>NC_090226.1:32957725-33295225 GCF_024489055.1 Chanodichthys erythropterus | reverse complement strand
TGTGAGTACAGTGGTTCAATATTAATATTATAAAGCGATGAGAATATTTTTGGTGCAGCAAAAAAACAAAATAACGACTTATATAGTGATGGCCGATTTTAAAACACTGCTTCAGGAAGCTTCAGAGCATAATGAATCAGTGTGTCGAATCAGCGGTTCGGAGCGCCAGGGGCATAAATCGCGGGGGGAGGCAGGGGGGTCAGGACCCCCCCTATCTGAGTGCTGTCCCCCCCAAAAATATATATAATTAATAACCACGCTAAGTATTGTACATAAATTATAAAAACTTGAAATAATTATGTAAGTAGTGAAGCAATACAAACGCAAATGGGCGTTTTAAGTTTAGAAAGATTTTGAGTCACCCCTCCCTTGCCTCACAGTGGTTTGGTCCACCGCGCACGTCACACTCGCGTGTGTTTAGACTCTTTTAAAAGTCCGGCGGCGCCGGTGGGAGAGAACAGTTCTACAGACAGATGAGTTCCAGTAAGTCGGCTCTCAAGGCTATTTTATTCAAAAACATCGGATGAAGTGATTATTTTCTCTAGTGATGGGCAGATCGAGGCTTCATGAAACACTGAAGCAGCTGAATCAAATGTGCCGTAATGATTCGAGGCTTCGAAACAATCTGACACCCGTCTCCACGGTGACCCCTAGTGGTCAGAGCAGTGCAAATGCAACAAAACTCAGGCCAAACATGCATTAAAAATACACTTTAACAAATGTATTGCAAAAGTTTTATTTAAAGTAAAATCAATTAAATGGAATTAACTTATCATCTAATAAGATTAAATATAGAGTGTCTGTATAATTTGTGTTCTTTTATCAATTTTAAAGGCTTGTTTCTCTGTTCCATGGCTCAAGCTAAACAGGCCAATAAGAGATTAATAACTACCATTATTCATTTTAATTATTCTAATGTATAATTAAAACATGTACAACTGTATAAAACTGATCGGAGATCAGGTAAAACCATAGGGTAAAGCCCTAGACACTTGTTCAACAGTTCTCAGTGAATCTGCATGATTCATGGGCTCACTTTATCATCGCCCTCTGTTGGTGAACCATTGAAATTTCGAACTGTTTCGAAACAGTCATGACGTGATGAAGCCTTGTTTACTAAAATCACGTGACTTTGGTAGTTTGATACACGCTCCGAATCACTGATTCGAAACAAAAAGATTCATGAAGCTTCGGAGCTTCATGAAGCAGTGTTTCGAAATCAGCCATCACTAATTTTCTCTTTAATGCTGAGGGTGCTGAGTAATTAATCATAACAACAACAAAAAAGATGATAACTGATGATTTTATTTTCCCGTGAGTCCGCTGTTTTAGCAATTATGATGTTAACTTACCTAGCTTGTTTACCATAGCTTGTTGGATATTATAAGATAAGTCACCCACACCAACAACAATTAACATTGTGATAAGAATATGTGAACTGTAACAAGGCTAATAGATTTACTGTTGTGTGTTCGGTTATGCTCAAAGACTAAAAGGGACTTTGGTATTCATCGTATTTTGGTGACTTGGTTGTAAACAACTTCAAAAAAAAAAAAAAAAAAAAAAAATATATATATATATATATATATAAAAATATATATATATATATATATATAAGATTTTGAAGAATATTTTGGCAAATTTAGTCAGTTTTTTCATTGAACCAAAGAGAAACAATGAGCATAATGGCAGTCTCCATGCTACACTAATAATAGTAGGTTTTCTTTTGTGTAACATTACATATATTCTTTATAAGTAAAATTTTGGCTACGTTATTTGTGTCCTCTTCAAAAATTTATCTTAAGAAATTTTATGTTTATTGTCTCCCCCTACTGTCAGATGAAATTTACGCCCCTGAAGTCACATGATTTCAGCAGTTTGGCGGTTTGACACGCGATCTGAATCATGATTCGATACGCTGATTCGTAACGCTCCGAAGCTTCCTGAAGCAGTGTTTTGAAATAGGCCATCACTAAATAAGTCGCTATTTTGTTTTTTTGGCGCACCAAAAAAGCAATAGTTTTTTTGTTTTTTTTCCATTAAGCAATAGTTTTGCAAACATTAAGGGAACGTTTACTTTTGAATGTTCTCCGAATGTTCTAAAACAAGTAGTAACATTTAAAAAATGTTAGATGAACGTCCAACTAAAACATTCCATAAACGATGTATAGATAATGTTTTTATGTTAATATTTTGAGAACCTTATTAAAGACCAAATAACTGAGCAAACGTTGTATCAATGTTACTTGAAGAGCGTTTGTTCATAACATTGCCAGAATGTTAGTTATAGTTCTGAAAACATTCCCTGGTAGTTGAATAAATGATTTTACCCCTTAAAAGGCACTCTGGACTAAAATATAACTCTGGAATAAAATGAATGTGCACTTGGAAAATTTCTGGCATTATTTAATTGATTCATTGACATTTTGAAATGCACGTCTGGCTTATTTGTATAGACACAATGGCAATTCAAAATGTTTTTCATACAAATGAGTAAGACAAAGACATAAAGTTTAATTAAAAATGGATGGATTAAGACGAATAAAAATGCACATGTCGTTAGATAAATTCTCCACACCAAGATTTTATGCAACGGCAAGTATATAGATGCACTTTTGTCAAGATGTCTACAGCGTTAGCAGGTTTCTGTGTGTTATGGTGGCTGTGGTTGTGGCGCTAGGACCCGGGCGGTCTTACAGACACACACAGCAGCAGCAGCAGCGGCAAGCGGCTTCAGTCCTGGCGACGGCGGGACTCGATCCCGCCTGAACTTCCTCTCACTGACGTCAGCCTCGCCGCTCCGGACACCGCGCTGAGAAAAATGCTGCTCTCCGTACCGCCAAGGACGGGAATCAACCCCTACAACGGATACAACAACAGAAACAGCAAAAAGGTAACGCAGACGGACTTTTCTGTGTATTTGACTGTTGCTTTCCAAAACCAGTGGCTTTCTTTGTGCAAACGTGAGCTGCAGTGTCCTTGACAAATCAACTTCAGCTTTCTATGGAATCATTGTCTCTAGAGCTTGATAAAAGACGGCTCAGGATCTGCTTGGTTTTGTTGGGAATGGCGGCTTTCATAAGTTTCTGGGAATAATAGCTTCATTCGTCGTGTTGTTGTAGCTAATCACTCAAGTCGTTTAAACCCACACACATTAATACACACATCGTTTTCCATATTTTTACTATCGAACTTTGGAAGCAAAATATGGAAATTTACTTTCCACAACGAAGAAAGGTTTAAAAAAAATTAAGATATTGATAGATATCAAATGTGACCAGTATCGGTAAGTGATCGACATATTCTGTATCGTATCAAGAAAGGGATGCGGATGCTTTGATGTTTCTGTTTGCAAGTTTTCAGCGATGGGAAAATACAACGCCCCACCCCTCGAAAAACCCACCGTGACGCTTTCGACTGTTGCGTTGTAGAGTAATAAAATGGAAAAAAGTTTCAGTTCAGCGAACTCCCCAGACTCCGTGGACTATGTTTACGCCTCTTGTTTGTTAAAGAACCAAGTAACTTCGACGCGCAACGCGAAGCGAGAACGCAAGTCTTCAAGCGCGCGACGCGACATACTGTATTAGTTACGTTTATAATAATGGAAGCGCGCGCTTGGAATGCTGCCAGCTTAGTTGTTTATAATGTGAGCGTTACTGTAGCGTCGCTTAGTAGCTGTAGATGGGGTTAAACAGTTACATAATTCAGGATGTGAATGTTCCATTGTTTCCCTGAACTTAAGTGTTTTTTTGGGCTTATCAAATGCGACATTTTCTGAATGTCACGCACATTCATAATACGATAAAAAAATCAGTGCTCTCATATATTTATTTATGTCAAAGTACCAGTACTTTATTTATTTATTTATTATTAGGCTATTATTATTATTTCTTAACATAAGAACAACAGTTAGCTCATGGCAGATAGAAATTATGATTTAATATGTAAGTAACCTATAATTGGCTGTTTATGTTCATTTATGTTAAATTAAATAACAAGGTATCAATGTATTTCACATTTACAGTTGCTGAACACCAAGAGTTTTACATGGCATTTGGCAGCTGCTTTAATCCAAACATCGAACCCATGACATTGGTGTTGCTAGTACCGTGTCTCAAGCAATAGACTGCGAGTGATTTCTGAAAACCGTGATGGTGGCTGTGCAAGTGTCTGGAATGTTTACAGTCACAAGCGCTTGACAATCACTGCTCACTGACGCAGTGAGTGTGTGGCACATAGTCACACCCTCAGTCTAGAGACAACGTAACATCACAAATGGAGACTTGGGAAACTGATTGTAATTTGAAAAATGAAAGTGAAATGAAATTCTGCTTGCTTTGTCCGTGAAATGCATTATGTTACAGCAGCTTCTTAAGCTTTCTCTTAATAAGTAGTGGACTTTACATGCATGTTAGTCCTTCAAATATCAGTTAAGCCCTGTTTACACAGCAACATTGTCTCTTTTTCAGTGTTTTTTGTTGTTGTTTTTGTGTGGCATGAGCAAAAGTTGACATTGGATGACACAATGTGGGCATGTCCATCGACACGACAAAGTGGAGAAAAGTTTATCTTTATGCAAATGATCAGCGACTTTCAGCAGTAACTACCGATGTGGAGGGCATGTGATCGGCGTGCAGGAGAGAAAAATCTCATCTCTCAATCACAGTTTTCCCAATAAAATTAAACATTTCACATTCAATCAAGGTACTCATTGCAAACTAACTGCCAGCCGTCTGACATAAAGGATTAGTTCACTTTATAATGAAAATTACCCCATGAATTACTCACCCTCAAGCCATCCTAGGTGTATATGACTGTCTTCTTTCAGACAAACACAATTGGAGATATAATAATAATTGCCCTGAAGCTCCCAAGCTTTATAATGGCAGTACATGGAAACCACCTGTTTGAAACTCAAATAAGTGCATCCATCCATCACAAACGTACTCCACATGGAGTTAATAAAGGCCTTCTGAAGTGAAGCGATACATCTGTGTTAGAAAAACATTTTTCTGATTCAAACGCTTTGCGTCAGAAGGCCTTTTTTTAACACAAATTAAGATATTTTTGATAAAATCTGATGGTTCAGTGAGGCCTGCATTACTTTCAATGCCCAGAAAGCTACTAAAGACATATTTAAAACAGTTCATGTGACTACAGTGGTTCAACCTTAATGTTATGAAGCGACGAGAATACTTTTTGTGCACCAAAACACCAAATGATGGGCGATATAAAAACACTGCTTCATGAAGCTTCGAAGCTTTACGAATCTTTGGTTCCGAATCAGTGGTTCGGAGCGTGTATCAAACTGCCAAAGTCACGCCCCCCAGTGGTGAACTATTGAAATTTCGAAACACTTATGACATAATGAAGCCTCATTTACTGAAATTACTAGAGTTGTTCCGATTACGTTACTAGTATCGGAAATACCACCGATACCACAAAAATTTCTGGCATCGGTATCGGCGAGTATTTAAACTCACGTACCGATCCGATACCATTTTCTTAAACAATACTTAGTTGTGCCCGCTATCTTTGCTTAACGCAGCAAATCGGAAATCGATTCTTCTTCGCGGCTCAGAATGCAAACACAGGAAGTTGTGCTGTGTTGCCACAAACAACCACTGTTTCGAGCAGCGGAGAAGTGAAAACGCGCTAGCAGTATGTCTGCTGTTTGGCAGTACTTCAGACCAGTAAAACGGCGACATGTCTCATATGCAATGCTGCAATTTCGAGTGGCACAAGTATTGGCAACTTTAACACAAATAACGTCATAAAGCATTTGAAGACGCGTCACCCAGCGCAACACGATGGTTACATAAAGGCTAATGCTGCGTTCACACCAGACCCAAATGAAGCGATAAGCGCGAGTGATTTACATGTTAAGTCAATGCTAAGACGCGAATTGACTCCCTGCGGCGCTATTCGCGTGAATGACGCGGTGCGAATTGAGCGATTCAGGCGTTTGACGCGCTTAAGATGGAGAAGGATGAGGCGTGCCAGCTTCATTCAAACAAAGAGAAAAGTTTTCAAAAGACATATAAAGATAACCGACAAAATTGTGGGGTTTATTGTTCTGGATGACCAGCTGCTGTCAGAAGTTGAAAAATTTGAGATTTTTATTTAACAAAATTGTTTCTGGACTTCAAGTTTTAAAGAGATTATTTTCTTATATAATTATATTCCTAGATTTATTTGTTGCACTGTTTTTATAGTTATATTGTAAAACTAATATGCCTTTTTCAGTTTACAGTGTTAGATTTGTGGCTGAATTTGAAGTTCTTTTTCACTTAAAATAAATAAATAATATAACTGACAAATGTATGTCAGATAATAAAAATACTCTAGTTCACTGTATGTTTTTGTTCTTGTTTTATTAAGGGATAAGTCTGAAGCACACCATAAATAATTCTATCAATTCATACAGGGCAGGTAGTATATATATATATATATATATATATATATATATATATATATATATATATATATATATATATATATATATATATATATACACACCCAGGTATTGGATCGGTACTCT
The DNA here is from genome assembly GCF_024489055.1 of Chanodichthys erythropterus. NCBI lineage: Eukaryota > Metazoa > Chordata > Actinopteri > Cypriniformes > Xenocyprididae > Chanodichthys > Chanodichthys erythropterus. Next base: position 33,288,684 of record NC_090226.1, on the reverse strand, counting down.
GTATCGGCCGATACCCTGAGCTCAGGTATCAGAATCGGTATCGGGAATGGAAAAGGGGTATTGGAACATCTCTAGAAATTACATGAATTTGGCAGTTTGATACACACTCCGAATCACTGATTCGTAAAGCTTCATGAAGCAGTGTTTTGAAATCGCCCATCACTAGATATTGTTGAATAAAGTCATTGTTTTTTTGTTTCGTTTTTTTGGTGCACAAAAAGTATTCTTGTCGCTTCATAACATTAAGGTTGAACCACTGTAGTCACATGAACTGTTTTAAATATGTCTTTAGTAACTTTAATTATCTTGCTGTCAATGGAGGCTTCACTGAGCCATTGGATTTTATCAAAAATATCTTAATTTGTGTTCTGAAGACGAACAAAGGTGTTACGGGTGTGGAACGGCATGAGGGTGAGTAATAAATGACAGAAGTTTAATTTTTGGGTGAATTAACCCTTTAAATATTAATATTTTATTTAAACAAATGCAATGCTTCACTTCAGAAGGCCTTTATTAACCCCCCCGGAGCTGTGTGGAGCACATTTATTATGGATGGATGGATGCACTTTTTTGAGTTTCAAACATGTGGCTTCCATTATAAAGCTTGGGAGCATCAGGGTGATTATTAAAATAACTACGATTGTATTTGTCTTAAAGAAGTCATATACACCTAGGATGGCTTGAGGGTGAGTAAATCATGGGGAATTTTCATTTTAAAGCGAACTACCTCTTTAAGAAATAGCACGGCATTAGTTTGCGTTGCAGTTGGCAATCCCACCTTCTGTAGCAGCTCATCAAACTTCGTCCTCTCCAGCCTAGAGTACTGGAGGCAGACCTCATGGCACATGCCCTGCACCGGCCGCTGGCTGCAAGCCTCAGTGGTCTGGTGGACTCGAATAACCCCGGTGCCTTTACTTACGGTGCAGATAGAGTATGCATGGTTTCTCATTGATACTATGCAGTGTATGCATTGATTCTATGAATGGTTGAATGCCATGAACTTTTGTTCCCACAATTTTTTGAATGTGAAGCTTTCAGGTTACATTAAAGCCCATCATTCTGCATTTGGCATGTGCCTGAGTGGTTTTATGCTGCTCTATATGAACCCTTTTCACATTTCCAGGTTTGGAAAGTGGAAGTGGTAAATAGAGGTACATAGGAGACCAAAGCAAATATAATGTTTGCATTCCCACTTGCTCAAACAACAAAATAAGCCACTATTGCATTTCCATGACTGTCCAAAAGAGGTAAAAATATAGAGAGAGATGAGTTAAATCCAAACTCAAATAGTCCTGCACTCACCACAGATACTTATGAAATACACATTATTGATGATGTTAAATACCAAGAAAATAAATAATATCATGTTAAATTTATGCATTCAGCATATTCTAGTGAAATATAGTGTCTTTGAAGGGCTTCTCAAACAGCAGAAACACACTCAAATAACTCAGGAACTAAAAATTTGATTGGCTGCAAATCATAGTATAACAGTAACAAGGATTTGCTGTGAAACTGATTTCTCTCATGGTTTCTGTCATTTCTGTGTAAAATAAAACAAGTGTGCTCAGCTTAATAACCTTACAAACATTTCCAGAATTTTGGTACAATTCAAACTGGTAACAACTGACATAACAAATATATCTTAAACATTATTTTATAATGTTACATGTATACGTTTTAAATAGATTTCTCACCATTTTCCTGAGAAGAGTGGATTTCACAACACTATGGCTGAAGTGAACTTTTGTGTTAGTGGTGAGAATGTTACTCCCATGACTAGCTGAAAAACATTTGGCCGTAGCCTGGAGTTCATGCACAGGTTAAGTGCACATGTGGAGAATTCCAGACATATCTCGACCATCTCTCTTTGCTCTGTCTCTCTGACCCGATCTCTCATTCCTGTACCTGTGCCATAAGAGTAAACAAAAGAGAGAACACAAAATAAACACGAGCCGAGGGACGAGAAAAGGCTCTTTGTGAGTGGGAGGCGATTATAGAACCAGATGGCAGAAGGTTTTGAATTACCGCATTGCCTTTAAAATGACGTTACTCAAAACTACATTTCCCAGAAATCCTAATTCTGCTGGGTCTCTTGCTGTGCTAATGAATTCTTCAGTGGTGGCAGTTTTCCAAGCTTTTTGCAAGAAAACTGCACACTGATTCATTTCAGCCTTCAGGTGATTGTAAGAAATGTTGCTGTTGCTTTATAAATCAAATCATTGCCTTTCAAGGCAACAATTTTTTTTTATCTGTAGTTCATATTTCTATAAGAAATTATATGAGCACATTGAAGGAAAAAAATTACACTAAACATTTAAACATTTAAAACATTTAAAATTGGGTTAAATGTTTGCCCAACCTTTAACTCAACTATTGTTTAAAAATGACTAAATTGCTTGCTAAAAATGAACCCAAAATATGTTGGAAATTAACATGTATTAATATGTTTAATAAATGAACAATTATTAATAAGTTCAATGAATAATAATCAAACAATAAACATTTATTAAATTGCTTTAATAAATGTTCACCATTTGATTATTATTGTTGCCTCTAGTAATTGTGTACAATTGTTAATTTCCAAAATGCTTTGGGTTCATTTAAGCAAGCAATTTAGTCATTTTTAAACAATAGTTGAGTTAAATAAAACTGCCCAGCAATTTGGGCAAACATTTAACCCAACCACTGGGTTTGTCCATTTTCATCCCAATTTAGGTTGTTTTTAACCCAGCATTTTTTAGTGTATAATTTTTATCATTTTATCAGTCTATCATTTTTGGACTCTCCAGTCTACAGTTTAATACATTTAAATTGTGAACATTACAACAAATTTAAAAACATGCTAAATATGTACTGTACACGCTAAAACTGCTGGGTTAAATAGGGACAAACCCAGGGATTGGGTTGTTTTCACCCAGCAATTTTTTCCCAGCCAATTTTGGATTTATTTTTTTTAGCCAGCAATACATTAATTTAGTAAAAGGCATGTTTTTGCTCACCCCCAAATAGGGGCAAATTTGTGGGGTATTTTAAGCTGAAACTTGACCAGACCAGAGACTTATATTACATCTTGTGAAAGAGGGCATAATAGATGCACTTTAACCCAACCTGCTGGGTTTGTCCATATTTTACCCAGCTTGGGTTGTTTTTAACCCAGCATTTTTCTAGAGTGTAGTCTTTCACAAACGCTCACTTATCTGGTAATATCAGATGCTGAAATGCTAGTTTATATAATATCATAATTGTAAAAGGCCTCTTGAACATTGGTAAAATGAAAACCAGGCAGAATGCATGGCCATCTCTGGCAATTCTCATAACTTTTGTTAACTCTACAATTAGTAAATCCACATCAACAGCTAATTACTCTTCGACAGCAATGCCATAGAAATATACAGAGCTACGGCAAGAACAGAAGTTCAAACACAAAATTCTAAAGATGGCGCTTGTTTCTTTGGCATATAAGGTCAGTAGGATATACCAACGTTTCTTTGGCTGAAATATGAAACGAGCCACAGCTTTAACAGATCAGATAACAAAAACTGACAGATAATGCAGTGAGCCTGTGAATGGATGCAGGTTTAATCATATTTGTCTGATAGTGATATCTTTATTTGAGACACTCTATGAGAAGATGACAAGTGTGAATCTGCATCAGTCTCACTGAAGTCTACTGGAATCACTTTATCACTTTAATTTCATTTAATTGAAATCTTCCAACGTTTGTCATCATTCAAGTTCAAATATAGTGCATATTGGTTAGTGCATAATTGTTGCTTTGTGCATCAGTTTTCAGGACAAATTAACCATAAGGTTTGATTTTGTTTCAAAGTTTAGTCATGCTATTGCCAAATAATATGAAATGCAAATATACAATGTGCAGAGCTCACTTTAATGAGGTCCTTACCAAGTTTACCATGTCCTTTACAGTTTATAATGCCTTAGTTATAACATGTTTGTGTACTGGACTGTCATGGTGAACTTTCAGACAAACAGGTGAAATGAAAATTGAATTTTATTTGTTTTTGTTAACCTGACTTGTAGAGACTGACTGTTGTCAATGATTAATGTGATAAATTTGTGTCATGAGGCCTTTAATTGAGTTTTATTCTGAATGGATCTGTTGGTTTTAGGGTAAGAGGATATTCAGGGCTCAGCCAGCATTTGATTAGATATTGAAGTACAACATTTTTTTACATCTGTATCATTTTCATGAAATAAATCTTTAAATATTAGAGCTAAAAGTAGAAAAGTTCCACTAACTTTAATCTCAGAAATTAAGAAAGGTTCAAAGTTTACATAAAAATGATGGCAACAACACAAGAAGTTTGTCTGCTTTGGCTTTTTCTTAGTCCGATGTCTATTATAAACAGATGATGGTTATGCCGTTGGCTCACCGGATGTTAGTTAAAATGAGCACAAAATAGTTGGTAAATTTGATAAAGTCATGTATTAATAAAAGAATCAGAATAGATTCTTCAATAGTTACATCAGTAGTTATAAAACAGTGTAAAAGTATGTTTTTCCCCCTTTTCTTTTTACGGTATAGGTATTTGTTGCAGAATGCTTGTATTAGCGACACGATTACAGGACTTAAAAACTTAATGGGAAAGAAAAGGTATTACTTTACTAAAACATTTGAGGTTTAATTCACAGAAGCCCAATCCAGCACTAATCATGTCTGTTAGTGATTCACATGAATAGTGTGTTTGGATGCGGTAAATCCAGGGTGTCGAGCCAGACCTCTGGTCTATCAAGGGATATCATGATGATTTCCTCTTGATTAAACAAAAACAATGAAAGTCACAAAGAAATCGGATAGCTGAGACTAATGGTTTTCAGGACTGAAGTGTGTGTGTGTGCTTTATTCTATAAAAATCTAATTAAATAAAGATTTAAAAAGAGTTCGTTTTATGTAGAGCTGGGTATACAGACCGATGATGGAAGCTGGTAGAGATTTTGATATAATTTGCTATAATTTAGTATTGGCTTTTGTGTGCATTTTTTTATTTCCTTGTCTATTTTGATTCATTTAGAGACAACATTTTGATGGTGATAAATTGTATATGAAATATTTCTGCATGAAAAATAAAATGACATTGCAAGTGGACTACAGGAAAAACAATAGTTCAACAACATGTATTAATCTAAGTTAATTTTGTTCAACATTTACTAATACATTATTAATATCAAAAGTTGTATTTGTTGACATAAGTTAACGCACTGTGAACACGAACAAATATATTTGTACTAACATTAACACAGACTAGTTTTAAAACATATATGGCTACGCTTTATTTTCATAGTCCACTTTAGACATTCTACTAACTCATTAATTTGCAACTACATGTCAGCTAACTCTCATTAGAGTATTAGTAGACTGTTAGTTTAGGGTTCAGGCTAGTAGAATAAGTTGACATGTAGTTGTAAAGTTAATTTTAGTCAGTAGAATATCTAAAGTGGACTATTGAAATCAAGTGTTAACAAATATTTGCTCATATTAGCTAATGCATTAACTAATGTTAACAATTGAGAACTTACTGTCAAGTGTTACCGAAGATTTTTGGAAGAGCTGAAAATGTAGACTAAGAGAAGATAAGAGACGCATGCGGAGCAGAATCAGGTTAATGTAACAGCATCAGGTTTCCTCCTCTGAACGCTGTTTTACGTTACACACGGTAATGAAGACGCGAGACAGACAGCGAGAGTGAGACGCAGGGGACGAGTCTGATGTCAGCTTGAGGAATGTGGCGTAGCGTGTGAGGATGAGAGGATGTCCTGTCCTGCTGTCTCTGCTGCCGATGGTTTGACTCGCTCCAACAGACCTGAGACTTATGCAAACTAGTTGTGCATTTTTTTTTTTATTGCAATGCAAGGCTTATAAACAAATTGTCTGTAATCTGTAGCAAATAAGTTTTTGTGCATAGCATGAACTACAGTGCAACATTAACTTTATTTAAACACAGAACAATATGTGCAACAGCTTATATATAAGTTTTATTTTGAAATATAACAAAAAGACAGAAAGCTCGAGAGAAACTGTTTCAATGTTCAGTGCTTTATATGTTTAAAAGTCACATGTTTGAGAAGCTCTAGAATGGTGATAAAATCTGGCTGAGAAGTAATAATTTTAAAATGAATTTCATGAGAATGTGCAACTCTTGAGTAACGTTCACAAAGACAGATGCTGAACATCAAAACCGAACCAAAAGTGCTGATAACCATATTAAATGAAAATATTTAAAAATACCATTCAATCCTCTGTATTTATGATCCATAAACATGAAAACTAGCAGAGCATAAACTTACAAAAACAGATACATTAGTACATCATTATTTTTTTAAAGACCCCCTGTGGTGAAAATCTAGTGTTTGATGTTGTTTATATGTCTATGTAGTGTTTTTAATTAGACAAACCATATGCAAATTCTTCAGTCAACACCGTTGCTGAGTATTTTCTCCTTAAAACTGCAGTGAACCAAACGCTGTTTGAAATTGCTGGTGTTTCTGACGTCACAAACTTTTTTGTAACCAGTCACGTCAGTGTGTGGCTGGGCTTTAGCATATCATTAACTGAATGTTCTTAACAAATATGAAAAATTGGGTAGATTTAGCAATATGGCATGATGTATATTATATTGAAATGATGAACCATGCCTTTCTCCTCTGACGTTCTGAGTTGTTCAAAGCGTTTGTAAGGATGCTGATTGTTAGAAGGCAGCTGTCTGACTCTGAGATGAAGAACGGGAACATGGTTTGTTTAACATTAGCAACACATTAATTAAAGTCCAGCAAAAAGATAATCGTATTAATTACCGTTATGTGTCCGACGTTGTAAAGAGCGATAATGTTGTGCAGCGTTTACTTCAGTAAGTTGACCGAGTGGAGTATGAGTTGGTGTGAGTGAGTGGAGGCGGGGCTAATTTGCATATTCATGGTTCTGCGTATACTAAATGAAGCAAGGGTGTAGAGTTACATTCAAGCTATTTCAAGAAATTAAGAATTTTTTTTTTCACAGAAAAAAAGTCTAAATATGTCATTTTGGTGATCAAAGATGAGTTTTAGGGGATAAAATTATTGAATACAGGGGGACTTAGTTTTAAGGATTCTGAGAAATATATATAATATATATATATATATATATATATATATATATATATATATATATATATATATATATATATATATATATATATATATATATATAATATATATATATATATATATATATATATATATATATATATATATATATAAATTAAATCATTATGAAATATGCCTACTTTTAATACATTTCTGCACTATTTGGTGACTAAAGTAGAAAAAAACTGACATCACGATATTTTGTTTTTCTGTGATATATCGCATCTGGTTTCACCAGATGACTTGAATCAATCTATTTGGGGAAAAAAAAAAATCATTCTAGAATGATTGAGGGGGATTTTAGAGGGGAATGAATCTGCATAGAAAATGACGTATTTGTCTATGGCAAAGTATATGGCATTGATCACATGTTCCTGTACTTTGTACAGACTGTCAGATTTTCTTGCTTCCATTTAAGCTCTTAGTGCTTGAACACGATCAAGTTTTCTTTTCCATGTGCAGTGAACAATATTGTTTGCAATTAGAAAAATAAAAAATAGTAAGCAAACCAATTAGTATAATTTTTTTTATGTGGTATATTATTTTAGTAAATGTATAAACAACATACTATATTAGATATATTGGTTACTTTAGTGTTTTCACAGCTGTGATTACATTAAGATTACAGTCTAGTTTAATGTTATGAAAATTCATTTCCAATGTGAGGAATTGCTGTCCACAATTGAAGTTCTACCAAATTTTTTTAAGTGTAATGAAATTAACAATGCAATTATTCGTTTTGTATTAATTGTTGGTGTATTACTCCTCACTGTTTTGTGACTTTTGAATTTCTTTGAATTGCAATTACGCTAAATTGTCGTCATGCCGTAAGTTCAGTCAATTGTCTGTCTGCTTACAGTATGATTCTGCTGTGTTTTATTTGTTGCTGTTTGTGTATGAGATGGAGAAGCAGGTGTTTTCTTGACTGGGATATGGTTAATGGAAGAGAAGGAAAGACCTGCTTCTATTAGGAACATCCCCAGAATCCTTGGAATGTAATTGAGCTCAGGGGCCCAAAGGACACACACACATGCAGAGAACAAACAGGCAGGAAAGGAAAAGAAAAGAAAAGGAGGTGAATTCTGCGAGATGTTCAAAGAACAGGCTTAAACCGGGACGCTGGCCTCGTGGATATCCGGAGTCTTAATTAAGACCAGAGGAGCCAATAAAACGCTCCATGTGAAGCACAAGTTTCTGTTTCAGCCTCATTGTGTGGGGCTAGACTGTGACATGGGATTTGAGTTCCTTTCTGGGTCATCAGATCGGAAATGTGTTTCCTCTTCTCACACCTAATATGGAGTTATATGAACAGTTCAGTTAACAAAATGAGTTCAGTTAATGGGGGACTGGAGTCTTACAATCTGGATAATAGGAAAATTACGCTGAAAATTGTATTTTAAACAACCCGATAAATTCATTAAACATCTTACCGTTAGGTATTTACAACTCGGCTGGAGCTTATCCTAACTTTAAGAAGTTATTTGCAATGATTTTTAAGAACATTCTTTTCAGGAATTCAAATTCCTGTTTAAAGTTTAGTTTTAACGAGAAAAATAAGAAGAACATGGCAGTTAAGAATGTTTTGTGAATCCAGAACCAGAAATTTAGTCATTCATTAATATATTTTGCCCTACCACATGGTTTCAGAGGCAGTAGTTATTGCATTTTAATCAAGCATTATGTAGATTGTGCATTGATGAATTGCTCACAACAAGAACCATGCAAGTTTATCTAACTTAACAGGTGAAGATAACTCAGAGAAAACCTTTAATTTTGAAAACCGTGGTAACTTTTGTGGTATGTCAGCAATCATAGAAACCACAGTTTACTTCAGGTGAACATCAGAGCGTCACAAACGTCAAAAATGAAAGGCATTAATTTCGAAGACATAGAAATTGCATTATAATAACCTTGCATGGAACAGGTTGTCCAGGTGACCGGGCCTTCTTAGTACAGTGTAAGAACACCAAATGTTTGTGTGTGTATAGGGTTGCAAAATTCCGGGAATTTTCAAAGTTCGATAATTTCTATTGGAATTAAGGGAAATGTATGGCAATTAACGGGAATTGGTGGGAATAAACTGGACATTTGAAAAAAAATGCCTGGTTAACCTGTAACAGGGAACTTAAAAAATTAGTTCACGTTAAAATGAAAATGACCCCATGATTTACTCACCCTCAAGCCATCCTAGGTGTATATGACTTTGTTATCTCAGATTAATACAGTCAGAGTTATATTAATAATCACCCTGATGCTCCAAAGCTTTATAAAGGTGACAGAAGGGGGTACATGAATAAAATGCTGAGTCTTGCCATTTGTTTGCTTCTACCCTACCCTCTATGGTACAGTGTTGCCTCCAGGCAACATGGTCTATTTTAGTTTGTTTTTAATAAAATAAGGCACCAATTGATTGATCAAATGTATCTCAGGACAGAATAACTCAAATACTAATCAATAAAAGTACAAAAAAGACCAAAACATGACCAACAGGGGTCCATTTTGTGCCCTGTTTCAGCACATGTGCACATGACTCCATATTTTCTCAAATGAAAAGTGCTTTACGTGTTTGTATCCATTTAATCACCCACAAAAAATACTAGTCACCTTCACTGGCAATATATCATCAAATGTTTTAGAGAAAATAACAAAAAACTGTGTGTTTCCTCAAGGCAACATTGTACCATAATGGAATCGCATAAGGCCATACAGCCATAATAGGTTTGAATACAAATGTATTGTATTTGTAAGGAAAAGAGTGAGAATTATGTAAATATATTTGAATTTTCACATGATTTTATATATACACATACTATATCTGCATATATTGATCTGCACATTTTCCATAGCACTTCAGAAAGGTGTAAAACACACGTAGTTGAGGATGAGGGGTCATACTGTGATGAGGAAGATGAAATCAGTGACAGTCTGTCAGGGAGAGAGAAGATGGAGATGAGGCTGAAGATGGATATGATAACTTGATACAATAACATAATAATATGACAGTTTGGTAATATTTGTGTTCCACTATGGTACAATGTTGCCTGAGGGCAACAGCTGGATATAAAAATGTTACTTTTTATTAAATATGAAACTTTTAATACATTAAAAACTGGATAAGTTTGTTTGTTCAAGTGTCTAGTTAAAGAAATTGATGTTTTCAATAAATATATTTCTTTTTTCTACATGAAAATGCAAAATGTTTCAATTTTACCATTGAGATACAATGTTGCCTCGAGGCAACAAACTTAAAAAATTTTTATTGATATTGTTAAAGTGTCCAATTTTAAGCAGGAAAAACAACACAAATCACAATCAAATCACCTCATCTTTTGCGGTGAAAACTGACTGCATCCACACAAGCAGCGTGCACATGACAGATTGTGTGCAGAGTTTGCTGCCTTAGCAAATCACGCTACCTAAGCTAGTGCCGTTCTCGACAGTGCACCTTTGAAAAAAGTGTGGATTTAGCACTTACTCGCATAAAGAACAAATATAGACACCGAGTGGATTGAGGTCGATTTAACTTGGGAGTTCTTGTATTTAATGTTGATAACGAGCAAGAATGCAATTGTTCCCAAATATCCACATGATTGCAAACATGACATTTATTATTATACAACAGGTCAACAAACAAAATGTGCATTTTAAACACAGTACTGTCAGTATCAACTCAATGAAATTAGTTCCAACGAAAGCCACAGCAGAGCTAAAGCACACATCGGTGTTTTGTCAACAGTTCTGCAGTTATGAACGAATCGTGAGAGTCAATCATTCAATGATTTATTCATAAATACAGCTAGTTGCTTCGTTACTGAATAAATGAATGAATGACTCGATGACTTGCTCATTAAGACAGTGATTTACCGCCACCTACTGGTGGTATTAGTTTAATATTTAAAAGTCTCACCTAGTTTTTACTATCATTGCATATTTCTCTATTGAACTTTTTTTTAATTTAAAACATTATTTTATAAAGTTATTCATAGAGGTAAAAAATGCACTGGAAAATCAATTTAGGGGGCAAATAGTGTAACGTAGTACATAGTAAATAGCGTAGTACGTCATGGCGTAGCGTAACACCGGTAGTACGTTGTGTAAATTATGCTTTAGACGCAAGTAGAATCTGCATGGCCGGAAGCAAGTTATTTTACTTTATAACATGTTAAATATGGATATTTTTCTTACACAGACTGCATTGTTTCGCTTCAGAAGGCCTTTATTAAATAAGACCTTCGTTCATCTTCAGAACACAAATTAAGATATTTTTTATGAAATCCAAGACCTATTCCAAAAATATTCTTGTCGCTTCATAACATTAAGGTTGAACCACTGTAGTCACATGAACTGTTTTAACAATGTCTTTCTGGGCCTTGAAATTGGTTATGAAAAGCTCTCGGATTTCTTCAAAAATATCTTTATTTGTGTTCTGAAGATGAAAAAAAGGTCTTATGGGTGTGGAACAACATGAGGGTGAGTAATTAATGACAGAAATGTCATTTTGGGGTGAACTAACGATTTAAATGTAGTTGGAAAATCGATTAAAGTTCTACTCACAAATAAACCAAGTCAAAAATGTTTTATATTGGTATTAATTGGCATGCATGTCTGCTTAAGACCAAACAAAATGTTTAGATTTATGTTAATATATGATACAGTTTAACTTCTCATGAAAAGTTTCCACCCCTATGCAACCCTAGTTGTGTCCCTATAAGTTATTGAAGTACTGATACAGTAACATCACCCATTGTGGAAAATGCTTCTGTGCTGCTTATGGTTTTTGGGTTTTATGATCTTTTTTGCTCTTTGTCAACATTAAAAAAAGTTCAATTTACATTACGCAAAAATCTACTTTAGTTATATTCTTTGCTTGGCAACAGCACCATAACAAACGGCTGTTGGTTAGGGGTTGTGTCATGTACATCTTATGTTACTTCTATAACATGGAAATTAATATTTTTACATGTTAACATGCTTCCTAGCCATTTATACTTAATGATAACAATACGATGAGGCATTTCTGAGAGGGTTACATTTCCATTTACGACTCCCTACAAAGGTCTTAAAATTAGCTTTATGAAACCTGTAATTGAACTGACTCTGACTTTGGTTTTCTCTGATCTTCGGGCACTGACTGTTGGCAAGGCCACGCTAAAAGTTCTTTGAAGCCGTTCCCTGTGTCTAATTATTGTAGTATTTGTTCATTGATCTGTGTTTTTTGGCACCTCTGTTCTCTGTGAGTCATTGTGGTTGCTGGAGACATTTGTGGTGTGAGTTGGTTACACTGATTCAAATAATGGATTTCAACCGCACTAAAATTGCTGAAGAATTCATCACCTTTGAAGTATTTTTAATGAATCAACAGACTGATCAGATTGAGCTTTTGAGCCAGCGCGGGGTTCTTTTGAAACTTTTAAAGCGCAAGCAAGACAGGCTCACAAAAGCAAAGGCTCATAATTAGCAGGACTGAAGCGGTCCCCGCAGGGCCCCCGAACGCTTGATTTGTGCTGGTGGATCCTTAAACTAGCAGGCCGTGATCTATAACCCCTCCCGCGGTGTGCGCAGTCAGATGTCTGCTGCCGCTGTAATTGGACGCTTTATCCTCCTCTGAACCTCGTCAAGAGCAAATAAGGCAGCCAGAGAGTTTCCCAGAGTGATAATACACAGGGAGCGTTACGCATCACATGGTAAAGCTGTGAGAGATGTTCAATTTGCTTAATGTGCTGTTCTTTGTCTTCTGTTTTCATGCAATCTTCCATGCAAATGTCTGTTGCTTTCAGAGGTAAAGTACATTCATTTCTTTTGTAGTGCAGAATGGCTCATTGAGTTTGTTGTGATGATTCCCACGAGACGCTCTCAGACAAACCAGCAAAAGAGAGATAAGTGAAACCACTTCCATTATATGGGCATAGATGCGTAGTAATATATATAAATATATTTCTTTTTTGTCTTGAAAGAATTGATTTTTTTTTTTTTTTTAAATGTTTTTTTTTTTTTTACCCTATATCTGTAACTACAGAAAGTATAAGAAGACAATATAAGGAAAGAATATATGTGGGAGGTATACGTAAAAAATAAAATAACGAAGGTTGTTTGGTTGTTTTGCTATGCTCTCTCATAATACGTTCCATATGTTTGCTGAGTATGTGGTGTTACACAAGGACAGATAGTTAGGGCTCTATGAAATCAGTTTCATTTTTTCCCAAATTCCCAAATAATCAAAAGTCTAATTAAGTGAAATCATGAAACATATACAATTTAACAAAAAAATGCATTAAAAGAGTAACCAAAAATACATTTTTAGAGCCCTATGAAATCTGTTTAATTTTTTCTCATAATCCCTTTCGTGATCTTGCATGGTTTAAATTTTTCTGGATTCCATTTTAATGGATTAATTAAATTTTTATCATCAAAAGGATGTCTAATCAATTGAATTCATAAAACTTTAACAAATTGAATCATTTATTGAAGTGATTACAATAATAGTGGCCTAATTTTTCTGGATTCATGATTTAATACAAATGTATTATCAAAAACGAATCAAATTGAATTCATCTTTTAAATTGTAATCAAATAAATATCTAACTAATACATTTTATTTTTGGCAAACAAAGTAGCTTACTCCACAACAGAGGTTTACTGTTAAAATTAAAACATGGAAGAAAACGTGATTTTCCTTAAATTGAATTTTATTGTAATAATTATTATTACTGTACAAAGTTAAACTGAAGTTTTATTTTACCAGGTTGTAGCGAAGAGCTTTTAGTTTATGTTGCTGTGTCCATTTGCGTATTATCTATCCTAAATAGTATTCAAAATTAGAATTAGCAGGTGTGTCGAATCAATGTACATACTCATGCACTATTCTGTGACGTTTTGTAATATAAATAGTAAAAGTGCCCTTTGAATACCCAAATGATGCACTTAATTAACTGATAAAATAAAGTGTGGAATGTTGGACACTTCCTGCACTGAAAAGTCGCAGCTTTAATTACGTAGCGGAGGGGGAGGGGCTGTCAGACTCTGATGCTGATAGACAAAATAACTTTATACAACTCATACACATGAATGCCTAGTGCATATGGTCTACTATTTCCTAAGCGCAGATCCCTGCACACTCTAACGGCTAATATTGCCCATTGCACAATGGGCGAGGATTCAATTAAAACTACAAACATGAATAAAAATGGTTTAAAAAAACTACAAATATGGTGGATGTGCGCGACCAAAGGTTAAGTAGACAGGGATTTGACTCGTGATCAATAATCAATATCTAACCTGACAAAAAAATATTTATTCAATGTTATCCACAATTATATTTCATCTGCAACAACATTTATAAAGATAGGTTTGGTCATTAACACTCAAAACACGCAGACTTCAGGTTTGCAATTTAATGTTATAGAAACGACTCCATATACACAGTGTTCATCCAAAATTTCTTGAATTCATAGGACCCCCAGATAGTGTTTCTATTACAAAATTTAAAGGGTTAGTTCACCCAAAAATGAAAATTCTGTATTAATTACTCACCCTCATGTCGTTCGACACACTTAAGACATTTGTTCATCTTCAGAACACAAATTAAGATATTTTTGATAAAATCAGACCAAAGTCACCCCCCCCAGTGGCGAAGCATTGAAATTTCGAAAAACGCTTATGACATAATGAAGCCTCGTTTACTGTAATCATGTGATTTCGGCACTCTGAACCACTGTTTCGTAATCAAAAGATTCGTAAAGCTTCATGAAGCAGTGTTTTGAAATCGCCCATCACTAGATATTGTTGAATAAAGTCGCTATTTTGTTTTTGCGCACAAAAAGTATTTAGTAGCTTTCTGGGCATTTGAAAGTGTTATTAAGTGTTATTAGTGATTATCTTGCTGTCAAAGCAGGCCTCACTGAGCCATCGAATTTTATCAAAAATATCTTAATTTGTGTTCCAAAAATGAACGAAGGTCTTACAGGTGTGGAACGACATGTTTGGGACCTCCTTTCCACCGGTATCCACTTGATCACCAAAATTCTCATTGTCAAAAGTTGCATCTTAATACAAGGTAGAAACGATGCTTAAGTTTCACTTGTTCCTCACACAAAGCTATCGTATGGCTTCAGAAGACATAGAGGCTTTTGGGATACTTTCAAAATGTTTTTGCATCAGTACATAGACATCAAAGTGCAGATTTTGGCATCTGCTCAGACATGTGGCAGTATCGGATGCCTTGGGTGTGAGAACGGATTGGAGACTGAAGTAGAGTGACAGCAATTTTGTCCCTCCCAGCTGTCAGGTTTTGAACGAAAGAAACCCTTCTTTTTATTTTCCCTCATTTTCCGACTCTCCCCACTCCAGGCAAAATTGTTCAACTCCGTTCCCACTCTTCTTCACTCACATACCCTGGTTTAAACCCATTACTCATGCAGTCAGTCATGTCAGTCCACATCCTCTCCATGTCTTGACAGCTGTATTACCGGTGTCCCCTGATTTCCCACGATTAATGCCTTAACGCTTTAAACCTTAGGCCGGGATGAACTACACATTTTGCTGTCCTTCACTTTTTTAGTGGTGGTTTTCTGTTGGCAGGCATCTGAAAGTTGCTTAATGTTATTATTGGATGGAAGAGACAAAAGGTCAAGTCAACAAACTCATGGAGCATAGGGGAAGGGAAACCATGGGATGTTTCAACATGCAGGATTTTGATTGTGTATCAGGGTGAACTGACACATCCTTCACTTTAACCAGTGCAGGTTAGAGTATAAGGACACAGCTGTTAATGTGTAATGATCATGTTCACTGTGTAGGGCTGAGCATTGATTCAAATTTTATGATTTGATTCCATTTTGATTTACAAGCTTGTGATTCAATTCAGTTCTGATCTCAGTTCAATTTGATTCAATATTGATTCATTTGGATATAAGGTACAGTGCATGTCAACTTTTCTCAAAGAAAAAAATCTCTCACAACTGCAATATTAAAGGTTTAACAACTGATCAACAGCTTATTTGCATACAATAAAGTAAATTGAAAAGTGCACATAGGGTGGTTTTATAATAATGTTATAATAATACATTATGTTTCTATTCCAATTTGAGTTTTTAAATATAAACATTGGCTGTCATAACTTGTTTTCATGAAAGATTTATTCAAATATACACATGTAATATTGAAGAACAGGTTAAGTAAAAATATAATACAGTTCATATATTTTTTAAAATGCTCTACTCTAAAGTAAATTTTTCTAGCTAACTGTCGAGTTTAAGTTTATTGAATGGCTTCCCTGAGGTAAATGTGACGTTACGTGACACATTGTTCACAAGCTGATTTATTGACGTCTTTCCACAGTTGAAACACTGATTTGCGCAATTACATGAGACATGATTCATTTCAATACATTGTAATGTATCTTTCAACATTCCTTCTGATGTTCATTCATGTTTATTTGGTGCAATAACTAGTAGTAAAGAGGAAGAGTGGGTCAGTTCATGTGTTGTTGCCATGCCGTCATTTTACGCCGGACTACTTCACAAACGAGGGTCAATTCAACACAAAAGATGAACATGAAGGCACATGCTAGTGGATGAGTTGAATCAACTCCACAGCAACTACATCAATTTATCCACTAACCATTCAGAAACGTCTAAAAGTTGTAACTTCTTCCTGAGTCTCTCCATCAGTGTCGACTCCGGTTTGAACAATGTAAGGCTGAACACTTTCCTCATTTTGGCTGCGTGAGATTCTCCAGCTTTGTTGTTGTTGAGCTGTTAAAGCTCCGCCCTCTTCTGGAAAGGGGAGCTCATTTGCATTTAAAGGGACACACACAAAAACGTGTGTTTGCTCACACCCAAATAGGGGCAAATTTGACAAGCTATAATAAATGATCTGTGGGGGATTTTGAGCTGAAACTTCACAGACACATTCTGGGGACACCAGAGACTGATATTACATCTTGTGAAAAGGAGCATTATAGGTCCCCTTTAATTAACAATTATTTTTTCACTTAAAATTTTTGTCTTTGTTAAAGTTTTGTTAAATATTAATAACCTTGATTGAACTGTACTTGTATTGGTTTGTACTGTACTACACATATGAATAAATTATTGTTTTTTTTATTTCAACAGCAAGCCTATGTGTCCTCCAGCCACCAGATGGCACTGTCCAGTCCCAACAGTAGCAGCGCAAGTAGTGCGGGAGGCGGGGAACAGCTGAGCAAAACAAACCTTTACATCCGTGGACTCCATCCTGGGACCACTGACCAAGACCTGGTCAAGCTCTGCCAACCGTAAGTCACGCTGGTTTATATAATTCTTTCTAGCTAGCTTTGTTAAGCTTGTCGTATTTGTCAGGAAACATGTTCCTTTAATCAGAATACATCTGAAAAGTAGTGATGAGGAAAACAGAGTGTTTCAATTATAAGTGTTTTAATGGACTATATGCACGGTTACTTCCTGGTTGTCGTTAAGCCAGCTCGAGCACTTCCGGTGAACTGTTAGCTGTTCATTCTGTAGTCGTTGTACATCGACACAAAACCATCTATGGTTGACTTTTTAATGTTGTATTTATATTTTAATGCAGTTAACACATTTACCTAATTTGCCAATAAACCATTTTTATTGATTGCAATAAAGACAAAGCTATTGGGACCGTTTAAGAAATGCCATGTCTGTAATTAGACACGCACATGCATTTTTTCCCCAGCACTTCAAATGTTATTTTTATTGTGAAGACCACAAACATTTTTTGTTCGTCCTTCTGAGATTGTCCCCATTGTAAAACCGAACGTTTAAAAATGTAGAAAATTTTAACATTTGATAGAAAACACTTATTTAAAAATAAAAAAGACAGTAATTAGCACTTTAATTTATTTTAATTTATTTGCGCACATATCAGCCATAGGTTTAAAATACTTTTTGTCAATGTGAGTATGAAATACTCAAAAAAATCTTATGAAAAACAATAACTTTTATTGTGAATTACACAGAAAGTGAACACCGGGCTCTCCCTTTGTAATCACAGCAGCTGTCAGTCAGTGCAGCGCAAGATCAATTAATCAGCACACTTGTGAAAACACATTTTATTCAATTAATCTAAGTAAAGTGCACAATAAATATTTAATTTTTGAAGCTTTTTTTCCACATAAAAGTGTGAAAACTAATGGTCGAATTGAATTTAGGCGAGGAAGAACATTGAGGTACGTCTTTATTTTTTTTTATGCTGTCTTACGTTTGAATAACTAAATTAATGCTATGCCACACTATTTAAGTGACTATATTCTGATTATAAACTAAGTACTACACTACTGACGCTCAACACACCCGCAAATGCATCTCACCGGAAGTTTTCGAGCTGGCTTATATTAATGCGGAAGTTCTAAAGAACGCTCTGTGCATATAGTCCATTGCTTCAATTGATTCACTCTTATGAAGCACTTGAAACACCAAATGTTTGCAACAGCTGGCGGTCAAAACCATATAAATGCAATGAATACTCAGTCCAAACATGCATAAAAGCACCTTTCACAAACCAGTCTACCAATCTTGACATACCATTACAATGAAATGTGTGTATAATATACAGTCATGCTCAAAAGTTTACATACCCCTTGCAGAATCTGCAAAATGTTAATTATTTTAACAAAATAAGAGGGATCATGCAAAATGTGTGTTATTTTTTATTTAGCACTGTGCTGAATAAGATATATTTCATAAAAGATGTTTACACATAGTCCGAAAATAGCGGAATTTATAAAAATGACCCGTTCAAAAATGTACATACCCTTGATTCTTAAAGGTCCCATGGCATGAAAAATTTCACTTTATGAGGTTTTTTAACATTAATATGAATTCCCCTAGACTGCATATGGTCCCCCAGTGGCTAGAAAAGGCGAGAGGTGTAAACTGAGCACTGGGTAAATTGAGAAAATGAAAGCTCAGACGGCCCAATCTGGAATCTTCCCCATATGTCGTCATAAGGGGAAAGGTTACCTCCTCTTTCTCTGCTTTGCCCGCCCATGAGAAAATGAGCTACTACAGTGAGATTCGAGCACAATATTTTTTTCATGGCTTGTAAACGAGCAAATCATGGCAGTTGCTCAGTGTTTGGATGTACAAATGAACACCTTACTATTTTTTTAGTTCCTTCATCCGAGTCTATGAAGAAACAGTGGGTTTATGTTATTTTCTCTGATAATGCGCCGATACAACTTCCCATAGTTTTGTATGTCTGCGCCACACATTTCACCGACCACTGTTTCCTCAACGTGGGCTAATCCAGCCCAGTTACTGTCACTAATGTAAAGGTAGACAGCATCAAGTATGTGTGTGAATACACACACTGTAACGCCAGTGTTGTACATTTCTTTGTGGTTTGAAACCGTTCTGCTGTCGGCGCACGCGATATCCACATTTCCAGATTGCAGAGCTTGATGTAATTTTAAAAAGATTGTGAAACTTTTAAGATTTAGAAAATATAAAATATGTAAACAAATAAATGATGTTGGCATGGTAACACATTTTCCACAACGGCACCTATCCGAAAAGGAATTAGTAATAATAGCGGAGGACTAATTTAGTGGCGCTGGTTAGTGTCTATAGCTGATTATAATATGTATACAATAGTAAATCAGAGCAACATGAAGAGCTAACAATGTAGGTTAGCATTAGCTATATGATAATAACTGTAACAGCATACATAAACCAACTAAAGTACCGTATCCAGACACAATGTTTTAAACTAACCATTCGGAGATGTCATGCTGTAGCCGTTGAGTTGTAACTTCATCTGAATCAGATTCTGGGTCAAACTGAAAGCTTGAATGACTGTGTGTCTACGTGCCATTGCGATACATCCACTGTCAACATTAGCGCATTGTACCATGGCCGCAAGCTGGTTAAGGCCACACCCACCCTCCACCTTGCCCCGCCTCTCTCCCCCTCATTAGCATTTAAAGCTACAGACCCAGAAACGGCACGTCCTGAGGAAAGCTCATTGTGGGACTGGCTTGTAGTGGCTGAAATTCTGCACCAAGGCTGAATTTCAGGAAAGAGACTTCAGATACAGTACTAGGGACCACTTAGGCCTATATAAAAGCCTTTAATAGGCCTTTAATACTGTGTGTGGTTACCTGATGATTTTTGTTTTTATGTTTTGTGATGGTTGTTCATGAGTCTCTTGTTTGTCCTGAGCAGTTAAACTGAGCTCTGTTCTTCAGAAAAAATCCTTCAGTTCCTGTAAATTCTTCAGTTTTCCAACATTTTTTTGCATATTTGAATCCTTTCCAGCAGTGACTGTATGATTTTGAGATCCGTCTTTTTACACTGAGGATGACTGAGGGACTCAAACTCAACTATTAAAAAAGGTTCAAACATTCACTGATGCTCCAGAAGGAAACACGATGCACTAAGAGCCGAAGTGTAAACTTTTTGAATTTGAACATCAAGATAAATTTTAATTAATTAATATAAGGTATCTAATATAGATAGTTAAACAAAATAAGACAAATTGTGACATCTTCATCCTGTTCAAAAGTTTTCACCTCCGACTCTTATGCATCGTGTTTCCTTCTGGAGCATCAGTGAATGTTTGAACCTTTTGCAATAGTTGAGTTTGAGTCCCTCAGTTGTCCTCAGTGTGATAAAATGGATGTGAAAATCATACAGTCACTGCTGGAAAGGGTTCAAATATGCAAAAAATGCTTAAAAACTGAAGAATCTGCAGGAGCTGGAGGATTTTTCTGAAGAACAGAGCTCAGTTTAACTGCTCAGGACAAACGAGAGACTCATGAGCAACCATCACAAAACACAAAAACAGTCGTGGATCATCAGGTGACCACACACAATATTGAGAATCAAGAGAATATAATTTTTTGAATGGGTCATTTTTATGAATTCAGCTATTTTTTGACTATATGTAAACATCTTTTATGCAAAATATCTTATTCAGCACAGTGCTAAATAAAAAATAACACACATTTTGCATGATCCCTCTTGTTTTGTTAAAATAATTAACATTTTGCAGATTCTGCAAGGGGTATGTAAACTTTTGAGCATGACTGTCTGTTCTTTTATTAATTCGTGGGGCTTGTTTTGTGTGTTTTAATGAGGGCGTGGTTATTTAGGCAAACAAGAGACTATTAGAGACTCTCTTCATCTTTTTTTATTATACAAATGTGTCATTAAAATGTCTACATTACATCTGAGATGGTTCATGGGTTCACTGTGATCACTGCCTAGTTGTGAACCACTCCAAATTTAAAACCAACTCAATCTCATAAGAAAATGCAACTATTTTGGAAAATTGATGGTGAATTCCTATGAATTTGTAGAGTGAATTACATGAATTACTTAAAATTACATGAAAAAACTTAAAATTTTTACTGCATATTTGAAAGCAATGTAAATTATTTTTAATATGCACAAACTTGATGAGATTTAAAATGGTATAAAAATGCTAAACTGTATTGTTTTTGAACTTACTGCTAGTGTAATGTGTTCCATATGTCATTTTTTAAGAAGGGAAATAGAGCATGAATTTACATAGGGAAAAAAACATTCAGAGGGGATTTTGTGGTCTCATTCAGAAGAGGCTCAGACACTCTGAAGCTCCTTTAAGCACACTTTTCTCTTTTAGGACTTCTTATATTGTGCTACACTCTTAAAAATGCTGGGTTAAAAACAACCCAAGTTGGGTTGAAAATGGACAAACCCAGCGATTGGGTTGTTTTAACCCAGCAGTTGGGTTAAATGTTTGCCCAACCTGCTGGGTAGTTTTACTTAACTCAACTATTGTTTAAAAATGACAGTATTGCTTACTTAAAATTAACCCAAAATATCGTGAAAATTAACATTTATTAATATGTTTAATAAATGAACATTTTAATTTAATTTTAGATTCATTTTAAGTCAGCCATACAGTCATTTTCAAACAATAGTTGGGTTAAATAAAACTACCCAGCAGGTTGGGCAAACATTGAACTCAACTGCTGGGTTAAAACAACTCAATCGCTGGGTTTGTCTATTTTCAACCCAACTTGGGTTGTTTTTAACCCAGCATTTTTAAGAGTGTACACATGCATGTGATACTTTTTTAAAAAAAATCTTGATGAGAACTCTTTAAGTCGGACTTTTCATCTGCAAACTCCTGCTTGTTAATGTGTTTATAGTCTAGAGATCTCAAGATCAGATCTAACTTTGAGTATGCTTTGTTGCGCAAACTATGGCAGGCTTTGAGGTTAGAACTCAAGCCATTTGTGGTTCAAAAGAGGAAACATGAGGGTAAATTCAGGAGACATAAATCAAATAGGAGTGGCAGAAAGGAAATGCTTTGTTTTCTTGTGATGAAGCCAAGAGCTTTTTTTTTTAAATGTTACATCAAACAACTTTACAAATCCTTTCAGCTAATTCCAGTATAAGCCGTGTGTCCACCAAAGCATTTTTTTTCTGAGGCTAGCATATTTTTCCAATTGTTTTCAATGGGAGCGTCGCGTTTTTAAAATGCCAGGAGCATTCTCGTTTTTTGAGTTGAAGAATGTTCAACTTTGGGTAAAATGCAGCGCTCATCAATGTCACTTTGTACCCCGCCGTCCAATCACAGTGGAGGAGGGGCGCCTTCAGCTAAGTGTTTTCAGAAGAGCGCCTAGCATTTTCAGCTTGCTACGATTTGAAACGCTTTGGTGGACACATGGCCTTAGTTCAGTTAGTTCTGGTTCTGGTTCTCGAATATGATTGGCTTTTGATAGAGCCTTTTCAAACTATACAATATTCTACTAATTTCACACAGAAATCATTTCAAAATTTGTATCACGCTGCTTATTTCTGCCGGATCTATACTCGCAGCATTTCTCTCAGCGAGCGTCAATGACGGAGGAGCAAACCCACTACAGTTTTACAGATGCTACTGTTATTGTGTAATGGAATGTAGTTTTAAGAAATTTTATTTGGTATGACCTCAAATATGCAATTTATATATAAGCATAGTGCCTATTTCGGAGATGTGAGCTCCAGGCGGTCAGCGGCCGAGAACAGCTTAAAGGGTTAGTTCACCCAAAAATGAAATTTCTGTCATTAATTACTCACCCTCATGTCGTTTCACACACGTAAGACCTTCATTCATCTTCAGAACACAAATTAAGATATTTTTGAAAAAATCCGATGGCTCTGTGAGGACTGCATCGCCAGCAAGAACACTCTTTTTTCAATGCCCAGAAAGCTACCAAAGACATATTTAAAACAGTCATGTGACTACAGTGGTTCAACCTTAATGTTATGAAGCGACTAGAATCCTTTTTGTTGTCCAAAAAAAAACTAAATAGCAACTTTATTCAACATTATCTAGTGATGGGCGATTTCAAAAAGCTTTACGAATCTTTTGTTTTGAATCAGTGGTTCGGAAGCGTGTATCAAACTGCCAAAGTCACGTGAACTATTGAAGTTTCAAAACACTTACGATGTAACAAAGCCTCGTTTACTGAAATCATGTGATTTTGGCGCTCTCAACCACTGATTGGTAACAAAAGATTTGTAAAGCTTCATGAAGCAGTGTTTTGAAATCGTCCATCACTAGATATTGTGGAATAAAGTCACTATTTTGTTATTTTTGGTGCACAAAAAGTATTCTCGTCGCTTTATAATATTAAAGTTGAACCACTGTAGTCACATGAACTGTTTTAATGATGCAGGCCTCACTGAGCCATTGGATTTTATCAAAAATATCTTAATTTGTGTTCTGAAGATGAACAACGGTCTTATGGGTGTGAAACGACATGAGGGTGAGTAATTAATGACATAAGTTTCATTTTTGGGTGAACTAACCCTTTAATCTCGGCCAGTCCTTCAGCAATTTTCCCCTGGTTCTAATAGTGTTTAAGCATGAGATATAATTTTTTTTATTAAATGGGCAATCGTTGGTTTTATTAATCTATTACTTGTTCCAAAGCAAATTGATTTTACTAAGGGCAAAGTTAAGTTTCATGACTTTTTATTTCTTTTTAACTTACAATCTACAAACTAGAGTGCTGCTTTCTCCTGTTGTACAAACTTCTTATACTTCTATAATGGCTATTATTATTCATTTAAATATTATTGTTCAATAAATAATATTTTATTTTATCTAAATAAAAATATGCCATATTGGGTATTGAGAAAGTGTCCGTTAGTGATTTCGACTTCAATAAAATTTACATTATTGCGCCATTAGACGGCAGCATCTTTAGTGAGTGAGTCAGTCGCAAAGACTATTATATTGAAAGGGACTGAAACAAGGTTGTAATAAGATTGTAAAAACTTTTAAGATTTATGAAATAAAAAATGTGTAAACAAATAAATGATGTTGGCATGGTAGCACATTTTCCACAACGGTACCTATACGAAAAGGTATTTGTAATAATGGCGGAGGACTAATTTAGTTGCGTTGGTTAGTGTCTATAGCTGATAACTATAAACTGATTTTACTAAGGGCAAAGTTAAGTTTCATGACTTTTTATTTCTTTTTAACTTACAATCTACAAACTAGAGTGCTGCTTTTGTACTTTTGACTGAATTGTGTAAAGAAGGACATTAGCACTTTATAAGACACAATAAATGCATTGACTAGTGTTGTCATGGGAAAGCCCCTTAAGTGTTACTAAATGACAAAGATAACGCTTTCGTCAGCGGACATTCAAACTGATTTTTTGATTATGAATAATGCACTCACAAAGTCGATCTCTCTCTCATAACACTCTACTCTACATAATAAAATAAGTTTCAGTAAAGCAACTCATTGTTTCTTCATTACTAGTTCTAAAGTGACGCTTGGGCTCGACTATTAAACTGTCAACTTGAGATTTGAATCCATGACGGAAGAAAGGGGCTTTTAAAGACACTCCGTTGTTGTTTCTTATTTATTTACACACTTGTGCAAATAATATAAAGATGCATATAGAAATTTTAGTAGATTTTTTTTTTTTTTTTCATTGTAGATTGGTAAGGTTTTATGTAGTATAAGCTAACACTGTACATCTACTCATGAGAAGCTTTGCATGTTAATAGTCTTGCTAAACTTGATAATTTGTGCTTTGAATCGAGTCTTAAGTAAATTGTGTCACAGTATGCCATAATTTTACAGATTTCCAGAGGCTGAGAACTGGTTTTGCTTGTGCAAGTCAAGACCAATCTTGTTTAGACCCTATCATTAATGTTTAAACAGACACATTCTTCAGTTCAGTTCAGATGTGGGACAGCGTTTGCACGGCGGCGAGAGAGAGGTGCTGACGCTTTGCTTCTGTTGGAGATGAACTGGAAAAAGCAGTGCGACACTGCTTTTAAACATTTCTGAGAAAAAAGTGCACCATACACTAATGCTGATTTTCCATAAACATCAGCACAGCCATATTTCTGCGATGGAAAGATTCAGGTGACAGTCCTCAGTTTATGTGAAGGCAGTGCTATACTTTGGACACATTTGACTGAATTTGTTTCTCTTAACTGAATCTTAAAAGCAGCTTTTGTTTAAATGATTGAAGTTGTTTTATATATAAATAACTGGAAGAACAAGTGTCTAGTATACATGTGAACTCCTTCAATACTACTAAAAACAAAAAAGCTTTTGACTAGTGTGTCGATCAGAGTAAACGCGAGTTCATTGACATGATTTGTTAGACATAAAGCAAGTCAGTTTTGCTTTCTATTTCACTTCTGTAGTCTCATCTGGCTTCATGTGCATTTTTGTAAGATTATAAGACTCTGTTCCTGATCCACCCAGTTTCCCCCCGCTGGGAGACTGTAGGTTAAGAGGGACGTTTACGGTAATTTCATGATGATGTAATCTGGGTAAAAGCTCTCCGTTTATGGCCTCACATGCTGTCTAGCCAACAGCTATATGAGTGATCTTTTCCTGTTGTATGAAGGCTAAAACAAACTGCGTTCATGATTTGCTATGGTGTGTAGCTGGATAAATGTGTGTGTCATGTACTTCTGTCACAGCTTAATATGCAGACACAACTAAGTAAGCCATTCATAAGTTAAACACTGTGGCTCTGTGGTTCCTTCAACAGCAGTCCAACATATCAACCGGCTGAACTGCATGTTCGCCAAACCTGTTTTAAAGCTCCAGCAGATAAATGCTTTAATTTGTTGTTTCTCATTTAATATCTCATCAGAAATTAGCAAAATGTTTCTTTGATACTCGCAGATGCAGTCAAAAATTAAGAGTTGTAAAAAGCTATACTCCCTTAATAAAATCTCTGAATATCACTTAAAGGTGCCCTAGAACCAGCTTTTACAAGATATAATATAAGTCTAAGGTGTCCCCTGAATGTGTCTGTGAAGTTTCAGCTCAAAATACCCCATAGTTTTTTAAATTAATTTTTTCAACTGCCTATTTTGGGGTATCATTAACTGTGCACCAATTCAGGCTGCGGCCCCTTTAAATCGTGTGCTCTCCGCCCCCCGAGCTCTCGACTATAATATAGTGCATTTACAAAGTTCACACAGCTAATATAACCCTCAAATGGATCTTTACAAGATGTTCGTCATTCATGCTGCATGCATGCTTCGAATTATGTGAGTAAAGTATTTATTTAGATGTTTACATTTGATTCTGAATGAGTTTGAGGCTATACTCTGTGGCTAACGGCTAATGCTACACTGTTGGAGAGATTTATAAAGAATGAAGTTGTGTTTATGAATTATACAGACTGCTAGTGTTTAAAAATGAAAATAGCGACGGCTCTTGTCTCCGTGAATACAGTAGAAACGATGGTAACTTTAACCACATTTAACAGTACATTAGCAACATGCTAACGAAACATTTAGAAAGACAGTTTACAAATATCACTAAAAATATCATGTAATCATGGATCATGTCAGTTATTATTGCTCCAGCTGCCATTTTTCGCTGTTGTTCTTGCTTGCTTACCTAGTCTGATGATTCAGCTGTGCTCAGATCCAGATGTTAATACTGACTGCCCTTGTCTAATGCCTTGAACATGAGCTGGCATATGCAAATATTGGGGGCGTACATATTAATTATGTTGAGATTCGCCTGTTTTTTGGAGGTCTTTTTAACAAATGAGATTTATATAAGAAGGAGGAAACAATGGAGTTTGAGACTCACTGTATGTCATTTCCATGTACTGAACTCTTGTTATTCAACTATGCAAAGATAAATTCAATTTTTGATTCTAGGGCACCTTTAAGAGACGAGTTAGACATACCAAAATAAATGCCTAAAAACAATTTTGTCTAAAATTTACATCTATCATATAAGTTTATTTTATGAAAATAAATGATCAACAATTTATACTTTTATATATTTTTTGCTAACATTCAAAATATTTGAGAATGAATATTTGAAAATAATCGAGAATCAAAATATTTGAGATTGGAAAAATTATGCTGATCAGTTTCAAGAAATACAATTATTACTCATTCCATATCAATATTCTTCATATTTAACAGCAGCTTCAGAAATGGAATTAACAATCGCATGCAAAGAGAAGGAATCTGATTTGTCAATGCATTGAACTATATAAATGATAAAATAATGTAAATAAAGTGTTTATGTTGGGATTTATAGGGATTTCTTTAATGTTGGGGTTAACATTGTGGTGAAGAGTGTGTGGTTCAGTCAAGGAAGGGCCAAGAGATGCTGCTTTATTTTAAAAGCATTAACAGTGATAGTCTCTTTGCTAGTTGTTTGCTATAGCTAAATAGTCAGCTGCAAAATATGTGTTCTGTTTTAGTAGATTCAAATTATGTATGTTCACATTGCTTAATATTGGTTTTTAAATCAGTTTCCTCAACTGATCTGAGTTAAACACTCTTAGGTTCTTTATTGCCATAGATGGTTCCATCAACCTTTAACATCCACAGAAACTTTCCATTAATAAAATGTTCTTTATAGTGGAAAAGATGGTTTTAAAATGTTTTTCACACTGAGAAAAAAAAAGAAGGTTCTTTTAGGTAGTGATCACTGATCACCAAAAATTGTTCTTCTACGGGATTGCTGCGAAAACTAAATTTTTAAGAGTGTAACCTGTTGGGTTTTATAGTGTAGCTACTCTTTTATTTGTCATAGTTCTAAATGTAGTTATTCAGATCTAGTTACATTTTTTACCTGTGTTTATTAATTAATAAGACAATCATTTCATAACAGTTACTAAAAATCTTTAAATGTAAAAATGTTTCAGCAAAAAATTTAGTACATTTAAGTTTTTATAGTATATGATATGGAGTCAAATTAATGCCTTAAAGTTTTGCACAAAAATAAAGTTTTGCAAAACACAAAAAAGAATTGAGCAATAAAAAAATGTTTTGCAAACAAAAATAAAGAATTGCAAAGGAAAAATAAAGTATTGAGCGGAAAAAATAAGTTTTGCAAACAAAAATAATAAATTGCAAAATAAAATAAACTAGTGCAAAAATAAAAATATAATCAATTACAAAATTCAATTACAGCTGTAATCCTATTTTATCTTTGCCACATATTTTTCATGCTCAAACCTACTAAATCATTTGCAACGCTCATTTTATTCTGCGTTTCAGTCAAGCGTGCGCTCACGACACCCGTTTTCTTTTGCGCTGCAGTTTTCTGTGCGGATCTCTTTATGGCACTGGTTTGACGTGGGGGTGGAGTCAAGAAACGGGGGCACGCCCCCGCGAAATGCATTGGAGGGGAACGTAATCGGCGACAGGTGAAATAATTCTTTGACATGGTGAAAAATAATGAATGGTTTGTTTTTGTTGGTTTGTTTAGCATATGTTGTCGCCGATTACGACCCCCTCCAATGCATTTCTTATAGTAATATGACCCGTTTCGCTCTGTCTCACTGCCTGTATCCACTTTTGTGTCCTTAAACATTCGTTTTTTGGGGTCGACAGCTTATAAAAACTTCTGGGTTTTTTAGCTTGTTAGCTGTACACCTTGTCACACAGCACCTTTTAGGCATTGTTCTGTTTTTTGTAATGTGTCAGAAAAGACAAGAAGGCAGCCTGGAGACGTTTGGATTGTTTTTCCCCCGGTGGGCGTGGTTTTCAGATTATAATAAATGCGCTCTGTCTCTATGCTTGCCTGCGTCTCAATGTGCATACTATCCATCCTAAATAGTATGTGACACTAGTACTATTCAATACTATTTAGGCATAATACAAACCAGTGCCATAAAGAGATCCGCACAGAAAAGTGCAGCGCAAAAGAAAACCAGTATCGTGAGCGCACGCTTGACTGAAACGCAGAATAAAATGAGCGTTGCAAATGATTTAGTAGGTTTGAGCATGAAAAATATGTGGCAAAGATAAAATAGGATTACAGCTGTCATTGATTTTTGTAATTGATTATATTTTTATTTTTGCACTACATTATTTTATTTTGCAATTTATTATTTTTGTTTGCAAAACTTATTTTTTTCTGCTCAATACTTTATTTTTCCTTTGCAATTCTTTATTTTTGTTTGCAAAACATTTTTTTATTGCTCAATTCTTTTTTTTGTTTTGCAAAACTTTATTTTTGTGCAAAACTTTAAGGCATTAATTTGACTCCATAATATGATACAATAATTCTGCTGTCAGAGTTTGACTGAGAAGCAGGTGCAACGCAGCGCCAGGCGTGACAAGTGTTTTTTGCTAGTTTCAGCCCGACACAGTTTTCATTTTCACGTCCTGCACCACTATGTAGCAAATGCATTTGTATGTAGTAAATAGCAAATGCATTTGTTCTCATTTGTGTGCCCATGAGCGTTCTGGTCTGAAAACGAGGTGTGTTCAGGTGCATTGTTGGCGTGTTGCTATTTTGAGGAACTGGAAACAATTGCTCCATTGACTTTAGAGCAGGTTTCATTTGGTCAATGGCACAGTCTTTTTCAATTGCCTTAAAAAAGTAACACACCAACAATGCGCAGTATTTATTTATTTGTTGTTATTTAAAGAGCGCGTTAGTAATATACGCCTACAGGCGGGTGCACAACGTGCGTACATTCTGCTTGTTACACACACAGGGCAGCACACAAACATGCCAAATATTAAAAATAAAAGGATGTAAAACATTATTATTGTATACATAAAGATAAAATGCTTTGGTGGAATCCGGCTTGTCCCGTACATGGTCTGCTTGCGCTGTAACCTCGTGCATGAGCAGATCCGTCTCCTCACTAGAGAAGCATTCAGTTTTTCCACTTGCAAATTCGGCCATGTAAATAGTGAATCCGCCGTGGCGTGAGCTCAACTGGTTTTTAAAGGGATTGGGAGATGAGACTCTGATTGGTTTATTACTCATTAAGAGAATAGGGACAACCCTTTTGGATCATGCGCCAGACGCGCAGACCATTTTTCCCTTCGTTAAACTACCAAAAGTGGATTCGAACACACCCAAAGTGCACCTGTGCCGTGCGCTTTAGACCATGTGCTGAGATCATTAAAATAGGGCCCTAAGTGTTAATGTTCGGCTGCAGATTATTTATTAAATCTTTCCCTGCCAGCTTTTTTTTTTTTTAAGTTGCCAACCACCGCCAACGTTTTTGATAATTTTCACAATTTTATGGCTCCCAGAATATTTTTTCTACAAATTTTGTATGAATATCTGAACATGCAGTATATCAAAAGAACAGAGCTTCAATTCTAGCTTCATGAATCCTTTTTTTTAACACTTGAATGTGGTACGTTTCAACAAAGCTGAGAAAATAATTTTTTTCACAGACTACAATATGCATAAGCAATGCTTTTATCGCTTGTTTCTGCTCCTTTTTGTCTGTGTTTTGATCAGGAGATTCTTTACTCTTTCAGAAGAAGCGTAATAGCGCCCTCTACTGTATAACAGTGTAAACATGGGGCCCTATATTAACGATCTCATCACATGGTCTAAAGCGCATGGCGCAAGTGCACTTAGGGCGTGTTCAAATCCACTTTTGCTAGTTTAACGACGGGAAAAATGGTAGGCGTTAAAAGGGTTGTCAATATTATCTTAATGAGTCATGGGTGTGTTTTGGGAGTAACATGCAATAAACCAATCAGAGTCTCATCTTCCATTCCCTTTAAAAGCCAGTTGTGCTCGCGGCATGGCGGATTTGCTATTTACAAGGTGGAATTTGCAAGTGGAAAAACTGAACGCTTCTCTAGGACCCTGAAAGTGGTAGTTGGATCTCTATGGAGGGACAGAAATCTCTCATACTTCATCAAAAATATCTTAATTTGTGTTCCGAAGATGAACAAAGGTCTTACTTTGAATGACATGAGGGTGAGTAATAAATGACAGAAATTTCATTTTTGGGTTAACTAACCCTTTAAAAATAAAGGTTCCAAAAGGATTTTTGATGCCATAGTAGAAACATTTTTGGTTCTCAAAAGATCTTTTTCCACTATAAAGAACCTTTTAATGCTGGAAAGGTTCCATGGATGTTAAAGGTTCCTCATGGATTTTTAAGTGTAGCCGTAACCAGTGCACAGACTGAAGTAAAGCGATCGCAGGGTGAGAGAGGTGAGGAAGTGTCAGTGGTGGGGAAACAAATACCAGAGCATGTGAAGGAAAGGACAGCATCAGTGCTAACTGGGTCATGGTTGAACTGTAGCGCGCACACACACACACACACACACACACACACACACACACACACACACACACACACACACACACACACACACACACACACACACACACACACACACACACACACACACACACACACACACACACACACACACACACACACACACACACACACACACACACGCTGTCTCAATGTAAATTCGGATAGGTGTTTTACAGCATGTTTGTCTCACAGTCACTTCCTCTTTTTTGGAAGGTGGATATGGTAATAATCATATTACCTGTTGTGCAAAAATAGATGATGTATAACATACATTATATTGAGTTCAGTTTCTTCATTGTTTGAAGAAGCAAGGTGTTTATTTCTTTGTTTAATCAGATATTAATCAACAAATCAGAATGCTGTTGTAGCATATCATTGAGAACGGGCTACTTTGACTAGTTTAAAATCCAAAGCTGATTTGTAAATGAACTGTATTAGGTTTTTGTGTCTGTATTAGCTCTTTATCGGTGTTAGTAACTCATGATAGACCAGGTCACAGTTGTAGCAGCCAAACGGTGTGTTAGTAACGCTTGTACTGTTCCAACAGTTGTACTCAATGTAGAAAGTTATGCTTCATTTAGTCATTCCAGAGCGGCTTTGCCAACAACACTCCACCATGCCAACTGGCCGAACGACAGACTTCCCACATGTCAGCGTGATCGGAAAAGAGTCAGAGACAGACAGGAATGTCTGTGCGTACTGCCAGAGGCGCTGGAGAGTTATCTCTGATGTCTGAACGAGGATTACAATGAATTTATGACAAACTCTTTGAAAATGATTACTAATAAGTGAAAGACACTATGCATCGTTTTTCTTCTTTATTTACATAAAAAAAAGGGATTTTATTTATTTATTTATTTTTTGATTGATTTAATATTCCCTACCACATTTGCTGTTTTTCCTGCACTATATGCTCCAACTAATTAAATTAAATTACATTTTAAATTGAATTTTAAATTAATTTTTAAATTAAATGAATGTTTAAATTAAATATTTAATTAAATAAAAAATAAACTAACATTTAAATTAAATGAATTTTTAAATAAAAATGTATTTATTTATTTTCACTACTAGTACAGTACTTTGGGAAAAAGATTCCCCATAAATGCTGTTTTTCCTTCACTGGTTAACTAAAACAAAATAAAATAAAATAAATTAAATTAAATTAAATTAAATTAAATTAAATTAAATTAAATTAAATTAAATTAAATTAAATTAAATTAAATTAAATATTAAAATGTATTTATTTATTTACTTATTTTCACTACCAGTTTGGACAGTACCTTAAATTAATGGGGTATTTTGATGGGGTATTCAATTCAATTCAATTCAATTGCATTTTAAATTAAATTGAAATTACATTTTAAATTCAAATGTATTTATTTATTTTCACTACTAGTACAGTACTTTGGGAAAAAGATTCCCCATAAATGCTGTTTTTCCTTCACTGGTTAACTGCAACTAATTCAAGTTAAAGTTAAAGTTGAATTTAAATCAAAATGTATTTATTTATTTACTTATTTTCACTACTAGTTTGGACAGTACTTTCCCACATATGCTGTTTTTCCTTCTGGTTAACTGCAATAAAATAAAATAAATAAAATATATATATTTTTAAATTAAATTAAAATAATTTTTAAATTACATTTTAAATTAAATTAAATTAAATTAAATTACATTTTAAATTAAAATGTATTCATTTATTTAATTATTTTTCACTACCAGTTTGGACAGTACTTTGGAAAAAAAGATTTCCCATATATGCTGGTTTTTTTAACTCATTAAATTAAATTAAATTAAATTAAATTATTAAAAAAACTATAGTGTAAGCATAGTTAAATATATTGGCACCGTTTATTTTTATCCAAGTATATACTTTTTGATCAAAATTCCTTTAGGATATTCAGAAACTTATAAATTATATTATAATTACGTATAAATTACATAAATATTTAAATTGGTGTGTAATACATGAGTATATTTAAATAAGCACAATTAAGTATATTTCTGGTAAAGTATTACACGCAAACATTAGTGTAACTGCGCAGTGAATCCAGTGTAGAGAGAGAGAGAGAGAGAGGGGGAGAGAGAGCGAGAGAGAAAGAGAGTGAGAGAGTGAGAGAGTGAGTGAGAGAGAGAGAGAGAGAGAGAGGAACTGGAGCAGGAGTCAGGACTGGAGTCAGGTTTCATCAGTCGTCTGCTCTCACTGAAGCTCACGACTCATGAGAGAGAAACATGCGTGCACTTAATCTGATACATTATTTATGTCCTGATAATAGATAATGTTTTGTGTGTGTAATATACACACATAAATTACATAAAAATACTGTTGCTATACTGTATTTAGTTTTTGTTTATTACATTTACAGATGTTTATTAATAAATTAGAAAATTAGAATAAATGTTTTTTTTAAATTTCATTTAATATTTAGACAATTGTTTTGCAAATTATGCATTTTAAAACTTTTTGTTACATTAAATAAAAACTTTAAACAACATTTTGCTAATTATTTTATAAATGTTATATCTGCACTCTAGTGTTTATGAGTTCAGTGGTAACCTTACAAATGGCAACATATATATTATTTAATATCACTGACTAAATACATTAAATTATTTAATTATGTTAGGGCAGTTTAGGTTAGTAGAATAAGTTGACATGTAGTTGTAAAGTTATTATAGTCAGTAGAATGTCATGGAGGAGCATTAAAATAAAGTGTTTGCACATATTAAGCAGACAGTCTACTAATACTCTAATGACTGCTAGTTGACATGGAGTTGCAGAGTAATTTATAGTTAGTAGAATGTCTAAAGTGGACCATTGAAATAAAAAATAATTGGAGGTGACCATTTTTTATTGCATATTATAAATAGTACAAAGAATATTTGACTTCTGTAATTAATTTTTACAGCTTTTTAAATGAACTAGTGAAAAATTTAGATTTTTTCTATTACAAAAGAATAAATATTTAAATGAACGGTTAATAACCATATCAGCGTTATACCTAAAATAGATACTTTCCCTCATATATCTGATTTAATTGCACAAATTATTACATTATTTGCTAACTGCATTCTTCTAATATTGTAATTTTGACTTGCATTCTCTGTAAAGCTGCTTTGAAATGATATGTATTGTGAAAAGCACTACAAATAAATGTGAATTGAATTGAATTGAATATAAACGTAAGCTTAAGATCTTGATGTGATAAAAAAAATCTGATGCATCATCCACCGAGTATTGGATAATTGATTTTTAAACATAATGATCAGCAGACTTGAGTTTGATGCCATTCTGGCATTATAGGAGTAAATCATTCTTACTTACACACAGCTTCTGTCAAATTATTTCTCAAAGACATCAAACTACACATCACACTTAAACAGGATAATGTTCTGTTTGTAGTCGTTTCTCTATTTTTATTTATGAGGGGCAGACAGGAGGAAAGACAGACAGGTGTGGTAGAGGAAAGACCAGAACAAATAGTTTTTGTCCCCAGGGCGACGTCTCAACCTGTACACAAACAGCAGCATTGAGGCTGATTACAGCGCAGATCATTCACACAGGACAGGAGGGTGTGGACGACTTTATATGTGTAAATGCTGTACAAATGAGTTATGTTAGATTCATTGTTGTTTAGCTGTGTTTGTGTAAGCTGTGCAGATGTTCTGACTATCTTTATGTAAAAAAAAAAAAAAAAAAAGTAGATAGGGTTCATTTGCAAATGTGTTGGTTTTAAAAAACGAAAAAATAGTTTGGTGTCAAAGTGAAAAGTCATAATATCAAGAATAATTCTAGCATTAATACAAACCTGATTCCAAAAAAGTCGGGACACTGTACAGATTGTGAATGAAAACAGAATGCAATGATGTGGAAGTTTCAAATTTCAATATTTTATTCAGAATACAACATAGATGACATATCAAATGTTTAAACTGAGAAAATGTATCATTTTAATGGAAAAATAAGTTGATTTTAAATTTCATGGCATCAACACGTCTCAAAAAAGTTGGGACAAGGCCATGTTTACCACTGTGTGGCATCCCCTCTTCTTTTTATAACAGTCTGCAAACGTCTGGGGACTGAGGAGACAAGTTGCTCAAGTTTAGGAATGGGAATGTTGTCCCATTCTTGTCTAATACAGGCTTCTAGTTGCTCAACTGTCTTAGGTCTTCTTTGTAGCATCTTCCTCTTTATGATGCACCAAATGTTTTCTATGGGTGAAAGATCTGGACTGCAGGCTGCCCATTTCAGTACCCGGATCCTTCTTCTACGCAGCCATGATGTTGTAATTGATGCAGTGATGTTGGAAAATGCAAGGTCTTCCCTGAAATAGACGATGTCTGGATGGGAGCATATGTTGTTCTAGAACTTGGATATACCTTTCAGCATTGATGGTGCCTTTCCAGATGTGTAAGCTGCCCATGCCACACGCACTCATGCCACCCCATACCATCAGAGATGCAGCTTCTGAACTGAGCGCTGATAACAACTTGGGTTGTCCTTGTCCTCTTTAGTCCGGATGACATGGCGTCCCAGTTTTCCAAAAAGAACTTCAAATTTTGATTCGTCTGACCACAGAACAGTTTTCCACTTTTCCACAGTCCATTTTAAATGAGCCTTGGCCCAGAGAAAACGCCTGCGCTTCTGGATCATGTTTAGATATGGCTTCTTTTTTGACCTATAGAGTGTCAGCCGGCAACGGCGAATGGCACGGTGGACTTTGTTCACCGACAATGTTTTCTGGAAGTATTCCTGAGCCCATGTTGTGATTTCCATTACAGTAGCATTCCTGTCTGTGATGCAGTGCCGTCTAAGGGCACGAAGATCACGGGCTCCAGTATGGTTTTCCGGCCTTGATCCTTACGCACTGAGATTGTTCCAGATTCTCTGAATCTTTGGATGATATTATGCACTGTAGATGATGATAACTTCAAACTCTTTGCAATTTTTCTCTGAGAAACTCCTTTCTGATATTGCTCCACTATTTTTGGCCGCAGCATTGGGGGAATTGGTGATCCTCTGCCCATCTTGACTTCTGAGAGACACTGCCACTCTGAGAGGCTCTTTTTATACCCAATCATGTTGCCAATTGACCTAATAAGTTCTAAATTGGTCCTCCAGCTGTTTCTTATATCTACATTTAACTTTTCCGGCCTCTTATTGCTACCTGTCCCAACTTTTTTGGAATGTGTAGCTCTCATGAAATCCAAAATGAGACAATATTTGGCATGACATTTCAAAATGTCTCACTTTCAACATTTGATATGTTATCTATATTCTAATGTGAATAAAATATAAGTTTATGAGATTTGTAAATTATTGCATTCCTTTTTTATTCACAATTTGTACAGTGTCCCAACTTTTTTGGAATCGGGTTTGTAATTGGAGAAAACATGCAGATACAGAGGTGATTTAAATAGATATTGGCTAAAAGCCTCATATGGCTCACTTTCTTGAGTGAGCCATTTCTCTCTCATTTCTTACAGAACAATACACAATATTCAGATTTTAAAATTGCATTTTGCATACATTAGTTAACTTGTTGATATACACCATGCAATGATTTGAGATTTTAAAGGGGTAATTGATTATGATTTCACTTTTTTTAACTTTAGTTAGTGTGTAATGTTGCTGTTTGAGCATAAACAACATCTGCAAAGTTATGAGGCTCAAAGTTCAGTGCAAAGGAAATTTTTTCTTTTACAGAAATCACTTTTTAAGGACTACAACAAATAGGGACTACAGCAAGCTTCTTCCTGGGTTAGTGACATCACTAACCCTAACATTTACATAAACCCCGCCCCCAAGAACACACAACAAAGGGGGTGGGGCCATGTTGGGCTGCTTTAGAGAAGAGGAAGAGTTGTTGTAGTAGAGTGTTGTTGTCATGCCGTCATTTTACGCCGGACTGTTTCACAAACGAGGCTCAATTCAACACAAAAGATGAACATGACGGCACATGCTAGTGGATGAGTTGAATCAACTCCACAGCAACTACATCAATTTATCCACTAACCATTCAGAAACGTCTAAAAGTTGTAACTTCTTCCTGAGTCTCTCCGTCAGTGTCGACTCCGGTTTGAACAATGTAAGGCTGAACACTTTCCTCATTTTGGCTGCGTGAGATTCTCCAGCTTTGTTGTTGTTGAGCTGTTCAAGCTCCGCCCTCTTCTGGAAAGGGGAGCTCATTTGCATTTAAAGGGACAAACATATAAAACGGCGTGTTTTTGCTCACACCCAAAATTTGACAAGCTATAATAAATGTTCTGTGGGGTATTTTGAACTGAAACTTCACAGACACATTCTGGAGACACCAGAGACTTATATTACATCTTGTAAAAGGGGCACAATAGGTCCCCTTTAAAAGTCTTTACAACACTTGCTTCTTGGTTGTAATGTATATACTACTGCTCAAAATTTTGGGATTGGTAAGATTTGTTTTGATGTTTTTGAAAGTAGTCTCTTGCTGTTATAGGCCTTTATCACAGTCACATCTGGCTCTGATTAGTAGCATAAATTAATTTCCGCCCGCATTATTGTCAATGGATGGACGCCAGTTTTGAAACTAATTTAGTTTAACTTAATAATAAACATCAATATTTAAAACTGTTTATTTAGACTTACATGATAGCTTTCCGTGTATGCCATCTTTCATGTTAATGTGTAAGATTATCTGAGCGAGGCTGTCGGTGTTGGCAGTCATGAGAAAAATTAAGAGCAGCTCAAGTTACTGCCAGAGGAATAATTGGACTAACTTAATTTTATTTTGAATACTATTTTGTTTATTTTTGCATTATATATACTATGATTGGCCACCTGTTTTTGTCTACAGTATAATGCTATCCAATAATTGCCCTCAAACACAAAGGATATAACTCATTTAAGATGATCAAACCAGTTATTTTTAAATAATCATCTATGGGCTGGAGATATTCCTTTATTTTGACAACTTCAAT
The DNA here is from genome assembly GCF_024489055.1 of Chanodichthys erythropterus. Lineage (NCBI taxonomy): Eukaryota > Metazoa > Chordata > Actinopteri > Cypriniformes > Xenocyprididae > Chanodichthys > Chanodichthys erythropterus. Next base: position 33,250,034 of record NC_090226.1, on the reverse strand, counting down.
TTGATTGAATTATTTATGAAGCATAAGAATGTAACTGAATGAAAAAAAATGCAAATGTTATTGTTTAATAGTAAGTTTCCCCCAAACCTTTAATTTAATCCCCCAAAACAGTCTTTAGTCATAATTTTAAAAATGTAAACTTTGGCTAATTCTAATGCTTTTTAATGTCATATGTTGTTTGTATTGTATTCTTGCATTTCTGTAAGAAAATAAGGTGGTCAGACTCTGAAGTACTGCACATACACATACAGCATGGCTTACACGCTCCCCTTTAAATCCCAAAATGTGCATGGGAATCCATTTTATTTCACAATACTCAATTAATGATTGTAAACAGAGGTTGGTGTCTTTAGATATAAGTAAATATAAGTAAAAATATATATGGAGCTGAGTCACATTTGACATGGTCTTTGTATTGATATTTTAAGGTATGGAAAGATTGTGTCCACCAAAGCTATTCTGGACAAAACTACCAACAAGTGCAAAGGTGAGTGCAGATCAACTTCATGTTCATGAAAATCACACCTCACTTCTCAATGTTTCATTAGCCTATGCATCTGACATAAAATGATTTACTTTTGGTGTGTGTGTATATGTAGGTTATGGCTTTGTGGATTTCGACAGTCCCGCAGCAGCGCAGAAGGCCGTGACGGCGCTCAAGTCCAGTGGGGTTCAAGCTCAGATGGCCAAGGTAGGATATTACAGAAATGTCCATTCAGCACATACACCATTGATCTTCACGTAACAAACCGAGTAAACCTGCTTTGGCACTTCAGTTTCAGGTCATCTTTGTTTATTCCGTGAATTCCAGCTCTCTTGCTTGGAAGTGTTGTTTCTCAAAGCTTCGCACCCACTGACGTGTTTTCGTTCGAGCAGCGCAGCCTTGATAAATCACTTTGCATGGGTTGTCTCCATGCTTGTGATGAAACTGAACGCATATGATTCACACTGCAGCGCTACAGTTCAAGCCGCAGTCACACTACACTTTTCATTACATTCGTTTGCATTCAAACACAAGCTCATGCCAAGAAGTTTTGGAACTTCGCTGCATTTCAAAGTTCAAGTTTGGTGAACTCTGACCTGCGAATTCATATCACATGAAGACGAGTGACCTGTAGAAGATCTAAACCTCACAGCATGACCTTTTAGCTGAATTAAAAGAACACAGACTTTTGCCAGTAAAGTCGAGTACACTGAATATTTTTGGATTATTATTATTATTTATTGTATGTTGAATGATGTAATATCATGCTGCAGCAATGAAAGTGCAACAATATGCAAAAGTCTCCAAAAATACTTGCAATACACAAAATCACCGATTTTTTTTTTTTTTTTCTTTTGTGCTTAATGTCTTATTTTTCATACCCACACAAACTTATGTTTCCTTCTGTTATTTTTAGTGTGTTATTTTTGACCAAATCCTTAACCCAAAATGAAATCTTTGTACATTTTTTTTTTTAATTAAAATTAAAATTAAAAATAAAACAAAAATATTTTTTTATTAAATGTTTAAAAAAAAAAAAAACTGTAACAATTAAAAATTTTCAGGTTACACTTACTCTAGAAAGTACTGAGTAACATAATGTAACTAGGAATTAAACATGGTTTAAGGTTAGGTTTATGGTTAGTTTCAGGGATAATACCTAGTTATTATAGTAAATATATACTATATACGCTACCATTGATAAGTTGGTAAGTTTTTTCAGAAATGATGCATTAATTTGATCAAAAGTGACAGTAAAACATTGATAATGTTACAAAAGCTTTTTATTTCAAATAAATGCTGTTCTTTTGAACTTTCTATTCATCAAATAACATATCACAGTTTCCACACAAATATGAAGCTGTTTTCAACATTGATAATCATAAATGTTTCTTGATCATCAAATCATCATATTAGAATGATTTCTGAAGGATCATGTGACACTGAAGACTGGAGTAATGATGCTGAAAATGATCACAGGAATAAATTACATTTTATTATATCCACATAGAAAACAGCTTTTTTTTAATTGTAATAATATTTCACTATATTACTGTTTTTGCTGTATTTTTGATCAAATAAATGTATCTTTCTTTCAAAAACATAAACAAATCTGACTGACCCCAAACATTTGTACATGCAGGACAAGACTGTAAAATAAAGTGCTATCCTGTAAGTAGACTGTAAGTACATACACATTTACATACCAGTATCATGAACCTGTCCCTGCGTGGCTTCCTGGACACGAGTCAAGATTCAGGTTTTATGATGAGGTTTGTTGACGTTGGTTAGGTAATGCTTGGCTGGTTTAAACACACACACACCCACACACACACGCTGATGTAAAACTATCTTTATTCCCAATGATAAGATCAATTGACACACATTTTGGCTCTCTGAGTCTTTTCTCTGGCACGTTCTGTGGCATTGTTTGCCGTTTTGCTGCCGTGTGTGTGTGTGTGTGTGTGTGTGTGTGTGTGTGTGTGTGTGTGTGTGTGTGTGTGTGTGTGTGTGTGTGTGTGTGTGTGTGTGTGTGAATGGCTCTGTTGATCCCTGTGTGTCTCCCAGACTCTTTTGTACAACACACAGGGAGTGTGTGAGGGTCATACGGAGAGACACACACTTTAAACACACACATGCACACTGATAAATGCTAGCTAAACATCCATGGTGAACCTACAAACTTTACATTGAAAAAGAACAACAATTGTTTTATTTTAAATGTAAAAGTGAGCACTTACTGTGTCACTGTACACAAGAATTAAAGTCGGCATAAAACAGAAGCTGTGATAGTCTTTTCTTCTCTATTGTGACGTGTATCGGAGTGACATGGTGTCTGGAACAAGAACAAATGTAGGGCGGGGCTTGATTTTGTCTGTGGGGAATTGATTGGATGGTTGTGGTTTGCTATTGGTGGATCTCATGTGAGTGACAGGTTGCCCCGCCCTCGTCATCAGAGAAGAGAAGAGATGCTGCAAGAGGGAGAGGAAGATATTCTGATTGAAAAATTGTAAAAAAAATCAACCTTGAGATTGTGGTTCACGTGTCTTTTTGCTGTAAAATCTTTACTGGTTTTTAAGAATAACTAATTAAAGGGTTAGTTCACCCAAAAATGAAAATTCTGTCATTTATTACTCTCCCTCATGTCGTTCCACACCTGTAAGACCTTCGTTCATCTTCAGAACACAAATTAAGATATTTTTGTTGAAATCCAATGAGGCCTGCATTGATGGCAATGACATTTCCTCTCTCAAGATCCATTAATGTACTAAAAACATATTTAAATCAGTTCATGTAAGTACAGTGGTTCAATATTAATATTATAAAGCCACAAGAATATTTTTGGTGCACCAAAAAAAACAAAACAATGACTTATTTAGTGATGGCCGATTTCAAAACACTGCTTCAGGAAGCTTCAGAGCGTTATAAATCAATGTGTCGAATCAACGGTTCGGAGCGCTAAAGTCACGTGATTTCAGCAGTTTGGCGGTTTGACACGCGATCCGAATCATGATTCGACACAAAAGATTCATAACGCTCCGAAGCTTCCTTCCTCCGAAGCAAGGTTTTGAAATCGACATCACTAAATAAGTCATTATTATTATTATTTTTATTTTTTATTTTTTTGCCGCACCAAAATATTCTTGTCGCTTTATAATATTAATATTGAACCACTGTACTCACATGAACTGATTTAAATATGTTTTTAGTACATTAATGGATCTTGAGAGAGGAAATGTCATTGCTGGCTATGCAGGCCTCACTGAGCCATCAGATTTCATCAAAAATATCTTAATTTGTGTTCTGAAGATTAATGAAGGTCTTACGGGTGTGGAACGACATGAGGGTGGGTAATAAATGACATTATTTTCATTTTTGGGTGAACTAACCCTTTAAATAATGCATCTGCGCACATAATTACTTCTGGTTCATTTACCACACTGGAAGTAGAAGGTCAAGTTGAGGGCATTGCATTGTGGGATACAGTATATGTGCAGTGTGATCTGCTGTACACTGCATCTTTTGGCAAGTAGTGGTATCAGTAGGTCATCGTCTCGGTATGCGTACAGTAACCGTTTACAGGCTGAATAATGCAGAAATAGGAAGAGCACATGCTTAATGTTCTTTAAACAAAACATTTTGTCATGAATATTTTGTTAATATGTTGGAAATCGTGGTTTATTTCATTCTTAAAGAAAGCTTCTGATGTGTTTAGAGATAGTCTGGGAAGTGTGTCATGGAAACAGGAAAGAGATCTTTTTCTCCAGGGAAAGATGAGACCGGCAGAGCAAAGATGGAGTCTGTCTGCAGCAGTCTGTCACATCTTTCTGTTTCTCTGTTCACTCTTTTATTTAACATTTTCAGACCACTGTGTCGTCAAGCTGTGTGGTGCTTCGGTTTGACGTCTAGGACATCGACGCATGTGCATTACGACAACTTGCATTCTGTTCTGTCACAAATTATAACCAATATACACATCTTTATAATCTTTTAGGTTTGTAGGCTGGAGTTGTACAAATGTGGGTACTTTCTAATCTCCTTGCACAATCTCTCATCCACGTTGTCATCCATTGTTGTTGTAGCTTGCATGTGTTTTACTGAATTCTGAACAGCATACTACTCTCACTGTTTCTGCCATAGACAGATGTGGTAAAATTAGTATAAGTAGTATGCGGTTCCGAATATAGCATTTCTCTCTGTTCGGTTTATTCAGTTTTTTTCTTTGACTATGCTGTGAATCAATGGCCCAGAAGCACTGTTGCCACCTTGTGGACGAAGAAATTAGTGCATTTTTTTTTTTTTAAATACTCATGTGCGACCTTTGCATACAGAGTACGTGAGGTTAGAAAAATGGGGCTGCGCATGTACTGTGCTGATGACAAAATTTGCGTCACTTGCTCTGATCCTAGTGTATGCGTAAGAAGTGAAGTATATTTTAGGCTTTAATATTTCTGACTGCTTGTGATGTTGCAGAGATGCTCAGGAAGATGTGTGTGTAAAACCCCTGGTTTTACAGGCTTAATCTAGTCCTAGACGAAAATGCAGGTTTGAGCTGTTTTAAAGGGATAGTTCACCCAAAAATGAAAATTTGATGTTTATCTGCTTACCCCCAGGGCATCCAAGATGTAGGTGACTTTTTTTCTTCAGTCGAACGCAAATTATGATTTTTAACTGCAACCGCTGCTGTCTGTAAGTCAAATAATAGCAGTGATTGGGAACTTGAACAATAAGAGTTGAAAAAACTTCCATAGACAAATCCAAATTAAACCCTGTGGCTCGTGACGACACATTGATGTCCTAAGACACGAAACGATCGGTTTGTGTGAGAAACCGAACATTATTTATATATTTTTTACCTCTAATACGCCACTATGTCCAACTGCGTTCAGCTTCCGGCTAGTGAGGTCTGATTGCGCTCTGACAACGGAAGTGATGTCTCGCGCTCATTGAAGTATATGGGCGAGACTTCCGTCATCACAACGCGTTTTTTGACCTCACTAACAGGAAGCTGAACGAAGTTGGACATAGTGGTGTATTAGAGGTAAAATTATATAAATAATGTTCGGTTTCTCGCACAAACCGATCGTTTCGTGTCTTAGGACATTAATGTGTCGTCACGAGCCGCAGGGTTTAATTTTGATTTGTCTAAGCAAGTTTTATTTACTGTTATAGTTGATATTATTGCTACTGCTATTATTTGACTGACAGACGGCAGCGGTTGCAGTTAAAAATCATAATTTGCGTTCGACTGAAGAAAAAAAGTCACCTACATCTTGGATGCACTGGGGGTAAGCAGATAAACATCAAATTTTCATTTTTGGGTAAACTATCCCTTTAACTGTAAGCCACGTGCACTGACAGATCTTAACATATGTCAGTGTCATTGTTTTGTCTCAAGATGCACACAAGTAATGTTTTTTTCTAGGTTATGTTTATAAAAGCTACTTAAATACCTGTCACAGACACGTCAGGTTCCACCTCACTCCCTTACCCACGCACTCAATCACCGGAATTCTAATCACCGCCACCTGAAGTTCATCACCACAGTCATCAGTCACACTATAAGAACCCCACACTCACACACAAACATTGTCCGGTCTCGTTCGTGATACACCCCGTTGTACACTTACCTCAAGGACTCTCAAAGTGATACTTACCTGTCTTCATCATCTCCTTCGTCTCCATTGTCTCCAGTACTCCTCATGTTCCTACCTGCCTGTGTGTGTGAGTGTTCCTGTCTGCCATCTCCAACGTCTCCTTCCACCTTCACCTGCATCACAAAGAAAAGGACAGTATTACCTCTCATTCATCTCCAAGACCTTCCTTATCACCATTCACTTACCTGTTTGCTCTGCTGATTGTCACAATAAACTACCCAACTGCTTTTATCTCTGCTTCCGGTGTCTCTGTTGTAACAGAAGACCGGACCATAACAGCTATTCATCAGCATGAGCTACAATGACCCGTTTCAAGAGCTCGTGGACGCATTGCGCCGAGCACTCACCCCTCAACCACAGTCACCGCCACCAGGACCCACCGCCGCTGCCACTTCCGCATCCACTTACACCGCTGCTTCACCTGTTTACACCGCCAGTCCCATGGCCAAACCAGCGCCCTACTCAGGATCGGCAGAGGACTGCAGCGGATTCCTTCTTCAGTGTGAGTTGGTCCTGGAGATGCAGCCGCACCTCTATCCCACCGAAACGGCGAAGATAGCGTTCATAATCTCCCAACTGCAAGGCAAAGCCCTTCAATGGGCGGATTCCCTCTGGACTCAAAAAGGGCTCAGTCGTAAAATCCTATCCAGCGTTCATCTCCCACTTCAGAGAAGTCTTCGGAAGACCCTTGGCTGATTCTTCTACTGGTGAGAAATTGTATAATTTAAAACAAGGAAACAAGACTGTTAACGATTATGCCTTGCAGTTCAGAACGCTCGCCGCAACCAGCGGATGGAATGAACAAGCCCTCATCACCACCTTTCGACAAGGTTTGGAGCCTAATGTGCGGTTGCATCTCGCTGCATACGAGGACTCCATAGGACTCGAACGATTCATCCAACTCGCCATCCGTGTGGGTTCTCGTATGCAGTCGTGTCTCCTTGAGCACCAGGGTCAACCACTGACCACCACCCTCCTCCGTCGGTCCGAACCCGTCAGCTCTCCAGAACCAGCCACCGAACCCATGCAAGTGGATAACTCCCGTTTGTCTCAAGCAGAAAGACAGAGAAGGCTGACCCTGAATCTTTGTTTGTACTGTGGATCCCCTGGGCATGTCATCTCCACATGCCCAACCCGTCCTCCTCGACCTGTGGTGAGTGCTATCATTCCTTCTATCCAAAAGATGAAACCACTCACTACTATCGTAAACCTTACTGCTGCTAATGCTTCCGTTCCAGTGGTGGCGCTCCTCGATTCAGGGTCAGCAGGAAACTTCATCTCCGGCGCCCTCTGTCGACACCTCGGGCTCAAGACCTCGCCTTCTCCGACTAACTACCAGGTCCACTCCATCACGGGCAAACCCCTAAGCCGAAAGATGATTTGTCGTGTTACTGGACCCCTTCAACTGCAAGTGGGTATCTTCCACTCTGAGAACATCCATCTGCTGGTTCTGGAGGAATCCACCGCTGACGTGGTTCTAGGGCGCCCGTGGTTGGAACTCCACAATCCCACCATCTCCTGGCGCACAGGCGAAGTCCTGAAGTGGGGCGACCACTGCTTCTCCAGCTGCTTCCCAGAACTTCCTGTCCCAAGATCTCCTCTCTCCAAGAATATCTCCGTGAACGCTACGTCCATCGAAAGTCCTGTGGAAAAACGCTCCGTCGATGTTCCACCCGACTACGCCCCCTTCAGTGACGTCTTCTGCCCGCAACGCGCCTCCAAGCTTCCTCCACACCGGCCATGGGACTGTGCCATTGATCTGTTACCGGGTGAGCCAGTGCCTAGGGGACGCATATACCCCCTATCTGTACCGGAGGAGAAGGCCATGGAGGAATATATTAAAGAGGCCCTTAACCAAGGATACATCCGCCCGTCTACTTCCCCTGCTGCTTCAAGCTTCTTCTTCGTGGCCAAGAAGGACGGAGGCTTGCGGCCCTGTATCGATTATCGCTCCTTGAACAAAATTACAGTTAAATTCAGGTATCCAATTCCCCTCGTCCCAGCGGCCCTGGAACATCTCCGCGGTGCCACTGTGTTCACCAAGCTGGACCTCCGCAGCGCGTATAACCTCATCCGGATACGCGAGGGGGACGAGTGGAAGACCGCCTTCGTCACGCCCACCGGCCACTATGAATACCTCGTGATGCCGTATGGCCTGGTCAACGCCCCCTCCGTATTCCAGGATTTCATCCATGAGGTGCTCCGGGAGTTCCTCCACAAGTTCGTTCTGGTGTATATTGATGACATCCTCATCTACTCCCGGAGCTTGGCCGAACATCGCCACCACGTTGCGGAGGTCCTCAAGCGCTTACGGCAGTTCCATCTCTTCCTAAAAGCAGAGAAGTGTTCCTTTCATCAGCCCTCTGTCCACTTCCTGGGATATGTGATTGACCACAGTGGCATCCGGATGGACGAGGGGAAGGTTTCCGCCATCCAGAACTGGCCAACTCCAACTACCATAAAAGAACTCCAACGTTTCCTCGGCTTCTCCAATTTCTACCGTCGCTTCATCAAGAATTACAGCACCATCGTCAGCCCACTCACCAACCTGCTCCGTAAACAGCCCAAGTCTCTGTCCTGGTCCCAGCCTGCCACAGAAGCTTTTGAAACCCTCAAGAAAGCCTTCACCACCGCTCCCCTCCTCGTCCACCCCAATCCAGATTTACCATTCGTCGTGGAGGTGGACGCCTCCACCACCGGAGTGGGAGCGGTCCTCTCACAGCAGCAGGTGAATCCAAGTAGGCTCCATCCATGCGCCTTCTTCTCCCGCAAGCTCAACCCGGCGGAGGTAAATTACGACATCGGGGACCGTGAACTCCTGGCTGTCAAGCTCGCCCTTGAGGAGTGGAGGCATTGGTTGGAGGGAGCAAACCACCCATTCCAAGTTCTCACTGACCATAAAAACCTTGAGTATCTGAAAGCCGCCAAACGACTCAACCCACGTCAAGCCAGATGGGCAATGTTCTTTTCAAGATTTAACTTCTCCATCTCATACCGCCCTGGTTCAAAGAACCTCAAGGCCGATGCTCTCTCACGTCTCCACGCTCCCGAGGAGAAGAATGATGACCCTGAAACTATCCTGCCCGAGTCTCTCTTCATGAGCCCCATCGAATGGTCGGAAGAGACCTTACCCTCCTCCAATGCCTCCTCACGCACTCCGCCGGGTTGTCCCCAAGGCTTGCGTTACATCACCAGGACACGACGCACTCCACTCCTGCACTCCGTTCACTCATCACTTGGCACTGGTCACCCGGGGGTCAATGAGACCCTCTCGCTGCTCAAACAGCGCTTCTTGTGGCCAAACATGGCCAGCGACGTCAGAAGGTACGTGCAGGGCTGCAGGGAGTGCGCCATCTCCAAGAGCCCACGCCATCTTCCAACCGGCAAGCTCAATCCTCTGCCCGTTCCTGAGAGACCCTGGTCACACCTGGGAGTGGACTTTGTCACCGACCTCCCCGAATCTGATGGTCACACCTGTATTCTGGTTGTTGTAGACCGTTTCTCCAAAGCCTGCCGTCTGATCCCCCTGGAGGGTCTACCCACTGCCATGGCCACAGCGGAATTAATGTTCAACCATGTCTTCCGTCATTATGGAATCCCCGAAGACATAGTCTCTGATAGAGGACCTCAATTTGTCTCTCGAGTCTGGAAGGCGTTCTTCTCCCTCCTGGGTGTGACCGTCAGCCTATCGTCTGGATACCATCCTCAGTCGAACGGGCAGACGGAACGGAAGATCCAGGAGATTGGCCGCTTCCTGCGTACCTTCTGTCATGGCCACCAGGACTCCTGGAACCAGTACCTGGGCTGGGCCGAGTACGCCCAGAACTCCCTCCGTCAAGCTACAACAGGATTAACACCTTTCCAATGCGTGCTCGGCTTCCAGCCCCCACTGTTCCCCTGGGACGGGGAACCCTCCAACGTGCCAGCGGTCGACTACTGGTTCCGGGAGAGCAAGAGGGTATGGGACTCAGCTCACCACCAGCTGCAGAGAGCCCTGCGCAGGCGCAAGATGACAGCCGACCTTCGGCGCTCCCACGCTCCAACCTACCAACCGGGGCAGAAGGTCTGGCTGTCCACCAGAGACATCAGGATGCGCCTGCCCTGCAAGAAGCTGAGTCCCCGCTTCATTGGCCCATTCACCATCCTCCGACAGATCAACCCTGTCACCTACCAGTTACAACTGCCTGCACAATACAAGAGAATTCATCCAACCTTCCATGTGTCACTCCTAAAACCTCACCACCCTTCTGTTCTTCCTTCCACAGAACCTGACGTGGCAGCCGTCGAGCCCCCCCTTCCACTCATCCTGGACGATGGGACTGGCTACGAGGTTCGAGAGATCCTGGACTCCCGGCGCCGTGGTGGTCTCTTAGAATATCTGGTGGATTGGGAAGGCTACGGTCCCGAAGAACGCTCATGGGTCCCTAAGAATGATATCCTTGATCCTACTCTGTTACAGACTTTCCACACCAACCACCCGGACAGACCTGCCCCACGACCTCGAGGAAGACCACCACGACGTCGGGGTCCTCGGCCCTCAGGAGCGGGCCGTGGGAGGGGGGGTACTGTCACAGACACGTCAGGTTCCACCTCACTCCCTTACCCACGCACTCAATCACCGGAATTCTAATCACCGCCACCTGAAGCTCATCACCACAGTCATCAGTCACACTATAAGAACCCCACACTCACACACACACATTGTCCGGTCTCGTTCGTGATACACCCCGTTGTACACTTACCTCAAGGACTCTCAAAGTGATACTTACCTGTCTTCATCATCTCCTTCGTCTCCATTGTCTCCAGTACTCCTCGTGTACCTACCTGCCTGTGTGTGTGAGTGTTCCTGTCTGCCATCTCCAACGTCTCCTTCCACCTTCACCTGCATCACAAAGAAAAGGACAGTATTACCTCTCATTCATCTCCAAGACCTTCCTTATCACCATTCACTTACCTGTTTGCTCTGCTGATTGTCACAATAAACTACCCAACTGCTTTTATCTCTGCTTCCGGTGTCTCTGTTGTAACAATACCCTAATTGAAATAAAGCTTAATCCTGGCTTAGGCTAAGCCCTGTCTGTGAAACCGGCCCTAAGATTAATATAATTTAACCAAAGTGGATTAACAATGTTTTTGACTCATCAGCTAATGAAACAAAGAAAAATATTATATATATATATATTTAAACCATTTTATATCATTATAATGTAAGTCCCACTTAAGCTTTTGCTTAAGATCACAACATAGATTTAATTGTGATCTTGGGATTTATCTTTATGATTCTATAAATGGTACAGTTACAGTTTTGGCACATATATTTCTAATATAAAAATGGTTATGACAGTTAAATTGGTAGTAGTGTGTGAGATGAAGGAAAATGGAAAATTGTTACTATAAACTGTTAATGCTATCATTATGAAAAGTAGAAATGACTATATGAAATATTTTATAGGGCTGTCACTAGGTATGTCCCTAGGTATGTCACTATTGGCTGTCACTAGGTATGTGCCCTTCAGAGGGTGATATATCCTGTTTGGAACGCACCATGTGTGACAAATATAAACAATCAACTTATGTACATTATGCATTATAACAAATGCCTGCAGAGGGCGTCAACGGCCTGTGATTGTTGTTGTTACACTTTACAGCAGGTCAAATCCTTGTTTAAAATTGGCCAAACCACATTTAATTCAAATGTCCACTTAATCATTTCTATTTAGCCACTTCTTTGTGATAGAAATGCTACAGCGAGGGTTTAAACTTTTATTTTTGGAAATCGCAAAGAACAGTTTGCATATTTAGAAACATTGAAGTATTCTCCTGTGTTGGTGTAGGTTTATAAATGATTCACCTTATAAATCTGGTGAAATGGCACATTGTGTTCGTGGATGAACATTATAAGCAACCCAAACTCTCAGCACATGCAGAGATGGAGTTTGAGATGCTTTACACATATGTAAATAACAGTGCAACACTCCTCTATGAAACACAAAGCGCGTCAGGCTATATATGGGTTCCCAAATGCTTGTTATTGGAAACCCAAACAAACAGCAAATGCAGAAACTGACAGTGTTGGGGAAAGTTACTTTTAAAAGTAATGCATTACAATATTGCGTTACTCCCTTAAAAAAATGTAACTAATCGTGTGTTACTTAGTTACTTTTTATGAAAATTACATTACTTTTGCATTACGTTTTCTCACATGGGCTGGGTTTTGCTGTTTGTTTATTAATAACAACAAAATAAGTTTTATTTTTTTTGCAAATGTTAAGGCCATTTTACACCAAAAGTGAAATGAATAAGCCTCAGCCTCCAGGTGGGTGTTCCAATAAGGGTGTGACGTCATGTGAACTATGAATTGTATGACTGATTAGTACAGTCAGATATAATTTATGTGTTTATTTCCAGCAACAGGAACAGGATCCTACCAACCTGTACATCTCTAACCTGCCCGTGTCCATGGACGAGCAGGAGCTGGAGGCCATGCTCAAATCCTTTGGCCAGGTTATTTCCACACGTATCTTGCGGGACGCTAACGGAACCAGCAGAGGCGTTGGCTTTGCAAGGTACTTTATCCATCACTCAAGCTGCAATGAATCCTCCAAACCACATGGAGGAAAAGTTATATAACTTCTCAGATATAAGAATTTGCTAACAATATTTTAAAATTTTTTGTATTATTGTATGCATTTAAGTTAAGTTATGAGATTGTTGATGTTTATTTATATGTGCATTTGTTATTAATATTTCATTCAGGGATATTCCTGCTTTTACCATCTTTTATGCATGCAATCTTAAGTTCACACATAAAAATAAAGCTGATTAATTTCACCACTCTTTCCACCATTTATTTGTTTATTCATGTCTTTGTATAACAGGATGGAGTCCACAGAGAAGTGTGAAGCCATCATTCAGCATTTTAATGGAAAATATATCAAAACCCCACCAGGAGTGCCAGGTAGACGATATATATTTTATTTATTTTATATAAATCCCAAGTAAAGAAATGTTAAAACACATTTTTGGGGGGCTTACTGGTCTCTTTGACTGCAGTACCTACAGAACCGTTGTTGTGCAAGTTTGCTGATGGAGGACAAAAGAAGCGACAGAACCAGGCAAAGTACCTACAGAACGGTCGACCCTGGCATAGAGACGGTGATACGGTATGAGAGCGTTCATTGTGGACTGCGAGACTTATATATGCATTAGTAGTTATATTTACATATGTGAGTACTCTGTACATTATATGTAAAGTTAATCATGTTCCTTTTACATTCAGGGAGGAATGACGCTCACATACGACCCAACAGCCTTACAGAATGGGTGAGTTCAGACACTCAAACCTACTATTTGATGTGTATATTAAAAGGAAACGTGTATATTTGCCTATATATCATCACAATATTGACTATTTTATTGTTCCTGCTTATTATTTTCAGGTTTTATTCTTCTCCGTACAGCATCGCTCCAAACAGAATGATCGCTCAGACCTCTCTGTCTCCATACATGCCCTCACAAGTACCGTCCTACCAGGTGAGCATTATTTAAAGATGATTTATTCTGCTTTTTTCCATGTTCATCTTTCTTTAGTGTGTAATGTTGCAGTTTGAGCATGAAAAAGTTCCCTCCAGTGGGAGTTATTCTCTAAATCAGTGTCTGTGTTTCTGAAACGCCTCCATTGTAGTCTTGAGTTTTTTTCACAATATTCCTCATTTAAATAATTCATGCACAGAATAAAGGGGCGGGGCCTGTTTGAGTTAGTTAGTAGTGTGTTGTGGTTGTGGTAAAGGGGTGGGACATTTCCCAAACACACTCAAAGCACTTGACCAATCACAACACACTGCTCTAGGCGACCAATCAGAGCACATTGTGCTTTTCAGAAGGAGGGGCTTCATAGAGACAGGAACTAAACAGAGCATTACTGACAGACTGGAAAGAGAGGAGCTGAATAATGGAGAATATGAGGAAAATAATCATCATTCAAGCAGGAAAACCTGCTCTAGTACAGCATAAAAACAAGACTTTGTAAAAGGGCATAATAGATCCTTTTTAAAATTATTATATCAGTTCTCTTATTAGTCTACTTGAGTTCAATCCAGATTCCATTTTTTCATTTTGTTGAGATACTGAGCTCAGGCTGAGCATGTGCCAAAGCCGACAGCAGTCAGAAGGAACTCACAGTGACTCACAGCATGCGCTGAGTGAGAATCTCAGACCGCAGTGACTCAGCTGAGCTGAGGGTTGTGGGAATTCTGACACCTTATTGAGTGCTGATGGATGAACAGGCAAAAGCAAATACTACTCGCTGAGATCCTGTAGGTCTGACACGCGTGCTCGAAGCACACTGGACGGCCCATTAGAGCTGGATTACCAAGTAATGACGCTACAGCTCAGTCTGCTAGCACGTAACATTTGTCTTAACTGAAGATTTATGTTAATGGTCAGTTAACTATTGAGCACATTAAACACCTTAAAGGAATAGCTCACCCAAAAATTTAAATAATAGTCATTCATATTTATAAAAGTTTAGGGTTGGTATGATTTTTTTTAATTTTTTTTTTTTATGTTTTTAAAAGAAGTTTCTTCTCACCAAGGCTGCATTTATTTGCATACATTTAAAATTAAATACTGTGAATTATTACAATTTAACAGATTTAACATTCCTTTGATCAAAGCTGAATTTTCAGCATCATTACTCCAATCTTCAGTGTCACATGATCCTTCAGAAATCATTCTAATACGATGATTTGATGCTTTTATGCAGTTTTTGCTGCTTAATATTCTGTGGAAACTGAAAAGCTGCCATTCAAAAATGTTTCAAAAATGCATCAAAGATGCACTGCAATGAGAATAAAAGATGTTAGATTAGCTTATTCCTCATTAAAAACTTGTATAACACAAAATACTTATTTTCATTTTTTTTCACTACATATGGGCCACAAGAGAAATATTTAGAAAATAAATTAAGAGCACGTTGAAGTAGATTCAGATTGAAAAACCTTGGTCAGATTTCAGTTTCTCTAGTGAATAATTGACTGGGGTTTGAGATAGGGCTGTCAAACGATTAATCGCATACAAAATTAAAGTTTGAGTTTGCCTAATATATGTGGGTGTACTGTGTAATTATTATGTATATATCAATACAAACACATCCATGTATATAGTTGAGAAATATTTACAAGTATATGTATTTATTTATATTTTTATATAATTTATATTATATATATATAAATACATTGTTTGTACATAACATATTTCTCTTAAATATATACATTAATTTGTGTGTGTTTATATATACATATTATTTACACACATTACTCACACATATATTATGCAAACTCAAACTATTTATTTTGTATGCGATTAATCACGATTAATTGTTTGACAGCCCTAGTTTGAGACGTCTTTACCGGCATAACTCTAGCGTAAAGTTTGCATACTGTTTGTGTGATATCCACTCGTCTTCACGGTTTAAAATGGAAAAATTTCCAATATTGCGACATGACATTTTTCTTTATCCAGGGTTCCCACCCGCCTTGAAAGTACTTGGATTTCAGACACATGAATTCAAGGCCTGGAAAGTACTTGAAAACAAATATTGGTCCTTGAAAGTGCTTGAATTAAATTTGAAATTTTGTGAAAATTATAACACACCCCTCTTAGTCCTAGTATATTTATTTTGGAATATTGTTTTGGAACCAAACAGTATATATCAGATATATCAGGAAAAATAATTACTATGGTTAATAGTTAATGGGGGGCGAGATCTGTTTGGTTACTGACATTCTTCCAAATATCTTTCTCTGTGTTCAGCTGAACTATGAAATTCAAACCGGTTTGGAACAACTTGAGGGTGAATTTTCATTTTTGGGTGAAATAACCTTTTAAAAAGTCAGAATTGCTTGAGTATAAAGCCACAATTGTGTCTTATAAAGTCAGAATTGTGATATATAAATTTCAATTCTGATTTTTTTTTCTCAGAAGTGCTCATTTATATCTCTCAATTCTGACTTTCTTTTCTCAGAATTGCAAGCTTATATCTATAATATATTGTATATATTCTGACTTTAAGCCACAATTATGATCCATATAATCCTTTTTTTTTTTTTTCATTCAATTGCAAAATGTATTTTTATAATATTCTCTCTATATTATAATGTTTTACTCAAGTAATGATTCATAAAAAATAAAAACCAAAATTAGTATGGAATAATTGTTAACATTAGGGATAAGAAAGCTGCAAACGGTTTTAATATATTTCCAAAAATCAATGTACAAATGATTCTGTACCTCTTCCAGGTTAAAATGGATGCAAATGCAATAGGAGGATTAAAATGTTAAGTATTGTAAGAGTTCTTTCATGAGGCTCCATATGTGATGTGAATTTGATAGGTGCTTGATATAAAATAAATGGTGCTTGAAAAGTCCCTGAAAGTCCTTGAATCTGGTGTTCATGAAAGAGTGGGAACCCTGTTTATCAACAATTGCTTGCAAAATGATTGGCAATGATTCACATTTCGCATGCGTCAAAAAAAAAAAAAAAAAAAAAAATCAAGTAAATTATTAAATAAATAAGTAAATTAATGTATTTACCCCCTGAGCAGCAAATCATCATATTAGAATATATATATATATTGATGCTGAAAATTCAGCTTTGATCAAAGGAATAAATTATATTCTTTTAAATTTTAATAAAATTTAACAACATTACTATTTACTATATTTTTGATCAAATATATGCAGCCATGGTGAGCAGAAGAGACTTCTTTCAAAAACTCTTCCAATCTTTTGTAGTCTATGTACAGAATGTGTATAAAGGCTCATGTAAAGGCTGTTTTTAGATGCAACCCCCATCCCACTCCAGTCATTGTCACTAACGGTACTGTCTGGCAGTAAATGAGCAGCATATGGATCCAAATGCACTGTGGGATAGCTAGTTAATTTTGGCTGGTACGGTGCATTTGAATTCAGGTCCAATATTTGGCTAGTGCCTGCAGTGTGAGGCTGAAGTGGACAGAGATATTTCATGAGCGGCAGCGGGGAGTTTGCAAAGGACAGGTTCAGTCAGAGAAGTGATACATACATCCTTTTTTTTTGTCTGGATCCACAGGTGCACAGCCCGTCCTGGATGCATCATCAGTCGTACCTCATGCAGCCCACTGTGAGTGCTCACAGATGTCTATTCGTAGGTTATATCATCAAACTGTAGCTTTACTGTACTTTACATGCATCCAGTGTTTTATCTTCCCTTCAATAACGAAAGAATCACCTTGTCTGTAGGGGACCGTTCTGACTCCAGCTATGGATCACCCGATGTCCATTCAGCCCACGTCTATGATCGGACCCCTGACCCAGCAGCTCGGTCACCTGTCGCTCGGCAGTGCAGGAACGGTGGGCCTGTTACAATGATTTTCACCTTTAATAGTTCCTCAATAGGAGTTTGTCTTTGTTGTAGAACCTAATTAGCAGTTATCAAAGTGCCCCTATTATACTTTTTACTTTATACGTCTCCTAAAAGAAGCTGCTGAAACAAGTCATCAGTCTCACTTCCTTCGGAGCCTGCGTAGGTTTGTAACAAATTTGCATAATGCCAGTCTATGCTCTTCATTGGCTGAACAGCGTCTGCTTTGCCCCGCCCTCAAACACTGTAGTTGTATCTGAGACTGGAAGGGTTTGGTTCATGTTTGCCAAAGCAAATCCACTTGGATGAGATTGATACAGTAAAACCGACGCCATCGTTACTGTTCGAATCACTGTGAATCAAGAGCTGAAATTCAGATATTGTAATGAGCGTCTGGTTTTTGACACTGTCGACCAATCACAACAGACTGGGCCAATCTGACCAATCAGAGCAGAGCAGCTCTCAGAAAGGCGGGGTTTAGAGATACCGAATGTTTGATCGAACCGTTTCAGACACTGAGAGAAAAGAGCTGATGCTGAAATGGATATTATGAGAAAAATTAGAGTGTTTTTGACCTTGGATGAATGTGAACCTGTTGTAGGAGACGACAAAACAAAATTAGGAACCTTTAAAATAGCATAATAGGGGCTCTTTAAAAGATAAGCAAAGTTGTTTAACCATTGATTTTATTTATGTTGTCTGCAGTATATTCCTAATACAGCTATGCAAGGGACATACATCCCTCAGTACACCCCAGTGCCTCCCTCTAGTGTTACATTAGAGGTATGACAACCGTTCATCATCACACACTGCTTTAAAATCTGAACAGGTTCATTGTTTAGATCTGATTAATTGTCATTCTTTGTGATGTAGGAAAACAGTGGACAACAGCAGCAGGTTTCCATGGAGACGCCTTCGGAACACACTAATTACTCCTATCAACACAGCAAATGAAGCTACGGTAATACAACACATAAAAGATGAGAAACATTCAGTGTGCTGTCTATCAAATGCCAGGTTTGGCACTGTGCATTTGTCTTTCACACGTATAGCCAGCGTGCTGCACTGCTGCATTTCTGAAGTTTAGATTTTTATGTTGGCGTGACAAAACTTGACATGAACTCTTATAGAGTATTTGACTATCTTTTCTTAGCTATCTTTATCACTAGCAAAGCTTAGAAACTAGCCTAGGACATGCTAACAACATGTTGAAACATGCTAGCAATGTGTTAAAACATGTTAGTAACATGCTAAAATATACTAGAAATGTCTTAGTTAATGCTAGAAACATCATAACAACATGGTAAATCATTGAGAACATGTTGAAACATGTTAGCAATGTGTTAAATCATGCTAGCAACATGTGAAAACAAGCTAACAAAGGTTTAAAATGATAGAAATATGTGTTAGCAGTCTTAAATAATGTTAGCAAAATGCTAAAACATGTTAACAATGTGCTAATTAATGCAAGAAATGTGTTAGCAATGTGCTAAACCATGTTAGTAACATGATAAAACATTCTAGTAACGTGTTAATGCTAGAAACAAGAAAGCAATGTGCTGAATCATGCTAAAACATGCTAGCAATTTGTTAATTCTTGCTAGAAACATCCTAATACCATGATAAATCATTATAGCAACATGTTAATAATGTGATCATTTATTTTAGCATTTATTTGTGTCAACATTATGTTAAAACATGGTAACCTTGATCATTTATGCTAGCAGTGTGATAAATCATGTTAGCAAAATGTTTAAACATGGTAACAATGTGCTAATTCATGCTAAAAATGTTAACTTCATGCTAAATCATGCTAGTTACATGTTAAAACATGTTAGCAATGTGTTAATTCATCCGAGAAACATGCTAACAATCTGTTTAATCATGCTAACAATGTGTTAAATAATGCTAGCAGTGTTAAATCACATAAGCAACATGTAATGTGTCTAAACATGTTAGCAACTTGGTAAAATATGTTACAAATATGCTAGAAACATGCTAAAACGTGATAACAATGTTAAATCATGCTAGCGCTGTTAAATCATTGATACAACTTGGTAAAACTTGTTAGAAATATGTTAGAAACATACTAAAACATATGTGTTAAAACATGTTATCAAACATGTAATGTCAAAACATGTTAGCAACTTGGTAAAATATGTTAGAAATGTGTTAGAAATATGCTAAAACATGATAGCAGTGTGTTAAAACATGTTAACAACATATTTGTAATGTGCTAGAAACAGGCTAAAACATGATAGCAATGTTAAATCATGCTAGCAGTGTTAAATCATGTAAGCAACATGTAATGTCAAAACATGTTAGCAACTTGGTAAAATATGTTAGAAATATGTTAGAAACATCCAAAACATGATAGCAGTGTGTTACAACATATTAGCAACATACATGTAAAGTGTTAAAACATGTTAGCAACTCGGTAAAATATGTTAGAAAAATATGCTAAAACATGATAGCAATGTTAAATCATTGATAAAAAAAAATGCTAAAACATAGCATATGCTAAAACGTGTTAAAACATGTTAGCATCATACTTGTAATGTGTTAAAATATGCTAAAACTTGGTAAAACTTGTTAGAAATATGTTAGAAAAATGCTAAAACATGTTGGCAACATGATAAAAATACTATGTTTTAGCATTTTTCTAATTATGCTTGCAGTGTTAAATCGTGTAAGCAACGTGTAATGTCAAAACATGTTAGCAACTTGGTAAAATATGTTAGAAATGTGTTAGAAATATGCTAAAACATGATAGCAGTGTGTTAAAACATGTTAGCAACATACTTGTAATGTGCTAGAAACAGGCTAAAACATAATAGCAATGTTAAATCATGCTAGCAGTGTTAAATCATGTAAGCAACATGTAATGTCAAAACATATTAGCAACTTGGTAAAATATGTTAGAAACATCCTAAACATGATAGCAGTGTGTTACAACATGTTAGCAAAATACATGTAATGTGTTAAAACATGTTCGCAACTTGGTAAAATGTTAGAAATATGCTAAAACATGATAGCAATGTTAAATCATTGATAAAAAAAAACATGCTAAAACATAGCATATGTTAAAACGTGTTAAAACATGTTAGCAACATGCTTGTAATGTGTTAAAATATGCTTAAACTTGGTAAAACTTGTTAGAAATATGTTATAAACATGCTAAAACATGATAGCAGTGTGTTAAAACATGTTAACAACATGTTAAAAAATGTTAGCGATGTTGTTATGCTGCCTTCACGTGCTATTGGAAATTTGATGAGTCATGATTACGAGCTCATTGCGTTCAAGTTTCGAAGTCTTGTTAATTCTGAGAGCATGTGAAGGCAGCATTAAAATATGCTAGCTACTTGCTGAAACCATAGACTGTAAAAAAAGATGGACGACGCGACGCCGCTTCCTTCCATTGTATTGAACTGAAGCCAAAATGGGCTGATGAATGGGCGCTGACACGTTACGCAATACGTCAAAAAAAAAAAGTTTGGAGCCTGGGCATGCGCAGAAGGAATCGTCAGTTGAGCCGGAGGCGGAGTCGCGATATCAAACTTCCGCCCAGACGACTGCGTCATCATTCATGTATTTTAAATAGACTATAAAAATTATACACAATTTAAAAGTCTACCTATAAAATAATAGTCTATTCTGTTTCTAGAGCAATAATATTTTTGAAACAGCAAATTCAGTAGATAAAATCAATATAATATGCCACTAGAAACAACTCTAAATCGTCAGAAACGGTCCTGCCATTTTAAATCAAGTTCAACTAACGTTACAGGAGATCGACTGCTGTAATTAAAGTAGGCTATCATTAGTTTTGTCCTGCTAATTATTATTTTATACCCATAAAAATAAAAGTAACTGCCAGATAACGATCACCTGCTTTTCCCCGACATGGTTAACATTAGGTGTGTTATCTTAACTAATAACGTTTATTAATTAGCTTATAACGCCCACATTTAATGTTACAGAAAAAAGTTCAGTGATCCGTCAGATCCTGTAGGTCGGTTAGTACAGTTTACTGCTGAACAACTCATTTTGTTGGTGTTAAATAACAAAGAAATCGAAAATGAACAGTTAGTTATACATCTTCAATCTCCCCTCGAAGCTCCGACAGTCCTCAGACAAGCTGTCAATCAACTGCGAATCATGACGACACGCCCCGTTTCTATAGCACCAAATTGCTAGCTAAAATCTAAATCATCACAAAAACGAACAATTGAATATATATCAGCGTGATAACAACTACCTTAAATGACCAAAACCATCTTTCAGAAAGTTTTATTTGAAGCAGAATTTATTTTTAAGTTTTCACTGAAGTCTCATTCGACTGCATTGAGAGGGCGGGGTTTATGACCGGTACTGCATCCAGCCTCCAGGGGGCGATCAAAGAGCCTGTGGCTTCACTTTTCAGAACGTATGAGACACACCCGGGTGAAACATGTTAACAACATTTTATTAACTTTAAGTAAAACCTTTGAACTTCAAGCTTTTCAAAGTTATAAACTTTCAGACAAGGCTTTGTCAAGCCAACATCAAAGTTTGTCATCCAACTTTTTTTAGGTTGTTGCCATACTTTTTAGGCCATTTTCACCACTTAACACACTGGGAATCAAAACAAATGAAAAAAAAAATGTAAATAATTTAATTGGGTCGTTTTATCCTGTTGTTCTCTCTCTCTCTCTCTCTCTCTGCAGGTCCTCTGGAGGTGCTATATATTGCTGTGGACAATGGGAATCTCTCGGGGAGATTTACGGATTACCACAGACAGAGAGTAGCAGAGGGGATACGGATCACAAAAGGAGCAATCAAAAGGACATCAGTCATCTTTTGTTCAACTCCTCTCTCTTCAGGTGTCACTCAGCCAACAGTGGGAGACTGTGCAAAAGAGCTATCAATTGATCTATTTTGATAACAAAACAAAAAAAAAAGCTTAAAAAACAAAGATCATTTAGAAAAGGGTTAGGAAAACACAATGTGTTCTTTTATGCACGTTAATGGCAAATTCTTATTTTTAAGAACTAATTCTTTAATATGGGAGGATGAGAAAAGAGAAAGTAAAAAACATGTCTTTTATTTTTTTGTAAAATATGCAACTTTTTTTTTTTAGATTTGTTCTTTTTTTTCTTCAGTCAGCAGCAGTAAGATATTTTTTGTACAGATTAAGATGCAAACAGTGCATTTTATTTGTCCTATTTTTGAGTTTTTTGTGTGATACTCCGGTGAAGAAACCATTTAAAGCCACTTCTTCATGTTTTACCATCTTAAGAATCTTCAAAGAAATAGTGATAAAATCACTCTAATTTGATCATCACTTTTCTGAAAGCATCAGACAATCATTAAATTATTATTTATTGAAAAAAATATTTTTTTTTGGTACATACCAAGGCAATATAGATTTGTCTTTCAAGTTCTTATGAACTATTAGATGCAGAAATATAGAATATCTGATATTGTGAGATTATCAAAGTGCTTCAGCCGTTAAGCTTTTTTAAATTTATTAATGGAAATTAATCAGATTTTTGTAAAAAAAGGTGTTTTATGAGGGGCATTTTAAATCTAATGATTACCTGTGAAACAGTTTGTGCCTAATGTTACAGTGTTCTGGATCAATACAGTTTTATTTAAAATATGAAAATGTAAAAAAGCATAATTAAT
This sequence comes from Chanodichthys erythropterus, assembly GCF_024489055.1. Lineage (NCBI taxonomy): Eukaryota > Metazoa > Chordata > Actinopteri > Cypriniformes > Xenocyprididae > Chanodichthys > Chanodichthys erythropterus. Next base: position 33,226,822 of record NC_090226.1, on the reverse strand, counting down.
CATTTTAGAATTAAACTTCTGTCTCCTGCCTTGATGCTATAGCTAAAATGAGAGATAGGGCTGATTTAGTATTTTTTGGTGTGTGCAATGGCACCAAATATTTCAGGTTTTCAAAAGCATTGGAAATGTGCATTGTAATGTACATAGTGTTTCATAAATATGACTTTCATTGGCTAACAGAGGTCCAGAGGAAGTGACATTAAGTGGTTTGTTAGTTCATAAAAGTGATGATAACATATTGACCTGATGAAGTTTCTCAATACGGGACTGCCATAAATCAGCAAATCTTTCTTCATGCTGTAATAGAGCATATTAATCAAACTCACCTTTTTGTAACTGCTGTCATTTTGGTAGACTTAAAGGAAAGATTCGCCGTTACGCTGTTTTACTGGTATGACACATGCAGTAGGACAAAATAACAATGACAGTAGAAGAAAATCAATGCATTTGTTTTTATTTGGCCTCTAAGGTTTGTAGTTTTAATCAGTATTTTGTCTTGTTTTCAAGTAGCCATACCTAAACATATAAAAGGTAACTCAGTCATGTTTTATATATGTTGCGTTGACCGATATGGCAGACATCTTGGACTTGTGAAGTGATGGGCGAAACTCTGCTTCGTGAAGCTTCAAACCATTTGTTTCGAAACAGTGATTTGGAGCGTGTATCAAACTGCCGAAGTCATGTGATTTCAGTGAACGAGGCTTCGTTACGTCATTGAAATGTTTCAAAGTTTCCATGGTTCGCCGTTAGGAGTGATCATCTATGTGAACCTCTGTATGTGATTTTTACTTGATCTTAGATCAATTTTATAAATTTGTAGACATTTAATGACACATTTGTAAGGTCTGATTCATACTCGACATGTCAGCAAGTTCGCGTGGGTGCGTGCAGCAAAAATGACATCATTGCGACTTTGGCGAAAGTGTTCATTGACTGCGGGTGAACTGATTTCGCTGGGCGGTGTGCACGGTATTTTTTGTAACTTTGCGTGCAGCTTTGCTTCTGAATATGCACGAATTCTAGGCGAATCTGACAGAGCATGCATGTCATCTGTACCGGCACCCAGTTTGCGCGTCTAAATTAATTGATTCACATTTACAAAATGAGTCTACAATAGCATAAATATGCCCTTTTAATAAAAACAAAGATCCATTTTCAATATAAATGTCCATGAAATTAAAAAAAAAAGAAAAGTTAAATAGTTTTATACATTAGTTCTTTATACGTATGTTCACATCCATATATTTTGGCTTCACATGATTCTTTGGTCCTTTTGTAGTGTCTGTTTGGTGAAGTGTATATGTCACATGTACCTTCTTCTCACCGCTGCTTCCTGAGGGTTTAGAGAACCTGTCATTTCAAAGAATAGTACAATGGCGAGCGCGTCAAGTATAAACACCTCGTACGTTTGAGGAGGAGCGTGCGCAGTCAGCCGAGGAAATGTGGAGCCAGTTTTTTTTTTTTTCTCCGTACGTTTAATAGGGAAGGCGTAGGACATACAGCATAAGCTTTTTGAAGAATGCAGAAAGCGGAAGCACGTGCAAGGCGATCATTTGTGTTTATAAAGCATAAACAGTTGTATTTTTTTTTAGAAAATGGTCGATGGTTTCTCTAGATTAGACTCTTATTCCTCGTCTGGTATCGTTTAAAGCTCTTTGAAGCTGCACTGAAACTGACATTTGGACCTTCAACTCTTTGGGCTCCAGTGAAGTCCACTATAAGGAGAAAAATCCTGGAATGTTTTCATCAAAAACCTTCATTTCTTTTCGACTGAAGAAAGAATGACATGAACATCTTGGATGACATGAGGGTGAGTAAATTATCAGGAAATTTTTATTTGAAAGTGAACTAATCCTTTAACGTTTCTCCCATCACTAGTCATGTGATCTCAAATGTTGGCCTCCTTGAGTCAACCTACTTACTGTACTAGAAAAAAATATATTTTTTTTTTTTTCAAGAGTAAATTTAATTTCTTTAGTTGTCCTTTTTTGACATTTATTTTTACTAGAAAAATACACATGGTTCCAGATATATTCTCTCAAAGCAAGTCTTACTCTTGCACACAATATTGCCTCTCAAGTAAACGTATTTTAAGATATTTTTATTGGAAAACAAGACCAAAATACTGATTAATAAAGTGATGTTTTGCGGTTATGGATACAGCCTCATCAGTTCGTGTGTTATCATGGCTTTGGTTGTTTGTAGAAATACCTTGTCTATGGTGCTGGGATTATACATGACGCATATGAACAGCAGGAACAACTACGATTAGGATCAAGAAGGACAGAAGCAGTTCTTCAGCGTGTGTGCTCGCTCGCTTTCTTCCTTCATGCTGCTGTTTTTCACTGACGTGTTTTTAACTTCCAAGTGAGATTAGCTGTAGTGTTCGGGCGAAGCTTTACTTCTTTAGATGTTGATGGAAATTCCTCTGGTTGTGTGTGTGTTGGTTGCTGTTCCTTTTTAAATCCCTGATTCATAGGTTTTTTTCAGTATTTGTGTTCGTGTGCAAATGAGAAACATTTTTTTTTTTTTTTTTTTTGAGTTGCTCTCGTGTCTTTCTCTGTACAGTTTATTGTTGTACTTGAAATGTACTGTCCTGGTCAATCATGATGCACTTCTATAAGAGTTTGAATATCCAAAATGAAATGCTTTGATGTCATTGATAATCTAAAAAGAGTGTATATTTACTCATGGTGTTACACATGAGTTGTTTTTGTATCTTTTTGTGTCTTTAAAAAGACTCGCTCTTTTATAGGATATAAACACAAGGGCTTATATCACACTAAAGGGCACATGATGCAGCTGTTACTTCCTTCCTCTTGGTGCGTTCTACATTTTATGAATGTAAAGCCATGATCTTGATCCGAAAACTATTAAATGGTTTTCATTAAGAGACTTTTACATTCTCCATCCATAAAAATATCTAGTAGCTACTAGCTAGGTGACCTTCTAGGATAGTTTGAAATTACATTCAAAGAAAGTTGTGTTACTGAAATCGATCTATACCTCTTTTACAGTTTACCGTCACTCAGACTGAAATTCAGTTCACTGAAATCTTCAGGCCACCCAAAGAATTGATTCATTCCTGCTACCAAAGATATCAATGCCACCAAGAAGAAGCATGTCTGTACAATTTAAAAACAATGGTTTCTTAATAAAAAAAATATATTAAATTACCATATGATATCTGTATGAATGATCAAGGAGCTGATGAGATTTGAAATAGCTTGAGTTAGTTGGTTACGGCCTAGATTTTTCCATTACTTTGACTTCTCAACCTTTGCCCTCTTTGTCAATGTGATTTTATTGTTGATGTTTTAATTTTTGACTACACTATGTCAAATGTTCTGTACTAAAGATATTTCTCATGCAGTTCACCTCATGAAGGAAAACAGGATTTATTTTTGGTTATCAAGCTTGGTATTATCCATTACAAATACAAAACATGAAACATGGTTTTGGAACTTTGAAATGATGTTGATTTTAATTCAGATCTAAATTCTTTTTCAGACACTGGGATGATACCGAATCAGTTCCCGGTTCAATTTGCGTGATTTCATTTCATCTAATTTCAACGAATAGCTGCTAATTTTTTGAACAGCTCATTTCATAGTTTCAAAATGTATTGCTGCTAACATGGGGTGTTCAAGCTGTTCACCAGATAAAGCCATAAACAACAGAACCATTCAGAGTTATTTGTAGCGAAGCTGTAATTCAAACCTGCAGAGTTCAGAGTTTGTACAATGTGCCTCAACAAATGAACGTTCAGTTTTAGTTGTGTTGGGTCGGTAGATGGTATTTAGATCCTTAGTATGGTTGTGATGTCGATGTTGTGATTATTGAACAAATGGCTTGTCTCTTGAACAGCTTTTTCTTTATTTATACAGAAACACATTTTGTACAGATAGCTGAAGAATCATTTTGATGGTTTGTTTGCATGTTAACCAGAGTTTCTAGCCGGTAAATTGTCTTCTTGTGCCACAGTTTCTGATATTCTGTTACTGTTTTTTGTTTTGTTTTGATGGGGGGAAAAAAAACAACAAAAAAGCATCTTCTGTTTGTTATTACTTCTTTTTCTTCTTCTTTTTTTTTTTTAAACTGATCTCCTGAATTTCTTTTTTTAATAAAATCTTGTTTGTATTTTGTTGGTTTTTGAGTTATTCACAGCATTTTCACTTAATAACATTAACACATCAGCTGCAGTCTTTTTTTAATCATTCAGATTGATTTTTTTTATATATATATATTATGAGGAATACTCTTTTAATTTTCATTGAACTTCATAATTATCTATTTATATTAAGTTGCCTCTGTATTAATTTGACTACATATAGACACACTTCATTTGACCATAATGTTCAAATAATTGTGTCTCTTGGATGCAAATCCTTACTATTTATTTACTGTTCGTAACCTGCAATTGACCCTTCGCTGGGAGTTTGATTGACAAGCGATCTAACCAATCATAACGCCGAATCCGCCATTTTGTCCAACAAAGCAGTCAGGAGTTAGAAGATTAACCTTGGTGGACTTGAACTTGAAAAATGGTGGGGGGGTCTTTGCGAAGGGTCCATTGTTGGCATAAAGACCTTTTTCTACCTGATTAAATCAAAATAATTCCCTTTCGAAGTGGAACTTCAATGCTACTCCATGGAGTTGCATAGGGGAACGCCATCAGCGTCACTGGCATCTGAATCACGTGTAAATGAACAACAATAATCATTGGCAGGCAGACTGCACAACATTTATACAAAAACTGATTAAAGTGCCCCTATTATGCTTTTTCAAATATTACCTTTCTTGCAATGTGTAACATAGCTGTCTGTGAATGTAAACGATCTGCTAAGTTGTGATGCTGAAAGTGCACAATTAATGAGGTTATTGTCTCTCAAATCAAAGAATCAACTCTGAATAGCCTAAACGAATCGTTAGGAATTTGAATCCCACTTCCGTGACGGCCACACATCACTGGATGACCAATTTGCCTATGGTCTTCATTGGCTGCCTGCAAACATCGTCTACTTTGACCCGCCCTCAAATGCTGTAGCTGTTTAATGTTAAGCCAGCGACACACCAACTCGATGTCAAAGAACTAGCGGCAACGAAAGGCGACGGTGTTGTCGCCTCATGTCGGCTGCGTCGTGGAAAAAATATATGCTTCAACACACCAAAAGAACTTCAGCCTACTGTCAATCAATCAATCATGCTGATCATGTTCTTTATTCGTGCATTTGAGTGCTCAGGTAAGATGACGTAAAATTTGAACAACCTTCTGTCTGTGCCGTCACGACTTATTTGCTCGCTTTCATAACTTTTGCTTAAATTCTCGTGAACTGACTCGTTTGCTATACTGAACAGCCAATCAGAGTTCTCTCTTTCTCCGATGGAGAACATGTTGAATCGGCTTAAAAAAAAGCCAATGAAGACCAACTTCAGTCGACGGTGCAGAACACACTGAGAAAACTTAGTTGGCCGACCTTCAGCTTGGTGTGTTCCTGGCTTTACATGTTGAGAAGACGCTCTTTTCTGCTCAGCAAAAGCAAACTCTCTTTGTAAACTTCCAAAGGATGAGGATGAGTTAGTGGTTAAAATTACCACAGCGATACAACAGCAGAATAACTTCGTGAAAGTGCGAGGAGCTAGGGACAACCCGAAGGGAAGGACCGTATACTGGTAAGCCACACCCTCGAACGCGAATCTCAAGAATCGCCTGTGCTTGGGGGCTATCTGGATATGAAAGTAAGCATCTTTCAGGTCCAGCGAGCAGAACCAGTCCCCGTGACATACTTGTGCGAGGATCTGTTTCAGCGTTAGTACTTTGAACTTTCGCTTCATGAGGGAAAGGTTCAGAAGTCTGAGGTCCAGAATTGGTCTGAGACCGCCGTCTTTCTTTGGAACCAGGAAGTAACGGCTGTAGAAGCCCGACTCGCTCTGCGAAGGGGGCACTAATTCTATAGCGCCTTTTCTCAGAAGAGTTAAAACCTCGGCCCGGTAAATCAGTTGCGCTGCGGAGATCCCTGAAGGCGGTCTCTTCAGTGCCAGACTCGTCCATGGTGCGGAGAAGTTTTGCCTGGAAGACCTGGAAGATGGCCATAGAATGGAGCGCTGAGGCGGCTTGGCCAGCGGATGCATACGCTCGTCCTGCAAGGGCGGAAGTGGTCCTGCAGGGTTTAGATGGAAGGGAACGCTTCGTCTGCCAGCCCACGGCCGCGGGCGGACAGAGGTGAGCGGCCACTGCTTCATCCAGAGGCGGCAGGTGTTCGTAACCCTTCTCCTCCGAACCATCAACTGAGGCGAGGACTGAGCGGTGAGAAGTGTGCAGGCGGGCTGAATAGGGGGCGCGCCATGACTTCGCCAGCTCCTGATGAACCTCAGGAAAGAACAGGGCCGAGCGTTGCTGAGGAGCTTGACGGCGGCCTGGGAGGAACCACTCATCCAGGCGGCTTCGTGATGGCTCTTCTGGTGGAGCCCAGTCGAGGTCCAATTCCTCCACGGCTTTAGATAGGACGCGGAAAAGTTCGGCGTCCATACCCGCGCCGCGATCAATGGGGCTCCAGGGGAGGCAGGGGGGCGGGGTCGTGAGACTCGCCCAGCCAGTGCTCTGGCTCAGAGGCTGCCAGAGACACGGAGTCATCGAGCTGCTCTTCGTCGGATCCGCGAAGGAAACAAGGTCGCTTGCATCAGCCGAGGGACGTTGTTCAGGGCGGGAGAACAGCACTGGGGACTGTTCTCTGCTGAGAGAGGGCGAAGCACGCGGGCAGTGGGCCGGCGTGAGCTCGGTCAGCTCAGCGCGCTGAGCCGGTCTTCCCCGCTGTCTCTTCCTAGCCGGCTCGCGGGAGGAAGGAGAGAGGAGGGCGCGATCGACGGGGTCATTTTCCATGAAGAAAGAAGCCCGTGAGCGCAACGATGCCAGGCTCATAGACTCGCAGTGCGAGCATGAGCCTCCAGCAAGCGCGTCATCTGCGTGGGGCTTGCCCAGACATCCGACGCACTCGTCGTGGCCGTCTGCATCGAGCAGAGGGGCTCTGCACGTAGTGCAGTGGTGAGGCATTGAATAATGCCGGGGCGCCGTGAAAACGGCGATTGTGGTGCTCTTAAACGGCGAGGGCCGTAAGCGGTGAAAACCGCTGTGGAAAGTGCTCTCAATGCGGTGTGAGAACCGCAGAAAAATGCTCTATAGATGCGCCGGATGGCGGCAGGAGACGCGCCGAGTCCGGGCCGGAAGCGGGAGGCGGCGGCTCGTCGACTGCGCTAGGTGGCAGTCGGCGAGGGCGAAGGCGCTGGCGAATCCGGCGACTCAGCTGGGTCCGCTGCGGGGCCTCTTCGACGGCGGCAGAGCTTCTTCTCAGGCGGCGAGCTTCTTTCCAGGCGAGCAGGCTTCTGCGAGGATCAGCGAAGAGAAGACGAGTCGTCGCTGAAGGAGAAAGGACTGAGTTGCCTATGGCGAAATGCTCACTTATATAGGGCCTTTCCCCGCCCATTTCGGCGGGAAAGTTTGCGCGCTTTGTCGCCATAGGCTGCGCAGCAAAGCCGCGCCGTCATTGGTTCGACGACTTGCAATGAGTGAACCAATGACGATGCAGCTGCACTGCGTTATTGAAAAGGCTTCAGTAGCGGGGAAAAAGGGTGACTTTTCCCCCATACGCAGTACGAGTGAAGTATCGAAAGGGAACTGAAAGTAACTATTGCCAAATTGGCAGAGGAAAGGAGCAGGTTTTTGGTTGAGAGTAAGGAATCGGAAACCACTTTCATATGTGCTCTGAGCATCTCTGTGCTGGATTACTTATGCATGCCGGTGCGTTTTTTTGTCAAAAATACTTTCAGATTGTAGGTTGGGGATGTGTCTGAAGACATCCTGCCCCCTTCACCTGCCCCCAAGATGAGTGTGCCATTGGTCAGTAGCTGTGGGCGGAGGTAGATTGCATTTAGCATCTCTTTCTCAGCTTGCTTCTTTCAGGGTACAGCTATATTCTCCCCAGTGTTAGAATTGAATGCTCCCCTGTGGATGGGTTGCTTGGCTGGTACCCCCTTTGGTTTGATGCAAGGTAATCAAAATTATGCTGGGCAATCTGCAAGCATCCTTCTATTTCATTTGCCTCCCTCCCCAACTACTGTTGGGTCTTGACGTAGAGATATACGCTCCCCTTTAACATGGGTGCTTTTATCGGCCTCTTTAGTTTGACCTGTGTTTGAGATTGCAGAAAAGTAGAGGTAGATCCTTCCCTGTAGGGGTGTCCCTCCTTGTTATCTTTGTCATATTATAGCTTGGTGCTAAAAGAGAAAAAAAGATGAAGTGTTAGCTATTGCAGGTCTTGGGAGAAGTGCCTTTACTCAAGTCAGAGTTAAGCTGCCGTCCCCCAGTGCATTGTGGTCTTGTAAGTTGCTCTCTCAGGTAGCCCCTTAGGGTGGAGGCAGGGTAAACAGAATTATGGTGGGCAGTCCGGAAGCGTCCTTCCACTTCTTTTGCCTCCCTCCCCAACTACAGTTGGTTCTTGAAGTAGGGATATATGCTCTCTGGGATGCTTCTGCTGGGAAACCTTGGGTCCTGCCATCCATGTGGATGTTACTTTGACACGTACACTCTTTTATGAAAACGGTATTCCCTGGTGGCTGTGGCCTCTTTCAGCAGGATAATGCTCCTGACACAAAGCAAAAATGGTTCAGGAATGGTTTGAGGAGCACAGCAACGAGTTTGAGGTGTTGACTTGGCCTCCAAATTTTCCAGATCTCAATCCAATGGAGCATCTGTGGGATGTGCTGAACAAACAAGTCCAATGCATGGAGGCTCCACCCCACAACTTACAGGACTTAAAAGATCTGCTGCTAACATCTTGGTGCAGATACCACAGCACACCTTCAGGGGTCTAGAGGAGTCCACGCCTCGACGGGTCAGGGCTGTTTTGGCAGCAAAAGAGGAACCAACACAATATGAGGAAGGTGGTCATAATGTTATACCTGATCGGTGTATATGCAGACACAAAATTTCAAGTATTAAGCCATAAACCTTGTGTTAAATACACTTAAAGGTGCTAAAGAGGATGTTTTGTTTTAAACATTTTTGCAATATTACTTGAAACTGTCTTTACTTACCGATAAAAGACTATTTATTAGGTGCATTGAAAGTAATAATATTAATATACATCATCTGTGCACGAGGTAGGGCCTTAAAAACATCAGCCAATTGGCCTTCTGGCTTGTCAATCACTGCCGTGATGTTCCTTGCGAGAGACGAGCGCGGCTGCGCGCTCCAGTAACTTTCCACACTCCACAGGCGCCGCATGCGATGTTTTTGTCAGGAGACAGGAGTAACAACTGCAGATTATGAGTTACCTGCGGTGAGTCCGACATAATGAATCCACTAACACGACACAGCAAATGCCGGTGGTAAACACTCGTGTTCCAATACTCGTGCATGAGTTTTGGAAGGCGTTCCCTTGAAATGAGCTGTGAAGGAGGGGGGTTTTTCTTACGCATGCGCTTATTTCAAAAACTCAGTAACAGTCTTTGGATTCTCAGTTGATGAAAAAATCCTCTCTATCACCTTTAAAGATTATCTGAAAAATAAGCATTCCAGTGCATTCCAAAAATTCAAACACAACACCTCTGCCATTCTTGGTTTGTTCAGTTTATGTCCATTTATTTATTTAATCAATCTGTGAATTCATTACTCTTAAACTTGTGTACTGACATTCTTCATTGTTCATTCTTAAGTAATATACTTCAAAAAGCTGTAATCAAGAAAGTTGGGATTAGCTCAAAAATAAATCATTATATATCATGCATTCCTAATGACACAATTTAGTATCTATCAGTTACAATTTTCTGTGCACTAATTTTTTATAGGCAATAACTATAAAGTGCCTAATGAAGACAGACTAGATTTATATGTAAGCAGAAGTGTTGTAGTACATTGAATAGGTATCCAAAATGATGAGCTGTCAAATACAGAATAACCTATCTGTGAAAGTTACAGAAATACAATGCATTATGAAAAATGACAAATATGCAATACACAATGACAGATTATTGGTATAAAAATAATAGAGCTTAATATAAACTCAAGATTTGAACTCTGAACCAACTAGCTGAGTGAAAACCGATATTAACACACAGGAGTAACTTCATTTGCCATAAACAATTACCTGAGAAAACATTTTTACCGCATTGATTTTCCTTAAACCTACTAATACATAAAAGGCCACATACATTGAGGTTGCAGAACAGTTTGGAACATTAATATTGTACATGAAGGAGAATATTACTACACAACTGTGACTCATTCTCGACCATCACCAAACAACTGCAGCAGGAACGTAAACAAGTACACAATATCCAGATAGAGACTTAGAGTTGCAAAGATATATTCTTCAGGACTCAGAGCGTATTGCTTGTTCCCCATCAGCAGCTGTGTATCAAAGGCTAGAAACTGAGAAGAAAAGAAAAGAAAGAGACTCAGGTCAGTCGACATTATATAACCTTAATCACATAATAAATGCTCATCATTTAAAACCATAATCTTTTCTTGACTAATCTCCTTCTTACCATGGTAAATACAACAGCTCCAATGCTGGCATAGACCGCATGTAACCAGGGGACCTTTTAAAAGAGAAAGCCGTTAGAATCTATGTTAGGACTGTTAATGGCTTTGTATAAATTTGGACTGGTATTATTATCCAAAAAAAAAAAAAAAAAATCTGTTCTGAACAATTTTGTAACGCAAGCATTACGTAGTCAGATTACTTTTTTATGTAATGAGTAAAGTATTGCATTACTTTATAAATTTTCACATTAATATTTCAGTTACCTTTTTTTTTTTTTGTTTAAAAAGTATTACTTTTCAGTTGAATTAATTTGCTTAAACATTTTTTAAATGACTGAATGAAAATTCTCTCTCTTCTTCATAATATATTCACTTAGTGTGTGGGAACCAGTGTTGGGGGTAATGCACTATAAGTAACTTGAGTTACGTAATCACATTACTTTTTTTCAAGTAAGTAGTCCATCTAGCGTGTATTTACATAGAAAAACAATGGAATGGAAAAACGGCCCCTTAGCCGATTTGTTCATTAATGACATCATCATCGATTAGTCGAGGTCGACTCAACTTTGATCACATAAATGTTGACTTTAAAAAAATCTGAAGTCGTTCAATCAACCCCTAAGATGCACACGAGTAATGTTTTTTTTTCTAAGGCATGTTTATAATAGCTACTTAATACCTATATCCTAATTGAACTAAGGTCTAATCCTGGCTTAATCTAAGCCCTGTCTGTGAATGCCTTTATGTATTTAATCTCACTTTATTAAGCAATGTCTTTGCTGCTGACCTTCAATGATCCAATTCAACTATACTAATAAGAAAAAAATGACTTTAGATGAACATCATATTTGTGTTTCATTTTGTTTTGGTTTTATTGCTGAAGTGTTGAACTTTCTTCTCCTAAATCCTATTCTTCTATGATCCTGAATGGCAGCACAGCTGAAAGGTTTGTTTGAGCTGCGCCCTCTACTGTACAGGCATAAATTTGCATTTGCTTCAGCCTGAGGTTTATTCATTTCACTTTTGGGGCCAGATTTACTAAACGGGGCAAATTAGCGTGAGAGTGCGCCGATGAGAGTGGCAAGTTTTGCGCTTGATCTACTGCTGACGCGCAAATAAAAGAACACAGACGCAGTCAAATCATTTACATAATGACCAACACAATCTTACAAGAGCAACGCAAATTAGCGTTGGTTCGTAAATAAGCAGAGCTGATGCTCACCAGGTGCACGTCGACACAGGAGCAACTTTTTACATGTAATGTATTGATAACGTCTTCTTCTGGCATTCCAAAGAAATTAATATGAGTTGAAAATATTTTCTCCCCTCTACCATGTTCTCTCTGCGGTGTCTCCTCCTAGCAGCAACAATTGCAACCATGTCACAAAATGGGTTAAGACGTGCTTTTTTTAGGGCGTTAAATAATGCCACAAATACCAGTAAATTGACTAGCGCAAACATTAGTAAATCATGTTGCATGATTCATTTAAATACTCTCCTCCCATATATTTTGCATCTGAAAGGGAAACTCTTACAAATGCATGTGCAATAAGGTCAGCCGCAAACGCAACTCAGTCCATGCCTTTACAGTGCTAATTTTTCACTGCGTGTCTTTAGTAAATCAGGACAGTAGCTTTTTAATGCCAAAAGAGGGTTTTGTGCTGGTGCAAGCTGTTAGTAAATCTGGCCCTTGGTGTGAAAGGGCCTTTATATTTTATATATACTTTTGTTGTTGTTATTGTTGTTAAATATGCAAGCCCAGCCCAGGTGAGAAAATGTAATATAACAAATTACTTTTCATAAAAAGTAAATAGTAGTGCAATTAGTTACTTTTTTAGGGAGTTACGTAATATTGAAATGCATAACTTTTAAAAAGTTACTTTCCATAACACTGGTGGGAACAGACAAAAAGCACAAAAGTAACAAAAACATTACTTTTAATTTTCAATACAGTAAGTAATATAAACCATAATGTTAAGAGATCATTTTTATGGCATACATCGCTTTAGGGGTGAGAAAATGAAGGTGTGTGTTGTTGAATGCAACAAAAGACAAAATCTTTTCTGTACAAAAACTCCAGCAAGGCCTGGACGAGAACAAGCCTCAGTCATCTGAGAAAAACTAATGCATGTAATACATTACTTTCCATATAAAGTAACTAAGTTACATAATTAGTTACTTTTTTAGGGAGTAACGCAATATTGTAACGCATTACATTTAAAAGTAACTTCTCCAACACTGGTCCTGATCTCTGTCTATTTGATTGAGTGAAAAACTCAGTGAGGTTTACAGGTGCTGCTGTAGTTTACTTTGATTTTTGATACTTACATAGCCAAAGGGAATCACCAATCCCATCACAATAGCACAGAAAAACATGACCATACACAGAATGAAGAGAACACCTTGGTATGAGGTGATGTCAATCTATAGAAACAAAAAACAGTTTAGAATTGTAATATCATTGTATTTTGCATGTATAAATGACTGTACTTGTACTTTAAGGCCATATTGCTCACCAATGTTCACTAAAAAGGTCAATTTAGTAATATTAATCATTGGAATAATTCTTTCATCAGTTGCTCACCTTGCTCTGAAAGCTGAAGATGGTGACGCACAGACACACCATTGCAGTGATGCAGATGCACAGCAACACAGACTTTGTGTTGTAGAAACTGTCAGAAGTAGGAAAAAGGACCATTATGGTCAGCAGATATTAAACATATCTTGTGGAATTTGGAAAATCAAGTTTGAGCATGCAAACACATAACAGATATGTCATTACCTGGAGATAAAGCCCAACATGCAAGCCATGCTCAGAGTCTTTGTGTGCACAATGTTCACAAAAGCATGCAAAAAAAGGGAAGAAAATAATCAAAGATCATTTAACATTTTTGGAACACTCTTAAAAATAAAGGTTCCAGTAGGACATTTTTGCAGTGATGCCAAAGAAGAACCATTTTTGGTTCTTTTAAGAACCTTCTAGTGATCAGTTCTTAAAAGAACCATTTTTTAGTATGAAGAACATTTAAATAATCTAAAGAATCTTTTTGTACATTTGAAAGGTTCCATGGATGTTAAAGGTTCTTCATGAAGCCATCGATGCCAATAAAGAAGCTTTATTTTAAAGAGTGCACTTGGGTTGAGGGACTGTTTTATTTTAGCATGCAAGTATTTCATGATATTTTTTTATCTTTAAACTGATACTCACAAAGATTGAAAGTAGAATAAGATTCCATGGAAACTGCCTCCTGTAATAGAGAAATGAAAATGTGTTTTCCTTCTTATTTCTCATATAGCGAAGAGTGAATAGCCGCAACTGATCAAGATTTAGTAACTGACCTCAAATCACCACAGCAAGCCAATGAGATATATGTGACCAGAAACAGAAGACTGCAAAACACAAACACAGCTTAAGGTTAAAGGTCAAATGCCTAAATGAGGAACATTTTAAAGCATTTATAGCAATATTTTAATTACTGATGTTACTTACTTGGATATGGAGTATAAAATAGGATGTGTATGAATGTACATCCTCACTGGAGCACTGAGTAAAGCAGAAGGAAAGCGGTTAGGAGTGTCAAAAAGTCAATACTAAATATAATATGTTCACACATAACTGATAGCATACACTGTTCAGAAGTTTGGGGCCAGTAAGATTTATTTTATTGTTTTTGAAAGAAGTCAAAAAGTTTGTTCACCAAGTCCAAACAGGAAACACAGTGATACTGTGAAATATTAGTATATTTGGCCTATACTTGTACTCAGTCTTTTGATAGAGATATACTTAAAAGTATAATTAAGTATTCTAAATATACTTGGCTTGTAGTTGTTTACTCTTTTGATTGAGTAGCCTATTAAATAGGGGGCGCTATTACACATCTTCTGAAGAGTACAGCACCTCTGGATCAAAACACAGGAAAAGAAGAAGCAGAAACACGTGACAAGCGTTGCTGACGCTCTTGTAAAATAACACGATCATCAAACATTAAACGGAATATAAATCAAAACTGCTTAACGTTACTGAAGGAAATCATGAACCCTTGAAGAGAAAACAACTGACGTTTCGTGGGGGTTAATGGACTCGATCTACTCCATCTGTGTTTAGATCATCGTTCTGAATCCGATCTGGATGTAGACTTTGACAAAAACATGGTTTTCTCAGCTTTTTGTTCAAATTGTTGCTTTTTTATATATATGAAACTGACCCATGTTAAATTGTTGACTAAAAAAGATTGCGTGAAGCTAGAATAAAAAGTTTTTTTTGTTTGTTTGTTTGTTTAAAAGCAGCAGCTCTGCTCTTTCTTTTGATATATTACATGTTTAGATATTCATACGTAAGCACTAAGGTACGAGAGGCTGTGCTGTATCGTGAATAGGTCATGGCTGGAGGGCCTTGTTAGGAACGACGCGAAGTGGAGATATTCACGATACAGCACAGCCTCGAGTACCTTATTGTTTTTAAAAATGGTTACCACACAATACAAATATTAAAGCCAAAATATATGTGTATCAATGCAATTTTCATGAAGTAAACTTTCACTAAAAGCCTTCCCTCCACCAGAAAAAATAGTCCCTGACCATGAACAGCAACAGAAGTTACATTATTAAACCATTAGATGGCAGCAAAGACTGTCTTTATGAGCAAGTCACTCAGTAGGGAAGACTTTTATATTGAAAAGACTGATTTGTTGTGAACACAGAACAGGACACAACTAACAAATGCTTTGACTAGTGCTGTCAGTCATGGGAAAACCCCTTAACTGTTAAAAGGACAAGATATCGCAGCGGACATTTAAACAGATTTTTTATTATGAACATAGGACTGACCTGAAGGAAAATGCTAAATCTGAATGCAGGTAATAAACTCGCTCACTCAATCTCTTTCTCATAACGCTCTTCTATATAATACAGTAAGCTTCAATGAACAATATCAACTGAGAACAAACAGTTTACATTGCTAAGAATGGTTGCTAAGGGTGTTGTGTAGTGATACACAGAACTGTTGGGTGAAGCGATCATAGTCGTGTTTTATCGTGAATAAAACACAGCTATTGACAAATCAGAATCAAGCACAGGAACTAACCGTTTTATAAATCAAAATATATGGGGGCCATGAAATTTTTGTGAAAATGATCAAAAATGCTGCTGCTGTCTGGCAACGCTGGCTGGGAAAATTTTAATTACAGTTAAAGGTATATATTTCAAGTATAAAAATGAATACCTGAATAGAAATGTAGTAGTATACTTAAGAGCAAAAATAATATTTAAATAATAAACTGTACGTATGCTGATCACTTACAATGAACTTAAATTTCACTTAAAAAAACTTAAAAAGTACTTGCAGTAAACTAGTAGTTTACTGAGAGTATACTTCAAAGTGTACTTTCATAAACTAAAAAATGTGATACAAGTATCAAACTAGTAAACTATCAGTATACCAAGTTCACTTATAATATAGTTGCAGTACAAACGAAAAACTAGTAGTGTTGGAATAGTACACTTACATGTATAATACTAGTACATTGATGTACTTACTACATAAAGTATATACTTAAAATCAAACTGGGTATTCTTTGATGAATAGAAATCTTTTGTAACTTTATGAATGTCTTTAATGTCACTTTTGATCAATTTAATGCAATGCAGAATAAATGTATTAATTTCATTTCAGAAACAATAATAAATATTACTGTTCCCAAACTTTTGAACGCTAGTGTAACTGATTCAGTAATGTGACTATCATCAGTAACTCACTGGAACGTGAAGAGGGCGATGACTGCGACTGTTGAAAAGAGCTGCAGCATCAGAATGGAATAAACCTGCAGGAAATCAAAAGAGACATTTTTATTACAAGCATTTGGATTTGATAGTCCTCTTTTTATATTTAAGTAAAATATTTAAATTGATACCTTTCGTATAAAAATTCGTCTAATGAACGTATCATCCCAGGAAAAAACTCCTTCACCATAGTAGTAACCAGGGCATCCTGCAAAAGGATAAAGAAAGAAATAAACGAACATGGGGAGAAAATATATATTTGACAGAAGGCAGAATGTTAGTCAAAGCTACCTGCATTGGCCTCTTCGTAGCTCGGAGGCATGTTTCCTTCAACGGTTTGGACCGTCGGAGCAACCTGTGACAACAAACATAGTTGGAAAATATGTAAGCCATGTAATATAGAGGCCAATAAAATGCTATTAACACTGCCAAAGAATAATCAATGATCAGATTCATTTAACTCACTTTGAGAATGGCTATAAAATACTCTAATCTTTGATTATTGTTTAGAAGCTCACAGATACGATCCAATCCAGTTTAGAGATTAAAAATAAAATAAACCATCAAATAAAGGACATGATGTCTAATGAAAGAGTGTGTGTATGAATGCAAGATGTAATATAGTCAGTTTAATTTTTAATCTGTTTTAGTAGAATAAAACTGTCAGTAATTCTCTGTAAAGACAGAAGCTTGATCTATAAATAGTCAGAATAATCTCCTTATGGAAATATGCCAGTAAAGCATGCCGTGTCTTCTGAGGGAATACACACTTCTATTCTATTCTATTCTATTCTATTCTATTCTATTCTATTCTATTCTATTCTATTCTATTCTATTCTATTCTATTCTATTCTATTCTTCTGATCCGTTCTATTCCATTGTTCTAATAATGCTGGGTTGTTTTGGTCAAATATGGACAAGCTCAACTGTTGGTTTAAATTTTTTAATTAAATTTTTAAATCCAATGGTTGGGTTGTCCATATTTGACCCAAACATGGGTTGAAACAACCCAGCATTTTTAGAGTGTTCTATTCTATTCTATTCTATTCTATTCTATTCTATTCTATTCTATTCTATTCTATTCTATTCTATTCTATTCCATTTTTTTGATCTATTCTATACTATTCTATTGTATTCTTATTTTTCTGTTCTATTCTATGCTATTCCATTGTTTCAATCTATTGTATTGTATTGTATTCTATTCTATTGTTCTGTTTGATTCTGTTCTATTCTATTCACTGTAAAAAAAATTCTGGGTTGTTTCAACCCATATTTTGGTCAAATATGGACAAACCCAACTACTGGTTTAATTTTTTTGATTAAATTTTTAAATCCAATGGTTGGGTTTGCCAGTATTTGACCCAAACATGGGTTGAAACAACCAGCATTTTCTATTCTATTCTATTCTATTCTATTCTATTCTATTCTATTCTATTCTATTCTATTCTATTCTATTCTGTAGTAATTAATCAAACGATACCGTACCTTTTTCTGTGTCATTTTCTGTGATCAGTTGTCACTGCAGAGGTGTGATGTGTGTTCTCTCAATCAGAGAGCGGAGCAGGTTTCTGTGGTTCATGTGTGTCTCTGCACTGGAGATTTATAGTGTCTATTCAGGCTAATCCCTCTTACGCTCCTGTCAGTCCCTCCCTTCATTCTAGTAACGTCTCAGTACTGGATGTATTGATGGGAGCGAGCGGGAAATTACCACCTTCATAATACTGATCTTGGGGTTTTCCTTGATCTGTTATCCAACCTCTTTCTCAGAGAACAGCTGTGCTATATTTAGAGTTATGTAGCTTCTTATGTATGGAAGACAAACCCGAAAGAGGAAAGACATACATATGAATGACATATTAAAATGTAGGAAATGTGTGGGCTATACATGCATAAGTAAAGTAAATCCTGCTAGAGTTTCATATCATGTACAATAACATAAAAATAACTGTAACCATAACCACACAAATAAAAAAATTTAAAAAAAAGCTTTGTTTTTCTGACTCCACAGGCAGATATTACATAAACTCACTTCATTTTGATCAATTTTTCAGAAAACAAGACTTAATATCTTAAGCCATTTTGCTTCTCCAGTAAATGTATCTTGATTTTCAGAATTTTGAGATATTTTTACTGGAAAACAAGAAAAAAACACAGAGGAAGCGTGTTTATATGGGTTATTCCGTAAATGTGTTCTATTTGTTAAAACAAAAACTAATGTATTTAACACATATTTTCATTAAAAAAAAGAGTTATGGTTGTAATAGGATTGACACATAACTTGGAGAGACAACTTGAAGTATTTTTAATAAAATACCTTAACAATATTAAATAGCAGACAATATAAATAGAAGAAAAATATAATAAATACCAAGTTTTTTAGAAATGCAGAGCTGTAAATAAAATAGCATTAAAAATTTGATTTTTTTTTAATGTAAAAATGCCTCTAATAATACATAATAGAGCTGGTGTCATTAATTCACCGGTCATTTCATTGTTCACAAATTGTTGTGGAATGGTCCATATTTTTTTATATTAAATAGGATAAATATTGTACTGTAGCATGATTGTACATCGTGTCAGTAACATATTTCCATGATATTTTAAAGGGCACCTATTATGCAAAATAAAGGTGTTTGGACATAAATGTGTGTGTGAACACAACCACCCTACAATGATAACAATGCACCCACTCCTCTTTTTTTAATCCCAATTAAAACCAAAGCAGTCTCATTAGACATGTTTTGATTATCTGAGCAGTGTGACATCACACTGATCAGGCCCCGCCCACTGCCATTGACTGACAGCCATGCATTACCATAGTTTCCGCCCTCAGCGAGTTGTACGCTGTCCTCCATTTTCTCCGTGCTCGAGCAGCTTTAACAACAACGTCTTGTAAGCAATCCTGGCGTTCAGTTGTTGGATTTTGAGTAAACATAGGAGATTTCATTTTCTCCCAACATATAAAGTCACTGAAGATGCAGTGTATTCATTTTATTTTTTGAAGATAATGCGCCCCATAATATACCTAAATGCGTTTATGTCTGTGCAAATCATCTCACTCCAGACTGCTTTGTGAATGAGGGGAAATACAAGGCAGGCTTTGCTAAAAAGTTGTTACTCAAGGATGGATCAGTACCTACTGTTTGTCATCCAGCTTCACCTCCAGAAGAAGTAAGTGTCACACTGTTTATTTGTTATGATTTTTGAGCAAATCACCATTTCAGTCAATGTGAATGTTAACCAGTCCACAACAAATGTATAGTATAAAATCTATTGTTGTCTGAGAGACCAGATGTCTGTCAGATGTCTGATATATTATATATCTTCCAAGGGGTTTTTTCCCTCCTAGGACTTTTTTCCCAATGCTAGCACGCTGGGTTTTTCTCCTAGGGGTTTTTTTCCACCCCTGGGAGTCAGCCGACATTGGCTTAATGTAGCACCATCTTGTATATGTTACATATTACCACGCTAGGTTGTACAGCTTATTTTTAACCTCTTCCCTTTTTCTGTGCTTCTAATATGTAAAGCTGCTTTGAACAATTACCAATTGTAAAAGCGCTATATAAATAAATTTGACTTGACTTGACTCTGTCGTCTATTTTAAACCTTGTTTAAAATCAGTGTAAAAGTGATTGTCCTGTAAAAATTGTGAACGTTTTCTGTAAAGACAAGACATTAAATTTTGCTATATTTATTTGCAAAGGCCAGCACATTTATCCACTAACCATTCAGAAATGTCTAAAAGTTGTAACTTCTTCCTGAGTCTCTCCATCAGTGTCGACTCCGGTTTGAACAATGTAAGGCTGAACACCAACACTGACAATCCTCATTTTGGCTGCGTGAGATTCTCCAGCTTCGTTGTTGTTGAGCTGTTAAAGCTCCACCCTCTTCTGGAAAGGGGGCGGGGAGCAGCAGCTCATTTGCATTTAAAGGGACACACAAAAACAGCGTGTTTTTGCTCACACCCAAATAGGGGCAAATTTGAGAAGCTAATCTACAGTTATAAAGTCATTAATTACAATTTCTGTTGTAATCAATAATTAGATTTAGCTGTTTCATCACATGTTTTGTGATTCATATTGTTGATATAGTTACATAGGCAATATATCAGTGTGGCCATATAGCTCCAACCCCAATTAAACACACCCGAACCAGCTAATCAAGGTCTTACTAGACATACTAGAAACTTCCAGACAGGTGATTTGAGGATAGTTGGAGCTAAACTCTCCAGGACCGCGTTTGGAGAGCCCTGCCATGTGTGAACAATCTAAGCACATCTGCAATGTTATGTGTTAACAATTGTATAATAGTATTTATTAGTAAATAATGTTTTGCCTGTCTCAGCTTGTGGGTCATGTGACTGTCAGCTTTTGAAACAGTGACTTCATGGCTTTTGTAAGCTGCTTTTGTAATGACTGACAATGTGTTAAGTGTGTTAAAGGTTTAAGGGTTTATTTCTGGAAGACTGCATGTCAGTGGGACAAACTATAGTACGATGGGTGTTTATTTATATGTGCTAAAGGGAATGAAAGATCTCCGTTTTGCAGAGTTTCGATATTTGTCTTTATTGCATTTGGCAAATGCTTTTATCCACAGTGACGTATTTCACACATTTCTTGGGATTCGACAACATAAACTTGGCATTGTATGAGCTACAGAAATGTATTTTTCAAAGACGTCAGAAATATTTTTGAAAGTTATGTCTTCTAAGCTAAAATAGTTTTGTCAGTAGAGGGCGCTCTTCCCTCTCCTATGGCCTGGTGTCTGTCCAATAGTAATAACTTTTCTTGTAATAAGTCCCCATATATAGTTTGCAGTAATAGCAATAACTTGTTGATAACTCAAGCTTAACAGCTTAATTTCACATTCACCCTCCCTTTAAGATTTTAATTTCTTTAAAGCATACCTCTCTGTTTTATTCACTTTATTTTTATGGTGTATATAAAAAATGTATGCTTTTGATTATTTTTCTGTGGTTATTTCTATGATTTATCCTTTCAAACATATTGTATCAGAAGATTTATGAATGTTTTTTTTATCCATTATATCTTTTGATATCATATACTCATATTAATCTATTCTCTTCAGATATTTAGTTCAGCTCTGCCTCTGAAAATATCAAGTTGAGACAAGCTATTTTATATACTAAAATGATCTTTATTATTTTTTGTCTACAAAGTCTGGTATCCTGTCTCATATCAAATGTCTCACTTATAATCACATTAGTATTATTATAAGGTCTGAACATGATGGAAAGCTCTTGCATCTCTCTCATAGCAAGAAGAGCCCTTCTTTTGCTCTTTTGCTCCTGTGACAATATTATTTTACTCAGAGATGTTGTGATACTGACTGGTTTATTGTTACTTTGCTACTTACTATTAAAAGCTGATTATTCTTTATTTAAACATTCATTGTTTATTATTCATTTTATTCTTTACTTATAAATACAATAATTTTTATCCATCGCTTCTTCATCTGACTGGCTCTCATTGCATCAACTTTATTCACACTTTCAGTTTAAGATGAATATAAATAATTCCAGATACAAATTGTTGAATTATCTGATGAGTTTCAGAGCTACAACATTTTGTTTCATTGCTTGCTTAGCTTGGCTGGAAAAGAAACTGATTTAGAAATCATTTAAGGAAATCATTAATTTAAAGACTTTATTAAACTAATGTCTTTAACATTACTGTTCACTTAAATGTAATATGGCACAATAACCTAAAGAGGGCGCACTTACTGTTTATAAGAATATAATGCCATATCAAGCATTACTGGTTGAATGTGCAATACGAATCTGGACTCATTTATTCATATATGTTTGATATAGGCTATATTTGATAGCATATGTATTTGACATATTTTATATATTAGGCAGCAAGTGAACATTTTGTCCTCAAAGTTGATGTTAGAAGCAGGAAAAATGAGCAAGCGTAAGGATTTGAGCGAGTTTGACAAGGGCAAAATTGTGATGGCTAGACGACTGTTCTGCAATGTTCTGCTGGGAAACCTTGGATCCTGCCATCCATGTGGATGTTATTTTGACACGTATCACCTACCTAAGCATTGTTGCAGACCATGTACACCCTTTCATGGAAACGGTATTCCCTGCTGGCTGTGGCCTCTTTCAGCAGGATAATGCGCCCTGACATGAAGCAAAAATGGTTCAGGAATGGTTTGAGGAGCACAACAACGAGTTTGAGGTGTTGACTTGACCTCCAAATTCTCCAGATCTCAATTCAATCAAGCATCTGTGGGATGTGCTGAACAAACAAGTCCGATCCATGGAGGACTTAAAGGATCTGCTGCTAACATCTTGGTGCAGATACCACAGCACACCTTCAGGGGTCTAGAGGAGTCCATGCATCGACGGGTCAGGGCTGTTTTGGCAGCAAAAGAGGGACCAACACAATATTAAGAAGGTGGTCATAATGTAATGCCTGATCGTGTATAATATATATATTTATAAATATAAATTTCTTAAGGATCATATGCAAATAGTAATATTAATTTTCTTTTAAAACACAGTATAGAGAAGGGGCACAACGTAAATCCATATTCTCCCTGTTCCTTTGTCCCATTTCACAGCTGTCAGTGGCTCCATAGCGTGTTTGTTTCATTTCTGTTGCCTCAATCTCATTCTACCAACAGCATCACATTCGTCTAACATTTCATTTCATTATTCACAGGTATGATACATTTGGTATGGTCAACATTAAATATTCTACACTGCACTCTAGACGTATTATTCTTTGCTACAGTGTTATATCTGTAATAGTAAGAAGGCAGAGAATGTAATGAAACAAAGATTCCATTTGGACCCCTGGAGCCATTATTTAAATGAAGGGGAAAATCACATAGATCACATACATCAGCTCATGCTGGTTCCATTTCCTGTTGCTAGGATACCATTGTGCTCCATCAGCATTCCGTGTGCAAAGGAACGTGCAGTGCTCAGAATACTATATATACACATGTATGTATACAAAAAAACTCAGTTTGCAAAAATTCAAAGGTAATCTTTTAATATCACATAATCTTGCCATCTCTATGGTAAAAGATAAACATAATACATTTATCAAATATACATTTAGATGCACGTGAAACAAATGAATGTGTAGAAATGTCAATGTCCACTTTGCAGTTAACCCATCCTCTCCAATACAAAAGAAAATTCTGAACTGCAAAGAGTAGAATAATCCATATCCATGCAGAGCTGTTGTTTAAATACAAGATGAGCAGTCCTTTCTTCATTGAACAACCCACTGTCCCTGCTATTATGATATTTCCACACGAGAATACATATTACAGTCTTATACAGTTATGAGAAACGATCATATATTTCAATTATAATACATGTTTTTACACTCAAGGTTTTGACTGCCTGTGCCTGACATGAGCAATAAACAATATTTATAACGGCCCACAAGGTGATATAAGAATGCGTAAAATGAAATTATTGAATTATGAGTTAGCATATGAGAAGTAGTTAAGGTTGTACAATGTGTTGAACAATATGATAATGAATGCATGGCATCTGGAGTGAGAAAAATATTTATAATGTTCCAAAACTGCATACTGACACTGATTTGCGAGTCCAGATTAATTCTGGTTATAAAATCACCTCATAATCTCATCGAATGTCCATTGTAGAAAGAAAAATCTATTCCCTCTTCTTCGGTTCTTGAATTTCTTGGAAATTCTCCTGAAAAGTCCAAATGTCCAGCATCTGCTCCATTCATTATAGACTTCTAATGTTACACTGGAAAAGTTTGACGTGGTGAAGTCAGTCTGAGGTGTCTGTGTAAATTCGAAGTTCATCCTGAATTATGCATGGCTTATTTGTACAAGAAGAGCACCCTGAATCTCTGCTTTGACCCCGTGTAGATGATCTTAGGTAGGTCTGGCGATTGTCTCTTTCTGTCCTCAGGGGTCAATGTGGAAGGCGAGGAGTTTGTCGGAGTGCTGGTTGTTGAGGGTGCGGAGGTCAGGCAGACGCAGCAGGAGTTTGGGGAAGAGCGAGCTGTCCTCCGGCCTCCGGCGCGTGATGAGAGCGCGAAGAGCTCCGATCAAATCCTCCTGGAGCTGCTCTACGGCGCCCATGTCCGATATACCTGAGCGATCTGATACAGAGAAAAATAATCATGAGTAACTGGAATATTGTCTCTGTGTATAAACTTAGAGACAGCTCTATTCCAAACTCACTGCATAAGCAACATAAGCAACTACCTTCTAAGGGCCGGTTCACACAGAATGCGTTTAAAATGTGAGATGCAGGTCAATGGAATGAGAAAAAGCGCAAGGTCTAGAGACACGTTTTTGAACTTGAACGGCATGTTTTTAGAACGCCTTGTCATGCACGAGACGCTGCAAAAGATGTCTAACATGTTTACATTGAAAAACAATGCAATAGTGCAGTGGAATGGAAAATGAAGAAAAATTTAGCAGCTTATCAAAATGGAATGTTTTCCTTTGCAAAAACATTCCATCCAAAATGATGGCTGTAGTCAATGCATTTTAGTATCACGTTATCCACAAATAACACATGTGATGCTGATTTAGAATTGGCCAAACATTCCGTATCATTATACTGTTGAAACAGCCATGTGAAAAGCAAAGCTGTGATGCCTAAAGTTTGACATCTCACTAGTACTGACACACTTCAAACATTGCTTGTGTGTGATAATTCTCTCAATGACTGGGAATCCAATGTACCTGCAGAAACCAGCACCACAGCCATGAAGAGGCCCATCTCATCGGCCTCCAGCCCCATGTTCCCCAGCTTCTCACTGAACTCAAACATGGCGTCCAGAAGGCCGCCCATGCCAAGCACTCGTAGGGATGCCAACGGGTAGGTCTGACCATTTAGGAATGTTACCGTCCGTTCCTTGGCATCAAACAGTGAGCAGAACCTCACCATTAGAACCTGCAATGAAGATATACTATGTTAAATAAACTGTTCAAGATTTGGCTGCGTAAAGTGCATCAAACAACTCTCAGAGGCTTCAATCATTGTAATTTAAGTACTGCAAGCATTTCACATTCAGACCATATTAGCTGAGTGTTAAAAAACAAATCTGTAAAGATATAAGTCTAGAGCCTTTGCGCAGTCTGTAAATAGTTGTCCGTAACACAATGTGTTTGAAACTTTTAACTAACAAAACTGCAAGGGATGTCAGATTCATGATCGAATTGTTCAGTTGAGGCAAATCTTTTCAATGAATCAATCGAACCAGTTCACAAAACCAATCTGAACCGAATCAATCCTTGGGTCGTGAGCTTGAGTCAACAATATTTTGGCTCTAAATATTTGTTCGAAAGATTTGCGGAAATGACCCTGCTGAAAAATCCAGCCTTGCTGGACCAGCATCCCATGTTGGTCCCAGCATGCAAAATATACCTCATATTTTGCATGCTGGGACCAACATGGGATGCTGGTTTGCTGGCCCCCAACATGGAAAGCAGGAGTTCTGGTAGACCAGAACTACACCAACCTGGACCAACATGGGATTCCCACCACTAGAAACTGCCTTATGTGATTGAGATCTAATATAGGCTCATGAAGGAAAGCAGATACATCCAGGCTAAGACAGTCTGATTGGAAATGATCTGGGGACAGACTTTGGCGTTTCTCACCTGAAAGGTTCCTGCCTTCAGCAGCATGACCTGATCATGTTGACTCAGTGCCTGAAACCCTGGAATGCTTTTGGCAAATTCAACCACTTCTTTAACAGCTGGAGTGAAGCACTGGGAGAAACTCTCCCACACCTGTTGACTGGAGTGACTGGCTGGGGATATGGGACATGCATTGAGAGGACATGCCTAGGGAAATACAGAAAGAGAAAGAGTCTCATGAATTATATATATAAACAAATAGTAAACTTAGACATTGTTTAGCATTGTGCAACAAATCATATGCCCTCATAAAACCTACCAGAACTTTAGCACCAGGACTCAGTCTCCAAGGACAAGATGTCTGAGTGGAATAACTGTTGTGCTTAGATGGATAGCTTTGAGAAGGTGTAGTTCCCTGGTTGGGACTTGAGGATTGTGGGAAGTTATAGGGGTTGTTGTCCATAACCTGGATTGTTGGTTTGTTTTCGTGGTTAGCGAACGGACATCTGGATTGGGTGAGGCAGCTTGTTGTAGAATGGACAGCATGTTCTTGCGGTGAGATGCTTGGCTGAGGGTGAGACTGGGTGTAGCCGGACTCTTGTATTTGATTATGCCGGAAGGAAGAAGGATTGTTGTTGTTGTCATCGTCAATCTTCACTAACAACTTCTCCCCATTCACGAAGATGTTACGATAAGCTTGCGAGATAGCACCAATGGCCTCTTCTGATTGGCCATCTTCAGGGCTGGCAGGGGTCTCGGTGGGTGTAGTACAGTTGATGTCCATGGACGCCGATTCATTAAGGCTGTTCATGTAACTCTGCATTTCATCCAGTAGACGTTGTTTCTCACGTTTCGGAATGCGTCCAAATCGCACAGCTAGGAGAAACGGGGGGAAAAATGTCACTTAGTATGCAGTGAACTAATCCTTTAAGGTTCCTGTTTCAGTTTACTAGATTATATTTATGCATATGGCAGATGGGTTTATTGTATGATGTAGAATACTACATTCAGGACACAAACTCTCCGTTTTATAATAGACATGAAGCAAGATTACATCACAGTGGCCACCAATCTTTCATATCAGATTATGACTGGTCTGCAAAGCTTCTTTCTGTTCTACTTCCCCCATCTCTTTCTCATCCAATCTCTCCCTACTCCACCTCGCAGCTATTCATAGATCCTACAACTGTATAATACACCTCCCCCATCCTTCTGTTTCTCTCTCTCCGTGTGTCTCTATCCCATTGGGAAGTGGGTCAGTGAGTCACCCGAAGCAGAGGTGATGTCACTGAGGGAATGAGTGATGGAGTAAATGACAGCAGGTGAAACAGATACAGTCATGAGTTAAAGGGTTAGCAGGTTATGGGTGAAAAGGGCAGAGAGGAGAAGGCGTTAGAATAGTTAAGTGGTGCAATGTTGTAGGGCAGAGGAACATGAGATGATGATGATAAACTGGACTGATAAGGAGTCTTGAGCAATGTAAGGTGACTTCAGCAAGCAAGGATAGGTTAAAACTGCTAAAACAAGCACTAAAGCAAAACCAGATATGTAATATAACAAGGTTTTTTGTGTCTAGAGGTGTAATATAGAGCCTCACGTGAAGGCGTAAGCCAGTGTAAAGGGAGAAGTCAAGGTTTCAAAAGACAAGTGCAATGACATAATATAATGGAGGGAGAATATACCATCTACTGTATAGCAAGTAACATGCACAATGCCTTTTGCATTTAAGGGCATCATAGCATTACAATACCCTGAAAAGCTAAATCCATAAAGATTCTGTATATATTCATAAACTTTCAAATTAATTGGAAATCTAGTTTAATTACAGTGTGGCTACAAGGGAGAAAAACAAGGTCAAGTACATCATGTGACGTTGAAATATGATGGTGCATACTGTATCACTTCACTTTTCTGCTTTTTAGGTCACCTAAATATGTACACTAGCCCCAGAAAATATGATTTATTATCAGCCCAGTTTACAAAGCTCCCCAGAGACAACACTGTCCTGTATGGGCAAAGTGTGCTAGAGGACAAACTGAAAAGATATTTCAGTACATTTATGCACTGCATTCAATTGAAATTCTTCTTCTGGGTTACATCGACAAAGCACTTTATTAAATCCCAGCTAGCGTTTGCATCTTAATTAATCCTGCAATACAGCAAACGAAGACCTGGAAACACATTAAACTGCAGTGTACGAGGAGCTCGGGCCATTTGTGTCCCCAATTCCCCAAATTAACCTGATTTGCTGCAGTTTTTACAGTGAGTGATGACTTGTGGGATTTAGGCGTGCCTGCACTAATAAATCAACGGTGAAAGGAAACTGTCAGAACAGGGCCTAAGCCATGGGTGCAAGCATTAGAGAACAGATGGTGGATGCTGGGTTAGGAAATATAAAGCAGAATTGAAAGCACGTATTAAATGTGCTGTAAAGATGCGGTCGCATTTGCAAAATTTTGCAGCAAAAAAGGTCAGTTGTCCATTGTCAGTAGTGTAGCGTTGCATGAAACACCACTCACACAGAGGTCCCTTTCAAACCAAGCAGCTTTCTGTTGGTAAACGCATCACATTTGCGTAACAAACTTTAACCAGGTGTGGAATCTACATGGGGAAATATTTTGCCTTCACTCGAAACTCAAATCCCACAGATTCTAATTGAACTCACTGAATTGAACTCACTTTAGGCCATACTATCTCCTCAAGATTTATTCCCTTATTTTTGTTAAGCAAAACAATTAACAATTGGGGGCTCGTCCGGGATGAGAAATGTACCAGCCAGTTTTCAAAAGCCGATGCATATTGTGTTGGGTGATGTACCTAATTGTGACGCATACCTTGACTATATTGTAGTCTATACTGAGTCATGAGAAGCCCACATTAAACCTTGGGAATGGTCTTTGAAAGGTTAAAACGTGCTTCGCTATCTTTAAACCTGTCTAAGCATTGTTATCATGTTGCTGAGCAGTTTCTAGGGTGTTGTCTGTGGTTGTTATGTGGGTTAATATTGGACTAAAGGCCTTTGCACACTGAGTCCGATGCGTATTAATGAATGCGTAGTGGAGAAAAAGAAAAAAGAAAAAAAAAACGCAAAACAATACAAAATGAAGTCTTCAAGCAGTGAGCATGATTTAGTTGTCCTCTCTCTCCTTAAAAAGAGGAAATATTGGGTCCATCCAATTTCAAGATTGCATAGAGAGAAAGGAGAATTCACCTCATCAAGGAGCTGCGTGATTATCCCGAGCGTTTCAAAGTTTACTTCAGGATGCCAGTTGCAGTTTGATGCTTTGCTACTGGCACAATCTGTCTTTATATTCGGTCTCTTTGTATTCTCATGTTTTTTGTCATTCAGTGCTGCTGTTTTGTGCTGTAGGCAACATGGATCAACTTGTCAGATGGCATTCAGGATTTTTGTGTTCGCATACGGTGGCTCTGAATTGTCAAAACGTCTCTCAAAATGCGTGACACGGATGTGAAAAACGCAGAAAATCGAACCTGATCCGAATATTTTTTTGACGGATGAAAGTTTCGGAGGAAGTGTGCAAACGTGATTGACATAACATGAGGTCGAATTTATTTTTTAACGTGCAAAAATTTCACATGCGAAAGGCCTTAAGACCCACCAGTCTATATTCTGGTCTCCAGATCAGTGTCAAACATATACTTGCCTAGAAAAGTGCAATTACTGGGTGTAACTGGGGGTTGCAAGGTGGTTGTTTACTGAACTAACAACATTCCTAACACTATGTATGTGTGGTAATACTGATGTTTCCCCTCAGCAAACACTGCAAATAATATATGGTCATACCAAGAATAATAATGTTTATTATTAATAACTGTATATTTAAAGCTCTTACCATCTCTAGACATGCCGACAGAGAGACACTTCTTAAAGCGACAGTGCTGACAGCGATTGCGGTTCATCCTCATGATCAGGCAGTTTTCATTCTTCACACACATCTTATAATTGATGTTCTGCTGGATACTGCGGCGGAAGAAACCCTGAGGATAACACAAGATCAGATTGAATGGTGACTTCAGCCTCAGTATAAAAGCCAACATAAATATGCACTTTGAGAGTATTTTATGAGTGAGCAGTGTGCGTTTGTAAGTGTCCTTACCTTGCAACCCTCACATGCATGGACACCATAGTGAAATCCTGATGCAATATCCCCACATACTTTGCAAAGCAACACCATACCTCCTGTTTCTATTAACATAAATTTGAAACAGGTTAGCAGTGGTCAATGGTAAAAGATATCAATCATATCAAAAATGACTCCAATAATACTCACTTGTAAAGGTACCCGTGAACCCAATGGGTCGCCTGCCAACCATCGGGTGAGAGTAGGAGTTTTGCCCTGATGATGTTACGGTCGGGGTAATGGTGTTGGCAGAGGTAGCACTGCTTACTTCTGGAAATTGGAAAACCAGTTTGTTGCCCCCTGCAGAACTGCCATTGCTTCCAGCTGAATATTTTTTAAGGGCACCAAGCTCAGTGAAGGAGACCTCCTCGGGGGATGAGGGTTGAGAGGATGGCGACTGTGTCTGGTACCCACTGGATGGGCTTCCTGGACTAGGGCTGGCACTTCCTGTTGAGCCTGCATAGTGGATCACTCCTTCACCTGTGTGTGTGTGAAGGAGAAGAGAGAAAAAGAGGGAAAAGAATATTTCATGAGGATAAGTTGGTCTTGTTATTATTTATATCTAGATCAGTCATGAAACTCTAGATGGCACATGGCTCTACAAGCTGATTTGTCTCTGGTACATCAGCAGCCAACAAGTCTGCATGCTAAACATTTAAACAGTCTGGTTTAGTGTTTGCTATAAACTGCTCCTGCAGCCCTCCAACCTCCCCAGCTCCACCTGCCAAGATCTGCTATGAGTAATTTCATGTGTGATATTTGCGCACAAAACCAAACTATCCCAAGAGTTTATATATATATATATATATATATATATATATATATATAGTAGTCAACATTTGAAGTGGATCAAAACCTTTCAAAGTTGTCCTAAAACCTACTTCTTAGGACAACTTTGATTAACCTTTTTGATCAACTTCAAATGTTGACTACTAATATATATATATATATATATATATATATATATATATATATATATATATATATATATATATATATATATTATATTATTATTATTATTATTATTATTATTATATATTATAACATTGTTGCTAATTTCATCTACCAATAAGAATGTATATTCACATCTCAGTTTAAATCCATTCTGCAGAATTCAGCAAATGTCATTTAGCTGAGGCTTTTATGCAAAGTGCCTAATAGCCAGTTTTTTTGTTGTTGTTTTTTTTTAGGTTAACCTGACCTTTAGTATCTTAGGCAAATGTATGTGGGATTTTGGGATTTGAACGTGCAATATTTTAGCCACATTGTTACTCTCTGTATCAGTTAAATGTCTGTTATTAACTGAATGGGATTGTTTCGGAGAGGGTGTCAGATTTTTTTTTTTTGTCCAGAACAGTAGAATTTTCAAAAAGCTGCCAGGCCACTGATTTCTATGTAAACTTGGAAATGTCTCACATGTTTGAACCCTCCACTACTTTCAGTCTGGCTAGCTCATCCTTCATCATGAATCACATGTTTCAAACCGCGCCAGGAGAAGGCTCAAACGTGAGAAATGTGCCAGGATGAGCCATACTGACTCACGTGTAGGGGAATCGGATTTATTTCACGGTCGGTTCACTTCATGTGATTCAATCCGTTCGTCTCTCCAAAGTGTTCCAAGAATTACATGCTGGTTTTCCCAAGTTCAGTGTTAGTGAAATACACTTGTTTGTTTACATGATTGCGTTTTATATTTTATTGTTTTTTAATGCAATGTGCATCTTCCAGTTTAATGATGGCACCTTAAAAGAGTGTTTTTCTTACGCGTGTTTTTCTTGCGTCAAAAGTCGCGTTGTCTCCATCGCGTAAAAGTTCTATCTTACAAATTACTACTCCTTCTCATCTTCCGAGACTGTTAAACCGAATCATCAAAAAGAACCGACTCAAAAGAACGATTTGTTTGCGAATCAGAAACACGGAACCAAGAACTCTCACACCCCCACCTCACGCGCTGCGCGCTCCTCTGGCGGCGCGCCCGGGAACGCGCACCAGAGCTGCCAGCCACCTGACCGCCGACTCACATGCACTCCTGACACAGTGAACGCCCCGAAAATACAAGCCTCTTTCCGCAGTCCCGTGTCTAAAACAGCCGCAGTAAGAGGGGAAAAAAAGCCACACAAACTGCCAGCCTGCTGCTCACGTTTGAAGAGGGCTTAAAAACAGTAACCGAGGCCACATTTATGCGCCCGTGTTTGTAATACTTGAGTCACCGGAAACTGGAGAGCATGCATGAACGTGCACGGTCACGTTTGCTCGACATATGAGCTTGTTTTGTTGTCGCCTTGTTGTTTTTTAAACGCAACTCATTTCACCTCTTCTCACTTGTTTATAACGTGCTGCCTCTACAGCATTCACTGTCCTTCCCAATTTCATCCGAGTTAAACTGTTTCCACGTCCATTTTGTAGGAGTAATTTACCACATGAATCATCTTTCCTCTAGTGTAATTTGTCTCACATGCTCAAGGGTGAATGAGACTAGGAGAAAGAATGAATGGGTTATTGAATTTCAGTTATGGTCTGAATGTGTGAAACCTGCTCTTCAGGAAAAACCAAAGTCCCACTCAACAGCAACATACATGACAAATTCTGAACAGTGCTGCATTCGTTCTATATGCAAAATAGAATTTATGTATAATCACTTTAATGGATTTGAATAACATTAGTAAGCTATAAATGTACATTTCATATTATACTATGTAGCATTGTATTGCATATTGTGTTTTAATGCACTATAATAGTAACTGCTGGTGATGTGATGCTGTATAATTTTGTATCACCTGGAATGTGATACTAAAATACTTGCTTAAAAAAAAAAAAAAAAAGCTGGGTTAAAAACAACCCAAGTTGGGTTAGAAATGTTGGGTTGGGTTAAATGTTTGCCCAAACTTTAATTCAACAATTGTTTAAAAATTACTGAATTGCTTGATTAAATTGAACCCAAAGTATATTTATTTATTAATGTTTTAGTAATGTTTAATGTTTAATTAATGAACATTTATGTTTAATGAATAATAATTAAACAACAACCATTAATTAAATTGCTTATTACACTCTAAAAAATGCTGGGTTGTTTCAACTCAATTTTGGGTCAAATATGGACAAACCCAACCGTTGGGTTAAAAAATGCATTTAAAAATTTAACTCAATGGTTGGGTTTGTCCATTTTTGACCCAAAATTGGGTTGAAACAACCCAGCATTTTTAAGAGTGTAATAATTGTTCACCTTTTGATTATTAGTAAGTCTGATTTTTAATTTCTAACCTATTTTGGGATCATTTTAAGTTAGTCATACACTCTAAAAAAATGCTGGGTTAAAAACAACCCAAGTTGGGTTGAAAATGGACAAATGTTTGCCCAACCTGCTGGGTAGTTTTATTTAAACCAACTGTTATTTAAAAATTGCTATATGGCTAGCTTAAAATGAACCCAAAATAGTTGGGAAATTAAAAACCAGATGCAATTAGAGACAACAATAATAGACAAAAGGTGAATGTTTATTAATAAGCTTTAATATTTTATTAATATAAATTCAATAGTTTATTAATATAAATTTATTAATAAGCAATTTAATAAATGTCTATTGTTTAATAATTATTCAATGAACATTAATAAATGTTCATTTCCAACATACTTTAGGTTAATTTTAATTAAGCAATACAGTAATTTTTAAACAATAGTTGAGTTAAATAAAACTACCCAGCAGGTTGGGCAAACATTTTTAACCCAACCACTGGGTTTGTACATTTTCAACCCAACTTGGGTTGTTTTTAACCCAGCATTTTTAGAGTGTATGCTTCCCTTCAATGTTATTATTCATATTACATATTATTCGAGAGCTCACTTTCCATTATGTGCATTAAATACAATGTGAAATAAAGTGTCCACTCATCTTCCAAACAGTTTTTCTCATGCATTCATTTATAGCTCAGCTGTGAATTTCATGTATAGGTGTATCTGAATGTGTAGTCGAACCTTTCTTATTCATGCGTTTTTGATTTATTCTTCATGTTAATGTTTTCTAAAGGCAGTTGAATGATTTACAGAAGAATGAACTATATTTTAAACCAGCCACATTAAGTGAATAACTTTTTCATTGATTTGGCAGGTGAGTTTTCAGACTCTCAGTTGGGAGGCTTTGATTTCTTGTGTCTTGTTGGAAGGTTTGATGCCCTCAGACATGTGCTGCTGCAGAAAACCAGGTCAATATTATATCTTCTTGAAGAAAACACAGGTGTGCAGCACAACCTATGTGAATGAACGCTCAGTGTGCTACAAATGCACAACTTATCATTCGCTTTGTAATCTAATTTATTCATTTTTGACATCAGCAACACTACCAGGAACAAAGTGCATGTGAGTTCCATATTTGTTACAGCTTTGAGCTTTGTTTTTACAAGACGACTCAATCTTTTAGTCTGTTTATAGGCCATCTTCTATCACATAAGGGTGTGCCTGTTATAGCATGTGTTTAACGGAGATCACGCAGGCAGAGAAGAGAGAAGCTCAGATCTGTGCCTGTTTGACTTTGACCCAGTGACCAGCCTCCCTCCCTTCAGAGGCCGGATGAGACACGGGCTGCCGGAACAAAAACACAAGCAAGGAGGGGGTGTGTGCCTGGGTAATCACGCGTGGCACGTGGAGTTCGGAGTTGATCCTCGTGACAGTGAAAGTGAAAGTCTGTCTGACTGAAAAGCGCTATGATGACATGCAAAGCGCGCAGCTGGAGCGCTTTCAAAGAAATCACACGAAAACACACTTAACACTGACTGTACGGTTACGCGTTTTGAGATATGTTATTTCTATCCCATCATAAAATAGCACACTGACAATTGTTAGACTGCATAATTGTAGTCTGTGATGATAATAATAATATTCAAGAAATGGACAGTTTTGCAATTTAGAGTCTACTGTTTTAAAGTTCCCATGTTAAGTGTGTATCATTATTTTACTTGCTGCACAAAAAACAAAACAAAAAAACTAGTAGCCATTTTAATCAGTATTTTGGAATCACACTAAGCTGGATTATTTCCATTTTGAGTATGACTTGCTAAAAAAAATCGAAATTTACTTTATATGACAGCCGTTGAGCCATTTAAAAGCACCACTGCATCATTGCAAAGGTCATGTGATGCCAGTAAACAAAACTCTGGTTTACTCCCTGATCATGATGTGGTGAATGAATGTTATTACAGTGTTTCATTTCAGGATAAACGATGGTTATCCTCTCACATGTTCATGAGCAGTTATTGACATGCACGTGTTCGGGTGAATGTAAAGGAGGAGCGCGTAAAGTAATGAACATCAGTCACCGGCGCACGAGCGTGACTGGGTTAATGAATCACCGTATGAACACGTTACCGGGTCGAAAGGGAAACACCTTGACAATAGACAAGTTTTGGATTGTATCCACCTCCATACTGGAGTAGCATACACATAATACAAACGAATCACTTTGGCGAGTGCCCAGATATAGCGTTTAATTTTTACGATTGCAACTTTGTTTTAGCAACAAGTCGTTGGTTGGTAGGAGGTCACAATTCATTTATGAGGATGATGCATCATGATGATGTACACAGTCTATTGGAAGAGCGCGCGAGCAGCTGCACGTGAGTTTGTTTACGTGCAACGCGAGACCGGAAATATTTGACAAAACATCGGGAGAGCGCGATATAGTCAAATATATTATATATATATATTATATATATATATATATATATATATACGCGCAAAAGCTAAAAATAACACCATAATGGTATTGTAAAATGTGCACTAAAATACCAATATATTTATGTCACTATTTTACAAATTGACATTATGTCAAACTAGGCAAATAACTTGTAAAAGGGTGAATGCAAAATGACTAGTCTACCAATAGTCTCTCATCCGAGCAATTAATTTATCTACATTAATTAATAATTGTAGCCAAAATAATGCTTTTAAAACTCACCTGGGCTGCCGTCCATGGTGTCTGTTCCTGGTGTTGATGAAGAATATGCAGATATCTGAGCCAGCTCTATAATAATAATAAGCGTGTTTCAAATTCCGTCCACACAGGTGATAACTTCAAGAAGTCTGTCTCGGGAAAAGAAGTTGGTTCTCAAAAGTCAGAAGTCCGTCAGATAAAGCGTCTTCACTCTCTGAGATCTGTCCTTAAAGACTGGATCGTGTACATTACAGTAGCGAACAATCAGTGACCTGGCATCAAGGCTGAGATGTGCAACTAGTTTGAGACGCGCACAGGCATCACACTCATACACACTAAACACGTTTTCAGGTGTCTTAGAAATGTGACTGAGCTTTCCCCCCACTAGTTTCCCCCCGCCTTTCTATGCCCTTTAAATTGTTTGTGGTATTGTGTGCCAAGGACTCTGACTCCTTTTCACACGCCCTTTTCCCTTCCCAGTCACGCTGCTGTAGTAGCTGCTGTTCCTCCTCTCTGTTGTTCACAGTGGCAGATGACTGCGCGTGGACTCGTTTGACATTGGAATGCCTGCTTGCATGCGCGCGCGGCATGTGAGCGCTGCCCTACTGACACACATTTTATGCAAATGTGATGAGAGGGGGGAGAGCCGTGGGGGAGGCACATGTAGAGGAGGAGGAGCGCACCGTGACTGCTGTTTGTTTCCCTCCAGAGCTTTCTATTGCTCGAGTTCCTCCTCTCGACACGCGCGCGACTGATAGGCTTGGAGCCATCGAGGGCTTGCCCGACTGAACACCGCATCAAACAGCCTGAAGTACGCACTTCGGAAAGGCATCATGTGGGTCTCACGTTTTTAGCCTGCATCACACTGGTTTGGATGTAGGTCATGTGCCTAAATTAGCTACCCTTATTTTGATAATAATGTTTGGAGAATTATAACTCAACTATGATGTTTAGAAACGTGTCTATACAACTCCAGAGAAATGTACCTGTATATATAAGTTACACGTCATAAATAAAGGGTGAGATTTTTTTTTTTTAAAGAAATGAATACTTTTTATTCAGCAATGACGCATTAAATTGATCAAAAGTGACAGTATACATTTATAATGTGACATATTTCATTGTCTATTTGAAATAAATTCTGTTCTTTTGAACTTCCTATTCATCAAAGAATCTAGGTGGGAGTTCATTTTTAGTCCATTTGCTATCCTGAAAAGTCCGTTTTGCAGATATGGAATAAAAATTAACTCTTTTAAGTGGGGGTCATATAGGCCCTATCTGGATTCTTTACCTAACCATTCGATCCTGACACCTTGCACTTCTGGAGACTCCAGGTAGGTTGAAGTTCTGGAAAATGGTGGAGCTGGAAACTAAAGGGTTCCTGATGGTTTCACACTTAAAGGGTTAGTTCACCCAAAAATGAAATTTCTGTCAGTAATTACTCACCCTCATGTCGTTCCACACCCGTAAGACCTTCATTCATCTTCAGAACACAAATTAAGATATTTTTGATGAAATCCGATGGCTCAGTGAGGCCTGCATCGCCAGCAAGATAATTAACACTTTCAATGCCCAGAAAGCTGCTAAAGACATATTTAAAACAGTTCATGTTACTATGATGATGATACTTTTTGTGTGCCAAAAAAATAACGACTTTATTCAACAATTTCTAGTGATGGGCGATTTCAAAACACTGCTTCATTAAGCTTCGAAGCTTTATGAATCTTTTGTTTCGAATCAGTGGTTCGGAGTGTGTACCAAACTGCCAAAGTTACACGATTTCAGTAAATGAGGCTTCATTACATCATAATTGTTTCGAAATTGACTCACCACTGGGGGGCGTGACTTTGGCAGTTTGATACACACTCCGAACCACTGATTCGAAACCAAAGATTCATAAAGCTTTGAAGATTTGATCACAGGAATAAATTACATTTTGAAATACATTATATTCACATAGAAAAGTTATTTTAAATTATACCATGGTCTGTCTGAATACTCAATTCTGATTGGCTGGAAGATGTGCAGTAAAACCGTTTAATGCACAAGTAGTTCCAAGCCAGTTTATTCACCATTCTTTACTTTAACCCTCTGGAGTCTGAGGCTGATTTGGGGCCTGGAGAAGTTTTGACATGCCCTGACATATGTGCTTTTTTCAGTTGTTCATAAACATATTAATGGGAAAAGTGTCATTACACTGTATTCAGCACAAACTAGGCTACAAAAATATGTGAGGAACATGTATGTAAATGTTTGTATTTTTGAAGGAACAATGTTTATGCGTGATTATTGAAAAAAAAACAAAAAACTTGAGTCAATGAAATAAGGCCAAAAAAAGTATATTAAATCTTTGTTCACAAGACTTTTGGGTATTGGAGGTTGTAGACTAGAGTTTTTGCTTCAGAATTATGTAAAAATTATGCTGCCTACTCCTTCATATAAAACAATATATTGATTTAGTTTTTGTAAGACACTTTTTGTCAAGAAACGCAGTATGCATGGAGGCGTGAATGATCATGAATAATGGGTCATTTACACATGAGAAGACAAAAGAATCACATAATAATGACCTGAAATGACTTGCATATTAATGAGGTCTTTCAGTCAGGTAGGCTGTGAAAAAAAACCCTCTGTAATCATGTCTCAGCTCATCATAAACAGCAATACTGTGAAATATTATTACAATTTAAAATAATGGTATTTATTATACTCTTTAAAATATAATGCATTTCTGTGATGCAAAGTGTCTGAACAATTATGTTACCTCTATGGCATTTCATATAGCCTTTTAGCTTAAAAGCATGCACATTTGGAGAAATATTAATGGATTCTTATATATTTATGACAATTTTCTATACTGAGAAGTAATATTTATTGTCATCACTATGAGTGCTGGATACTGTTTTTTCAATTCATACTTGCAGCCGGAGGGCGCTCTCTGTACACCTTTAGTCCACAAATTATTCTAAAGAAGAAGAGGACATTTCAGGAATGGTGTTTTTAATTCATACTTGCAGCCGGAGGGTGCTCTGTACACCTTTAGGCCACAAATTTATATAAAGAAGAAAAGGAACCAGGAACTAACTGCATGTCTTCTAGAGATTGCTAACCATGGCTTTACCATCCAAATAAACACTTTTCAAGACAATAAATACACGATTGAGACGATGTATGCATGTATTGCCTCTGAATTTGTATCTGAATAGCGCTGTGGGAGGCCACGTTTTGAAGCCAAAATAATGCATCCATCCAAAAAAAAGGTAATCCATACGACTCCAGTGGGTTAATAAAGGCCTTCTGAAGCGAAGAAATGCGTTTTTGTAAAAAATGATCCATATTTAACAAGTTATGAAGTAAAAAATGTAGCTTTTGCCAAACTGCCTTCTGTATTCAACTTAACGATGAAAGTGTAAAACTCTAGCAGTTCACAATTGAATACACTTGAATACATTCTCATGGCATTCTGGCGGAAGCGAGATATTTTACTTAATAACTTGTTAAATATGGATATTTTTTTTTTTTTTTACACAAATGCATTGTTTTGCTTCAGAAGGCCTTTATTAACCCTCCGGAGCCGTGTGGAATATGTTTATGATTGATGGAGGCACTTTATTCAGCTCATACTCGTTGATCCCGTTCACTGCCATTATAAAGCTCGGATGAGTCAGAATATTTATTGATATAACTCTGATTGTGTTCATCAGAAAGTAGAAAGTCATATACACCTAGGATGGCTTTATTAATTGTTGAGAAAACAAGTTTGACCACCAGATGTCGCTAATGCGCATTGTGTCAAAAGCTTTGTGTAATGAACCGATTTCAGCTCCATTTGATGAAAGCCTTGGTTTCCCATCACTATACAAAAGACAAAATTCAAAAGAATGAACTTACAAAGTCAAGCAGCACACACCAACTCTACTGAATCTCTCATCTAGGAGAAAAGGAAAAGGATCATCTGCTCCCACTGTGCATGTGCACACCAAACAATAATCAATCCTAATCAATAATTTGCTGCACCCGTGATATTCTTAATATTATGGTTTTTGATTGGTTTAAAAACATTAAACATCTTACTGAACCCAAACCTTTGAACAGTGATGTAGCCTATAAGTTTAACATTTGGTGTTAATTGTTAACATACACCGAGTTCAAACATACACCCTAATGTACAGCCTTGAATAAGCATTTTCCCTACAGCCTACACTAATTCCTAGAATATATGGCC
The DNA here is from genome assembly GCF_024489055.1 of Chanodichthys erythropterus. NCBI lineage: Eukaryota > Metazoa > Chordata > Actinopteri > Cypriniformes > Xenocyprididae > Chanodichthys > Chanodichthys erythropterus. The sequence continues at coordinate 33,186,596 of NC_090226.1, read as the reverse complement.
ATGTTTTCTAACTTGGTGTTATTTAGCCAGTAACATGACACATGAGTACATGTCCTCATGAAATGTGTCATGTGAACTGAATGTTATTTAAAGGGTTAGTTCACTCAAAAATTCTGTCATTAATTACTCATGTCGTTCCACTCCTGTAAGACCTTCGTTCATAAATGCATCCATCCACCATAAGTATAATCCAAATGGCTCCAGGTGGTTAATAAAGGCCTTCTGAAGTGAAGCGATGGGTTTTTGTAAGAAAAATATCCATATTTAAAACTTTATAAAGTAAAATAATTTGCTTCCGCCAGATGACCGAAGGAACTTTTTCCATCGTCCTCCTTGCCCTTATAGATGCATTGTAAAACAGTTTGTAGATACGGGAAGAAGGAGGCGGGAACCGGCGAACATTCAACGTAACTTTAATTTCAAAATAAACAAAGAACAAAACAAAAGTAATGCCGGCAGACCCTCGCCGGCCACACAAACATAGTAAAACATAAAATAATATCCAGGCCTGGTCCTCTCTCGTCCTTCACTGTCGTCGCTCCTCCTTTTATGCTCCCGGAGCTCCTTCGTGAGAAACTTGAGGCCGGTGCGCCTCACAGGTGAAGATCATTAACACTCATAATTTTCAGCAGGTGTATACAAATGCTGCCAGAAAAGGTTGACACTCTTAAATCTTCTAACAAGGCCTTCTGATACAGAGCAGTGGTTTTGGGAGGCTGGACCAACTCCATAGAGCCAATCGAGGACCCTCACAACTGAGGTGGTCATGAGGCCTGTGCTGTACAACAGAAATTTAAGCAATATTTTGTTTCAGAGGCAGAATGATAAAGGAAAAAAGAGCACTGTTATATACAGATGTGGACAAAATTGTTGGTACCCTTAATATATATTCAAAGATGACTAAAGATAAATCTGCATTGTTTATCCTTTTGATCTTTAATTCATAAAATTAGCAAAAATCTAACCTTTCATTGAAGGAAAAGAATTGAAAGTGGGGGGAAAATCACATTATGAAATAAGCATTTTTCTCCAAAACACGTTGGCCACAATTATTGGCCTTTTATTCAATACTTTTTGTAGCCTCCTTTTGCCAAGATAACGGCTCTGAGTCTTCACCTATAATGCCTGATGTGTTTGGAGAACACCTGAGAAGAGATCAGAGATCATTCCTTCATGCAGAATCTCTCCAGATCCTCCAGATTCCAGCTCCATGTTGGTGCTTCTTCTCTTCAGTTCACTCCACTCATTTTCTTTAGGGTTCAGGTCAGGGATTGGGATGGCCATGGCAGAAGCTTCATTTTGTGCTCAGTGACACATTTTTGTGCTCATTTTGATGTTTTTTTTTTGGATCAATGTCCAGATGGAAGATCCAACCACGGGCCATTATTGGATTTATAGCAGAAGCAGTCAGGTTTTGATTTTTGTATCTGTTGGTATTTTATAGAATCCATGATATTATATATCTGAACAAGATGTCCGGGACCTCTAGCAGAAAAAATAGGCCCACAACATTAAAGATCCAGCAGTATATTTAACCGTGGGCATGGGGCACTTTTTATCCATGTGTGCACCAAACCCATCTGGTGGGTTTGCTGCCAAAAAGCTCTTTTTTTACTTTCATCTGACCACAGAAGCTCATCCCATTTGAAGTTCCAGTCTTGTCTGATAACTGAATATGCTGGAGATTGTTTCTGGATGAGAGCAGAGGATTTTTCGTGAAACCCTCCCGAACATCTTGTGGGGATGTAGGTGCTGTTTGATCATTTTTTATTGCTTTCTGAGACTCAAGACTCAACTAATCTCTGCAATTCTCCAGCTGTGATCCTTGGAGAGTCTTTGTCCACTCAAACTCTCCTCCTCACTTCACATTAGGACGATTTAGACACACGTCCTCTTCCAGGCAGATTTGTAACATGTTTAGTTGATTGGAACTTCTTAATTATTGCCCTGATGGTGGAAATGGTGATTTTCAATGCTTTAGCCACTTTATATTTTGTGAAGCTCAACAATCTTTTGCTGCACATCAGAACTATATTCTTTGGTTTTACTCATTGTGATGAATGATTATGGGTATTTGGCCTTTGTGTTTCCTTATGTTTGTACTCCTGATTCATATTTTTATGTATTCTTAAAGTAATTTAAAAAATGGTTCAATGACGTGACTTTTTAAAAAAGGCCTTAACAATAATAAAAAACAAAGATATGACATCCAAAGTATGCAAGGAAACTAGATCTCTTTTATTGATTCCAAAAGGTTTTAATTATATTTTGCTTCATATAAAGGTATTTTAAAGATTTTGAAGTGTCAAAAGGTCATTCGGTTTAACCGTCCAAAGGTCAAAACAGCCATTTCATTTGTGATTCAAATATCTTAAAATGCAATAAATGTATATATTCTTTATTTCTGGCATGATTTTATAACATCATATATCAACATAGTGCAAATTGGTATTAAAATTATCTGTAGAAGTCGTTGCTTTGTTATGAGAAAGAATGTTTGGAAAAATCAATTTCATTGATGTCATTTGGAGTAACCAAAGGCAAAATTTTGGATCAAGTCATGTGGTCGATATCATGTGACAGGATGTGACATCATTCAGACACCTGCAAAGGACCACAAGATCATGAAGCAAAGTAACTAAATCTCTCTTTCCCATATGAAAAATTCATGTTTTCACTTGCTTATACATGTCCTGAAACATCGGGTCATTTGGTACAATTGCAATGGAAAATTTAATATTTTAAAAACTTGTACTAAATATGAAATGTTTGACAAGCTAACTAGCTTTCTAGCTAAATATCAGCCTTTTAGCATTGTTTGAAAATATGGTCATTTGGTATAATCAAAAGTGTAATTTGGTAAAACCGAAATTTAGGTCAAACTGGCTTTTTTTGGTGACAAATTTTGTCCAACTTGTAAAAAATGACAAAAGCAGTGTTAATTGATTATAACCACATAATCTCCTTGTTAACACTTAATAAAACTTCAAAATCAATTATAACTCCATTATGATTTTTTTTACACTTTTAAAAACCTTATTCGTTAATGACCCAAATATAATTATAACTAAACCTATTATAAATAAAACTAACAAAAATATCACAATAAATATAAAAACCATAAGAATCAAAATTTGATAATGATTGATGGTTTTGGCAGAATTATCACAATAGACATATTTTGTACTTAATCTGACGACTATTATTTCACACTGGACTTTGAATACAGTAATGTCATAATAACCCTCTGGACATTCCTCTGGCTTTTTATTTGTACTGCTGTTCTGGATTGTTTTACCCATACATCTATATTCTTTGGCTGTTTGCACAGGCATTTCAATAATAAAACTGAATTTAAAGAAAGCTTTTACTCTGTTATTTAAATAGAGTCATTATTGAGGATTTGGAGATGTGTTTGTATTCACTGTAGGTAGTTACTATTTTTATTTTACTTAAAAAAAAATGTCAGCATAGAACTTGCAGTTGTCTTCAGTATTTGAACCACAAGATGGCGCTCTTACAATAAAAGATAGAATTGCGTAGAATTTTAATTGAAATACCTCACAGTTGAATTATAATGACAGAAAGAAATAGATATTATTATATATCAGAAAAGAAATAGATGTTTTTTTTATTTATTTTTTTATTGTACATTTAAAGAGATGCAACACTGGTGACAGCATTTTTGGACATGAACTGTTCATCCACACTAAAAGAAGCTTAATTTATCAAATGTAATGAAACATAAATTAAACATGAATTAAATACAATCTCATCTATCTGTCTGCCTGTTGTGAGGTCTATAAAAGCCTTCGAAATTCAAACTCAAAAAAAGCCTTTTTTAAATCTTTTCAAACAAGGTAGTACCAAGCCAATATTAACAGTCTTTCCTTTTCAGTTAAAAAAAGCAAACATTTATTGCAGTTATATTCATTTTGTTGAATTCATTTTAATTTGTACAATTATGCAATTCTGTATATCAGCTCAATTCAAAGTTAATCTACTACAATTAAATTGGTTTTTAAAAGACATTCTCTCCTCCACTGACTGTTTGTCTATTCAATAACATTAAAATCCTAAAAATATATTAGTAATTTCTAATCTAAAGCACTATCAGAGATTTTTATTAAAAACAGATCAACCCATTTTAATGAGCATTCTGTGTACTTCTAATATGTGGTATTATACTGTGATATAATAATTCTAATCTTGCACAGAATCTGTATCTAATACGCCCACTTGATCCTCAGGAAATGTATCATTTACCTGAAGTAACTGGAATAAAGAAGCAGGTTAGTTTCACTGGATCAGTTGCTATGGTTACTAATATAGTACCCTGTGAGTTAACCTGATTTTTGGAACCTTAAGCTGAGGTTAACACTGTTTGCAACATGTTCTTTCACAGCTACTAGGGATAAAAAGATGAGCAAGTGAAAACTCCATGCCTTACCCTGACTCATAATGGTAAGATAATAATAATGATTAAGAACTTAAGCTGTGGGTTGGATTAAGCGGGAAATCTTAGTTTTATGTAATTCCTACGTGGTTACATCAGGCTTGACAGCTTGTGCGTAACCTTAAAGGGTTAGTTCACCCAAAAAATTTAAATTCTGTCATCATTTACTCACTCATGTCATTCCAAACTAGGAAGACTTTTGTTCATCTTTGGAAATAAAATGAAGATATTTTTGATGAAATTTAGACAGCAAATTTTCAGAAGAGACATGATTGCTTTATATGATGAACAGATTTAAATTAGGCTTATATTCACATATTAACATTGATCAACTCACACATAACCAGGGGCGTAGTTTGTGGGGGGGATGGGGGGGAGGTCAAAAATGAAGAGAACCGCTGCCCAGCCAACTATATTAAACCGCTGGTCCGTTAAAAAGAATAAAGCATGTACTGAGAAGGAGGTATGAGAATGTTTTGTAATACACTCATATTTTAGCTAGCTAATCCATTACAATGTAGCCATAACTATCAGTGTAACTGTAACCAGTTACCAAAACAGCCGTCTGTTTTGTTTGTTCATTTTTCAATAGTGTCTGTAATGATCAATGACAAAAATATTCACATCGGTGTTTGTTTTCTTCCTAAATTAATCTGACTTTTGAACGAATTGGCTGAATGAACGATTTAAGTGACTCACTCACTCAATAAAAAAGCGAATCGCTGCCGCCTACTGGCGGTTTCAATATTTAACATAATTTCTTTCTTTTTAGAATCACCGTTATGTTAGAATTTGATGAATGATTATACATACATTTCATAAAGTTCTGATAGATAGATAGATAGATAGATAGATAGATAGATAGATAGATAGATAGATAGATAGATAGATAGATAGATAGATAGATAGATAGATAGATAGATAGATAGATAGATAGATAGATTATCCAATAACACTACACATAAAACAGGTTATTATTTTTTAATATAAAAAACAAAACAAAAAAACAAACAGGCAGCATACGTTCAACCCCCCCAATGTTGAAACCAAATCTACGCCCTTGCACATAACGGAAGTAAACGGAACGTTAAACAGAAGCTCAAGCACGTTCGCTTGACATGCACTGCTCGTGTTACGCAGCACGTTTGAGCTTCTGTTTGCCGATCAATGTTTAGATGTGAATAAAGCGCTTAAATTCACTTTTTGAAGCATCAAAGAGATAGTTGCGTAGACTGTCAATGGAGGGAACAGAAATGGCTCAGATTTTGTTACAAATATCTTTGTTTGTTTTCTGAAGATGAACAAAAGTCTTACTGGTTTGGAATGACATGAGGATGAGTAATTAATGACAGACTTTTAATTTTTGGGTGAACTAAACCTAACGAGCAATAATGTATCTTTTAAAAGGAAACCATGCACCATTACAAGGTGTAAGGGAAAGTCTATAATACAACTCGTATTGGAAAGACTGGTATTGTCAATGCAACAGTGGTAGACCTGCTCAGAAGACATCATTTAGCCTATTGATATTAAGTTACATTAGATCTTTTCTTTTAGGAGGGTGCCAATAAAATGATCACCTTGTAATCACGGGTGTGTCTCAGACCATCATTCATCCATCTGTGCTGAAGAGCCAAGCCGAAGACCAGCACTTGTAATTACCAAAAAATTGTTTCTCTGCAAGTAACTTGCAGTTTTACACTTCAACCAATAGAGGGCCGAATCTTCCGCAGGCTACTTCATCGTTAACAGTTAAACTGCTTTCTGGATCACCCCCTATTCACCTTAAGATTTATTTTTTTTGGATAATGATGCTAGTGATGTGCAGAATGCAACATAATTCCAAATACACACGTTACAATATGTCTGCATGTGTTGAGGGGAAACTGTATACAGAAAGGAAGAGAGAATTAAACAAGGAGGGACCTAGAGAAGAAAAAGGGTTTTTGTCAGGACATGTTGTGATGGGCATGTTGGTAATTACAGAGTGAGCGTGGTGTTTGGAAACTCAGCATACAGCTCTGCCAACACACACTTGCAAAATACCTTGAGCCTGGAGCATTCAACGCCCTAATTCATACCGACACTCTTATAAACACAAGCATATGTTCACTCACACACACACATGAAATCAGCATTATTGGCAAATCACGTTTAGTCAATGTATATGCAAGCACACTACAGGATTGAACTGCCTGAAAGTTGATGAATACATTGCGAAAAACAGCTTGTATGCAATGAAAGGAAAGATTGCATTTTTAAAAGTGTGCATGTAATACTTCTGTTCTTTTATTTTCATTTTGTTTTGATCTGGAAGCATCATAAACAAAAGACTGGAGTCTGTGGTTGATCAGACTGTTTCTCCAGTGTAAGACGGCTTACAATTGCCCTACTTGCCCTCAGTAGCTTCTGTGAACTGAGAGCTTTATCTAATGAAATGCAATCAATTAAATACAATCCTCAGGCTAGAGATGATCGGCAAATTCATTCATACAAAGTTCTGTCACGAAACTCAAGATGCCACAGACTAATACGTCCATAACTCAACCTGCTCCTCTCTATGGGGCACAGCTGATTGGTTCCTGCTGTGTCAATAGCCAATGAGCTCACTGCTCAACATTCAAATACTTGATCAACATTTACTGTAGCAGTTTGCAGTGTGCTTCAGAAACCCTCCACCTTCCCCAGCTCCACATGTATAGATCTGCTACAGGTAAATCATGTATGTGATTTTTTTTGTAGAGAAGCAGCATATTTTACTTGCTCACAGCAGCGTGTCGTGTGTATTGGCAGTAGAAAGTCCTGTACTTGCTCTGCTGCAGCAGCAATAAGAGCAGCAACAATAACCAGCAGCAGCAGCAATAACTAACAGCAGCAATAACAACAGCAGCAGCAGCAATAACCACCACCAACAGCAATAACAGCAGCAGCAGCAACAACAGTAACCACCACCACCAGCAATAACCAACAGCAGTAGCAACAATAACAGCAGCCGCAGCAATAACCACCACCAACAGCAATAACCAACAGCAGTAGCAATAACCACAGCAGCAGCAGCAGCAATAACTAACAGCAGCAGCAGCAGCAGCAGCAGCAATAACAACAGCAGCAGCAGCAATAACTAACAGCAGCAGCAGCAGCAATAACAACAGCAGCAGCAGCAATAACTAACAACAGCAGAAGCAACAATAACCAAAAGCATCAGCAGCAATAGCAATAGCAACAACAACAACAACAGAAGCAACAATAACCAAAAGCAGCAGCAGCAATAACAACAGCAGCAGCAGCAGCAACAATAACCACCAACAGCAGCAGCAGCAATAACCAACAGCAGCATCAATACCAGCAGCAGCAGCAGCAATAACAACAACAACAACAACAGAAGCAACAATAACCAAAAGCAGCAGCAGCAATAACAACAGCAGCAGCAACAGTAACCACCACCAGCAGCAGCAATAACCAAAAGCAGCAGCAATAACAGCATACGCAGCAGCAACAACAACCACCAACAGCAATAACAGTAGTAGCAGCAACAGTAACCACCACCAGCAACAGCAATAACCAAAAGCAGCAGCAGCAATAACAGCAGCAGCAGCAGCAAAAGTAACCACCAGCAGCAGCAGCAATAACAACAGCAGCAATAACAACAGCAGCAATAACAACACCAGCAGCAGCAATAACCAAAAGCAGCAGCAGCAGCAAAAGTAACCAACACCAGCAGCAGCAATAACAACAGCAGCAGCAGCAGCAGCAATAACAACAGCAGCAGCAACAGTAACCAACACCAGCAGCAGCAATAACAGCAGCAGCAGCAGCAGCAGCAATAACAACAGCAGCAGCAACAGCAGCAAAAGTAACCAACACCAGCAGCAGCAATAACAACAGCAGCAGCAATAACAACAGCAGCAGCAGCAAAAGTAACCAACACCAGCAGCAGCAATAACAACAGCAGCAGCAGCAGCAACAGCAATAACAACAGCAGCAGCAGCAACAGTAACCAACACCAGCAGCAGCAATAACAACAGCAGCAGCAGCAGCAATAACAACAGCAGCAGCAGCAAAAGTAACCAACACCAGCAGCAGCAATAACAACATCAGCAGCAGCAGCAATAACAACAACAACAACAGAAGCAACAATAACCAAAAGCAGCAGCAGCAGCAATAACAACAGCAGCAGCAACAGTAACCACCACCAGCAGCAGCAATAACCAAAAGCAGCAGCAATAACAGCATACGCAGCAGCAACAACAACCACCAACAGCAATAACAGTAGTAGCAGCAACAGTAACCACCACCAGCAACAGCAATAACCAAAAGCAGCAGCAGCAATAACAACAGCAGCAGCAGCAGCAGCAAAAGTAACCACCAGCAGCAGCAGCAATAACAACATCAGCAGCAGCAATAACAACAGCAGCAGCAACAGTAACCAACACCAGCAGCAGCAATAACCAAAAGCAGCAGCAGCAGCAGCAGCAAAAGTAACCAACACCAGCAGCAGCAATAACAACAGCAGCAGCAGCAGCAGCAGCAATAACAACAGCAGCAGCAACAGCAGCAAAAGTAACCAACACCAGCAGCAGCAATAACAACAGCAGCAGCAGCAGCAATAACAACAGCAGCAGCAGCAAAAGTAACCAACACCAGCAGCAGCAATAACAACAGCAGCAGCAGCAGCAATAACAACAGCAGCAACAGTAACCAACACCAGCAGCAGCAATAACAACAGCAGCAGCAGCAGCAGCAATAACAACAGCAGCAGCAGCAGCAAAAGTAACCAACACCAGCAGCAGCAATAACAACATCAGCAGCAGCAGCAGCAATAACAACAGCAGCAGCAGCAGCAGCAAAAGTAACCAACACCAGCAGCAGCAATAACAACATCACCAGCAGCAGCAATAACAACAGCAGCAGCAACAGTAACCACCACCAGCAGCAGCAATAACCAAAAGCAGCAGCAATAACAGCAGACGCAGCAGCAACAACATCCACCAACAGCAATAACAGTAGTAGCAGCAACAGTAACCACCACCAGCAGCAGCAATAACAACAGCAGCAGCAGCAGCAATAACAACAGCAGCAGCAGCAGCAAAAGTAACCAACACCAGCAGCAGCAATAACAACAGCAGCAGCAGCAACAGTAACCAACACCAGCAGCAGCAATAACCAAAAGCAGCAGCAGCAATAACAACAGCAGCAGCAACAGTAACCACCACCAGCAGCAGCAATAACCAAAAGCAGCAGCAATAACAGCAGACGCAGCAGCAACAACATCCACCAACAGCAATAACAGTAGTAGCAGCAACAGTAACCACCACCAGCAGCAGCAATAACCAAAAGCAGCAGCAGCAGCAAAAGTAACCAACACCAGCAGCAGCAATAACAACAGCAGCAGCAGCAGCAGCAATAACAACATCAGCAGCAGCAACAGTAACCAACACCAGCAGCAGCAGCAATAACAGCAGACGCAGCAGCAACAGTAACCACCACCATCAGCAGCAGCAATAACAGCAGACGCAGCAGCAACAGTAACAGTAACCACCACCACCATCACCAGCAGCAGCAATAACAGCAGACGCAGCAGCAACAGTAACCACCACCACCACCACCACCAGCAGCAGCAGCAGCAATAACAGCAGCCGCAGCAATAACTACCACCAACAGCAATAACCAACAGCAGCAGCAATAACAACAGCAGCAGCAGCAGCAACAATAACCACCAACAGCAGCAGCAGAAGCAATAACAGCAGAAGCAACAATAACCAAAAGCATCAGCAGCAATAACAACAACAGCAGAAGCAACAATAACCAATAGCAGCAGCAATAACAACAGCAGCAGCAGCAACAATAACCACCAACAACAGCAGCAGCAACAGTAACCACCACCACCACCAGCAATAACCAAAAGCAGCAGCAGCAGCAGCAATAACAGCAGACGCAGCAGCAACAGTAACCACCAGCAGCAGCAGCAATAACCAACAGCAGCAGCAGCAACAGTAACCACCACCACCACCAGCAATAACCAAAAGCAGCAGCAGCAACAGTAACCACCAGCAGCAGCAGCAATAACCAAAAGCAGCAGCAGCAATTACAACAGCAGCAGCAGCAACAGTAACCACCACCACCACCAGCAATAACCAAAAGCAGCAGCAGCAATAACAGCAGACGCAGCAGCAACAGTAACCACCAGCAGCAGCAGCAGCAATAACCTAAAGCAGCAGCAGCAATAACAGCAGACGCAGCAGCAACAGTAACCACCAGCAGCAGCAGCAGCAGCAATAACCAAAAGCAGCAGCAGCAATAACAGCAGACGCAGCAGCAACAGTAACCACCAGCAGCAGCAGCAGCAATAACCTAAAGCAGCAGCAGCAATAACAGCAGACGCAGCAGCAACAGTAACCACCAGCAGCAGCAGCAGCAATAACCTAAAGCAGCAGCAGCAATAACAGCAGACGCAGCAGCAACAGTAACCACCAGCAGCAGCAGCAGCAGCAATAACCAAAAGCAGCAGCAGCAATAACAGCAGACGCAGCAGCAACAGTAACCACCAGCAGCAGCAGCAGCAGCAATAACCAAAAGCAGCAGCAGCAATAACAACAGCAGCAGCAGCAACAGTAACCACCAGCAGCAGCAGCAGCAATAACCTAAAGCAGCAGCAGCAATAACAGCAGACGCAGCAGCAACAGTAACCACCAGCAGCAGCAGCAGCAATAACCAAAAGCAGCAGCAGCAATAACAGCAGACGCAGCAGCAACAGTAACCACCAGCAGCAGCAGCAGCAATAACCAAAAGCAGCAGCAGCAATAACAGCAGCAGCAGCAACAGTAACCAGCAGCAGCAGCAGCAGCAGCAATAACAGCAGCAGCCTTACTCACTGCTGTGTGTGTGCACTTGGATGGGTGAAATGCAGAGCACAAATTTCGAGTATGGGACACCATATTTGGCCACACATCACGTCATTTCACAGTATGACCCTATTGTATTTTGGATGGTTTCCTGACCACCTGACCTAATATGGTTCTGCAGAAGTCATCATTACAAACATGTTATTTTGTAAGCGCTTCATTGTAAACATATGCCAGAAACAGACTACATGGCTTATATTCTCTAAGCAGATAAATGCACAAAACACTTCAGTTTTACGCACATAACACATAGACTCAGTTTTCTTACTTTGACAGAGTAAATTCATTCTGCATAGAAATCGATATTAATTCTAATGATGCTTCAAATTATGTTCAATAACTTTAAAAAATAAATTCATATTTTTAAGATAAATTATTTTCAGATCAGAAGGCCTGAGGCAGACATTAATGGACTAATGGATTAGAGGACAGCGTCTCTCTGGTGGTGATTTTAAACTCATGCTCCTGGCAGAAACAGCAGAAATTGTACAATTGTTTCCATATGTGCATCAAACTGCTTTTCCATTATTCAAACTCCTCCTTCTCCCCTCTCTCCCTCTCCCTCTCTCTCTTTTCTAATAATTTTGAGTTTTTAAAACTTTTATGATGTCTGTCTTAATCAGAACAACCTGGCACATTTTGGCATGGCTACAAACTTATTGTAATTCAATCATTGTGAGAGAGACAGAGAAAGAGAAAAAGTCAAAGTTACAGAGAGAGTGAGAGAGAAAAAAAAACTACAAAAAAGAACAGAGTAAAAACAGAAAGACTGTGGTAACAATCTTTCTCTCGACTGTGAGGCGACTTGAGCAAAAATAGATGTTCCATTACAGATGGAGGAGTGGAAAGTAGTGGAGGTTTAGGTGAGGGAAAATGGCAAGAAAGACGAAGAAAAAGAATGACTGCAAAGCAGACGGGAATCTGACAGTAATGGTAGTTGACAGACGTGAGTTCATGGCAGGTTTGTGATGACATCGCTGGCAAATCTGAGAAAAGTTTTTTGTCTCACCATACACATGTTGTTAAACATGGAATACCTATGCTGAACTGTAAACTAGATTTGCTTTTTCTGAGGAAAACGTGAGCGGCGTTTGCCCATGTAGAAACCATATGTTGCCACGCTGTTGTGGGTGGTTGCTGGAGTGTTGCTTTGTGGTTAATTGATCAGAGTGGTTTATTTGCACGTTGCTAGGGTGTTGCTAGCTTGCTCTGTGCTGAAAAGACTTGTTTGGACTAGCATACATTTCCAGTCTAGTTTCTGGTCTAGCTGGTTTCTAGTTAAAAAAAAAAAAAAAAAAAAAAAAAAGCCAGGATGGGACACCAATATCCAGAACATTGGATTTACAAAACATAAGAGCTCACTCGAAATATTTTAGTACCTAGATAAGGCTTTGGCTCACTTTCAGTGCATATTGAAGAGTTCCTCCAGAATTTTGTTCATAAAACATCAATTGAAATGCTTCCAATTTTTGGATAAAAAACATTTGGTAACACTTTATTTTGATGGTCCTCTTTGAACATTCTGTTGACTATAAGTATTGTTGCACCTATGTGTCAACTAACTCTCATTAGAGTTTTAGTAGTATTTGTTGGTCCCCCAACAGAGAGAGTTAGAGTGTTATATCAATTCTATTGCACTTCGTCTGCTTGATGCACATATACGCGCCGGTGCTCCTTCAATGAAGTCTGTGAAGTTTAACCGAGACTCGCTTGCTGTCAGAATGAGCCTTTATGCAAAATGGAAATACTCAAGAAAAAATATCTAACATTTACAGATAAGGATACTATAAGATGAAGGCCTAATTTATGTGCTGAGTAAAACTATAGTTTTTAAGGGGACCTATAAAGCCCCTTTTACTAGCTGTAATATAAGTCTCTGGTGTCCCCAGAATGTGTCTGTGAAGTTTCAGCTCAAAATCCCCCACAGATCATTTATTATAGCTTGTCAAATTTGCCCCTATTTGGCTGTGAGCAAAAACATGCTGTTTTTGTGTGTGTCCCTTTAAATGCAAATGAGCTGCTGCTCCCGCCCCTTTCCAGAAGAGGGTGGAGTTTTAACAGCTCAACAACAACAAAGCTGGAGAATCTCACGCAGACAAAATGAGGATTGTCAGTAACGGTGTTCAGCCTTACATTGTTCACACCGGAGTCGACACTGATGGAGAGACTCAGGAAGAAGTTACAACTTTTAGAATGAAACTGGACGTTTCTGAATGGTTAGTGGATAAATTGATGTAGTTGCTGTGGAGTTGATCAACTCATCCACTAGCATGTGCCGTCATGTTCATCTTTTGTGTTGAATTGACCCTCGTTCGTGAAGCAGTCCGGCGTAAAATGACGGCATGACAACAACACTCGACTACAACAAGTCTTCCTCTTCTCTAAAGCAGCCCAACATGGTTTATGTAAATTTTAGGGTTAGTGATGTCACTAACTGGGGAAGAAGCTTGTTGTAGTCCTTAAACAGCAAATTCTTTAAAAGAAAATGTCTCCCTTTGCATTGAACTTTGAGCGTTGTAACTTTGCAGATGTTGTTTGTGATCAAACAGCAACATTACTTAATAACTAAAGTTAAAAAAGTGAAATCATAATCAACCACCCCTTTAAATTACGTTCACGCAGTGATTAAATGACGTTGCATTAGTTCGGTACACATCCGTACTGAACCGAAAGACCCGTACGGAACATCTTCGCTACAAATACGTGCACGGTTCACCCCTAACGCTTATATTAGTGTATGGAACTGTGTGTGAGCGCATGGCCTTGTGTCAACATGCATGAAGTAATTAACGGGTTTGTGTGTGTTTCCATGGCAGTGGAAATGTATAAATGTATAAATGACTTCACATTTGGGCGTCTGCACAATGAATGTGCTCTTTCATTGGTTAGGATGTGAGCTTAACTTTATAACCCAAAACTAAAAACTCTCTCTCTCTCTCCATTTCTATCTCATTTTCTCCTCTTGTTCTTGCCAGGTCCCTTTAAATGCAGCACAGTGTGCTCTTTGTGTGTTTGCCCCCGACTGAGCATGATTTTGGACGTTTGAGTACGACACACGTTTACATTCTGCTTAACGTCTTTGTCTATGTGTGCATGTGTGTTGTTGTTGGTGTGTTGATGCATATGCCAACACACACACAGACATAGACATGCACACACAAAACTTCACATGACATCAATCAATGTGGACTGTGCAGTGATCTCATTACAGACAACTTGCTGTTGATTAAAGCCTACTGTGTCTCACACACACACACACTTCTCTTTTCTCTTTTCCTCCTTCAGCCCGAGGCTCTCTCCATTCTGCGGTTTCTCCTCTGCTCGTTTCCAAACGGGGCCCCATTTTATGTTCTCTAAAAACTCACTCAACCGTACTTTCCTTCTCTGTTATTTTCCTTACTTTGTTGCTCTCATGCCCTTATATATTTGTTTTACTGATCTGTATAGATTGGATATATTCTTTAATTCCATAGTTATGCCACAAGAATACTTGTTATTAATGTTGATATGTACTGGAAAGCTTCTGTCATGCCCAATTAATTCACACTGCAAACTAGCAGGTATATGCAGCGGTCCAAACATCTGAGACCGCTTTGAAAATCTGGGAATTTTTTTTATCTAAACCTAGAAATAAACAGAACAGTTCAGGTTTTCAAAAAAGGTAACACAAATACATTTTTATTATGTAAAATAAAGAAGAAATATTTATGGTTTATTGACAAAAAAATAGGAGTTTGACATGTCTATATACTCCTTCTAAAGAGTATTTTGCTAATTATAAGTATTATGCATGTAGATTTGAAGATCATACTGCAAAAAAATGCTTTTCTTACTCAGTTTTTGTCTTGTTTCTAGTCCAAATATCAATAAATTCTTAAACCAAGAAGCATTTTCAGAAAAAACAAGTCAAAATTAAGTGAGTTGTTACTTAAAACAAGTAAAATAATCTGCCAATGGGGTAAGCAAAATAATTTTGTTTTTGGTTTCTTGATTTAAGAATTTTTAGATATTTGGACTGGAGACAAGACAAAAAAATCTAAGTAAGAAAAGCATTTTTGCAGTGTTTGAAAGGCAACATGGAACACTATACTTTTAAAATAAGACATGAAAGAAATTCAGTCACAGCATATAAAATATATATGTTCCCTTTTATTTACATTTTAATCTGAAATCTAAAGCACATTATTTGTTATCTGCCCATGTCCAGTGTAATTAAAAAACAAACAAAAAAAACTTTTTAGAAAAATGAGAAATAGAAGATGACAAATCACTGGTAGTTTATGATTTTTTTCATTGTCAAGAAAACTTACCAATATAACTAAGATTGCACACATTTATGCTCACTGCTCCCTGTTTGTCTGCACACTTCTGACACAACACTAACAGGACTGACCTCTGACCTGTAACACTGCTGTTCAGCCTTTCAAACACTGACCACCTCTGAACATGCGCATGAACAGTTAAAAATGATTTCATTTTCACTGGTCACTCACATCTGTTTCCTTTGATCTATTACATTTGTTCTGCTCTAATCGACCATATGAGTGATTTGCACATGCAAACCATAGCTACCTTTTTAGATGTTTTGGACTGACAGAATATGCAAATTTGAGGGAAAAGAACAAACGCTGTTTCTGCAGTCTGGATGGTTTCTTCATTACTGCTCTTTTATTTTATTTTATTTTATAATTTTCTCTGCCTGTTTCTTTCTTTCATGCTTTCACTGCATTCACATTCACTTTTGCCTATGGTTTAAAAATACTATACCAAAAACAACTAGGCAAAATAATATACATTTCAAGCATTATTAAAGACAAGTAAACATGGACAAGGAAACTGTATAAAAAAAACAGTGTTTAAGATTTTCAGGTATTCAGGTACAGTAACTGCAATCAAATGTAAAATAACACTGCACTTTATGAATAATGTATAGGCTACATTACAAATATAGTTATAAAAGTTATTCAGTCAGAAACAGCGAGTGAATTTTCTCTTTGTCTTTTGTTGTTTGATTAACATTATTATAGAAACAGCAGCAGGAATATTATGCTGCTGTCACTTTAAGAGCTGCATGGATCCAATATACTGTTACACGTACATTTTCTTTGTCAAATGTTTATGTTCACTTAAGATATAACCGACTGTATTTACCGATTGAGTGCAAAAAGACGCAGAAGAGAACTCAGTTCAGTATTGTGTACTATTTATTATGAGAGGCGGCTTTCTGTGAAAACAGCACACGGGTCTTCTTGTGCTTGAATGGCTTAAAATTACATTCAAATGCACGCACAGGAACCAATAAACAGAATCGAAATGTGCGTTTCTTATTGAATCACCGGTTCTTGGAAATTTGGAACAGGTTCTAAAATGGTACTGGTTCTCGATACCCGTCCCTACACAGGACACACAAATTGGATCTGAAGAGTTGCGATACACAGTGTGGACAGTCAATCATTTAGATCAGATTACAATCTGATACACAAATATTTGGACTGACAGTGTGACTGCCAGTCTTTCTTATCTGAAACACTCCTAATGAGCTGACTGATGAGGGGTGGGGGTTGAGGTAAACCCCCCAATATCCAAGACTAGCAAGCATCAGAACTTTAATGATTAGCACTAAGGTTCTCATCCGAAACACGCAACTATCTACGCAGCGTGACTAAAGCTCGGTTTGACAAAAACCCATTGGGATTGTGTAGAAAACGTAACGCTATGCAGAAACCAATCATCTAAACAGCCACACGATGCTCTCATGACAACCCTTCCAAGAATTTTGCACATTTTATTGTAATAAGTCTATACAGTAGTTTCTAGGCTGCTGTTTTTCATAGAACATATTATAAATTGTTTCTAAAAAAACATACATTGGCCATTGTTAATGGTCTTACTGGAACAATCTGTTTTGCACAATGGTGACTTGACTGTAATTATAGCTTTAACAAATGCCACAATTACAAGAACTATAGTACATTTTTATAAGTACAAAGTAGAATCAAGAGCTTTAAAGTCTGGACCTTAATGAATTATATGGACCAAGCTAGTTTTGTCTGTGTGTAAAATGGGTTCTGTTCCAATGATGAATGATTTTAGGAAAAACCTGGTTTATTGATATCCAGAAAGATTACATAAATCATTAAGTGCCTGTTGAAATGAAGACAATATCTGTAAAGAGTAGTAGAAAATAAGCATTTTAAATAGAAGAATATATTAGACTTCCTATGGCACTTTGAAACTTCTGTCAAACTGAAAAGGTTCCAAATAATATAAAATGCTCCATAGTTGTGTATCCTGTGCAAACGAGGAATTGTGTTAATTATTAATTAACTCTTTCTCTGCGATTGACACTATTTTTCGGCTTTTTGTGTTTTCAGTGTTATATGGTAGGATGCACTATTACAGATCTTCTGAAAGAGTAGATAATCTCCAGATCAAAACACAAGTAAAAAAGAAGCAGGAACAAGGCTTAAAAGCATTGCTTATGCATGTTATAGTCTTTGACAAAAATGTGATTTTCTTAGCTTTTTGTTCAAAATGTTGCTTTTTTTATATTAAACTTACCCACATTCAAGTGCTGATAATAAAAAGAATACATGAAGCTAGAATAAAAGTTCTAGCTTCCACAAAGCTACAAAAAATAAATACATTTGATTGATTGATTGATTGATTGATTGATTGCAATGTTTAAACCAAATCTACGACCAGATTTGAGAACCACTGCCCAAGACAAAATCAATTTTTTATTTTATTATTTTATTTCTTCTTATTACTTATTATTTATTTATATAACTACAACAACACATGATTTGAATGAAAATTACTTGAACAAAAGCAGCATTCTGAAGACCAGAAATCAATAGAAATTCCTCCAGAGAAATCAAGGCCAGTCTTCTGATATTACAAACAACAACAACAACAACAACAAAACATCTGTGGAGGCACGTGTTTGTATGAGTCATGATGACATAAAGGTAACATTTATGCATGTGTGATTCTATATAAAACATCTATGAAATGTAACAGAAATAGTTCACCCCAAAATCTTTTATTCTCGTTCATGTCATATGCCAAAAGCATATTTTTTTTTATTTTATCTGTGGGACACTAAAGTAGAAAATCTGAAGAATTGTTCTGCTCTCTCTTTTCCATGCATATTTTCCATGGAGACTTTCAAGATTCAAAAAGGACGCAGAATACCATACAAGCATCTTAAAAATGGTCCTTACAACTGTTCTATGTTCTCTGAATACATACAATAGCTATTTTTTTCCCCCAAAAATTACATTTCTGTCATTAATTACTCGCCCTCATTTCGTTCCACACCCGTAAGACCTTTGTTCATCTTCAGAACACAAATTAAGATATTTTTGATCAAATTCGATGGCTCAGTGAGACCTACCTTGCCAGCAAGACAATTAACACCTTCAATGCCCACTAAAGACGTATTTAAATCAGTTCATGTGACTACAGTGGTTCAACCTTAATGTTATGAAGCGATGAGAATACTTTTTGTGTGCCAAAAAAAACAAATAACAACTTTATTCAACAATATCTAGTGATGGGCGATTTCAAAACACTGCTTCATGAAGATTCAAAGCTTTATGAATCTTTTGTCATCTTTTGTCACCAAAGTCACGTGAACCATTGCAATTTTGAAACATTTATGACGTAACGAAGCCTTGTTTACTGAAATCACGTGACTTTGGCAGTTTGATACATGCTCTGAACCACTAATTCGAAACAAAAGATTTGTAAAGCTTCAAAGCTTCATGAAGCAGTGTTTTGAAATCGTCCATCACTAGGTATTGTTGAATAAAGTGTTTTTTGGGGTTTTTTTGCCGCACAAAAAAGTATTCTCGTTGCTTTATAATATTAAGGTTGAAGCTGTTTTAAATATTTTTTTAGTACCTATCTGGGCATTGAAAAATAAATTTAACTTGCTGTCAATGCAGGCCTCACTGAGCCATCAGATTTTAACAAAAATATCTTAATTTGTGTTCTGAAGATGAACAAAGGTCTTACGGGTCTGGAACGACATGAGAGTGAGAAATTAATGACAGAATTTTCATTTTTGGGTGAACTAACCCTTTAACTGTGTGAATGGATCAAATAATCAATTGAAAGATATGACTCAAAAGAAGAATTTGTTCATATTGGTAACTTCGCATGAGCTCTTATGAACAAGCCAAGAAGCGCTATGGTGGATGATAGGATATTCAGCGAATAATGATTTACATTTACAGTCTGTCCATTACAAGCTATTGAATGGCTTGCACAAGTATGTCTACTTTTATGATTCCTTAATGCTTGAAAACCTCTGTCCTCATTCATTGTATTTGGATGGAAACAATATGTGCATTCTTCAAATTTTTCCCTTTGTGTTCCACAGAAAAAATAAAGTCACACATGTTTGGAAAAACATGAAAGAATTTAAATTTTGGGTGAACTACACACTTAAAGATAAAGATTTGTTATTGGCACCAGTGATTCCATGAAGGAAGAAAAGGTTCTTTAGATTTTTAAAACGTTCTTCACACTAATTAGAAAATGGTTCTTTTAAGAGCTGAAAGGTTCTTTGGGGAACCAAAATTGGTTGTTCTATGGCATCACATTTTTGGAACCTTTATTTTTAAGAGTGTGGAAATAATGACATTTTTCTGGATATAGAATTGCTGTCTAGTTGTAAACATGAATTGTATGAAAATAAATGGTCTGAAGGAGGACAATAGACAAAAGAGACCATGATGGCATGAGAGTCTTGAGGGGGAAAATAATTAGGGGGAAGAGAAAAGCAGAGCAAGCAGTTTGTCAAAGAAACGTGGAAGGAGATGGAAGGATAATGGGATGTAGAAACTGACACCCAGAAGAAGGGCTGGAGGGGGTGGAGAGATGCTATAGGGGGAGACGTATAGATGGATAGAGTGGAGGGGCAGAGAGAGGGAAACTTAAGCTTTCTGGCCCTGATTTTCCATCCCCAAAGGCATTCTGTGGTTTCTAAAAAAAGCCCTGTATATTTGAAGTATCGTGTCACGTGACCAGGGCTGTATTTATGAATCAAAGAGTATCGTGATTTCTGAGGGAAAGACAGAGAGCGAGAGAAGGCAACACTTTACTGTATGCAAGACAAAAACTGCTGTAAAGAAGACATGCATGGCAGAGAAAGTTTGATTGAAGGAGGGAGGGCAAGAATGCCAGAGAGCGAATGAGGAGGTAGAGTGAGTGGTGGGGGGGAGCGAAAGAGAAAAGGCGGAATGCAACAGGCTCCTTTATTCACACAGAGAGACACATCTGACTTATACAAGTCAACTGAGCTGCTCTCGTTCAGCCCTTCACTCCAGACCTCCATCTACCGCCAGAATCACCATATCAGGTAAGCCTGATCTTTAACAGATGACAATAAAATAAGTTTAAAAGTTTTAGAAGACAGTTTCCTTTCAATCCCCAGCGTAGAGCTCTACTCATAAAAGCGAAAGAGACAGTGGATGAGAAAGACATGTTAGAGCAGGAATAAATGTGTGTTGTGCGTACAGATTTGTGTGTAGTAGTTTGGAATCTTCTGTTGATGAGTTTGAGCTTAAGACAAGATTAGAGATATTGAAGGAGAAAACCAAATATGCCCTTTTCAATGACGGCTTTCATGAATTTTTGAGTCAGTAATTGTTCTTGAGTGTCACTCAACTGAAAGTGACATCTCAATGAGGCGAGCTGGCGGCTGTCTTCTTATCGAGATCATCAAGTTCATACTGAGATGAAATCAACAGAAATGGCTTCAACCTGCTGCTAGGAAATGACAGACTGAAGTACTTCACCGATTCGTCAAACATTGCTTGGATGCAGGGCTTGACATTAACACCCACCAAACGGCCAAATGCGGGTGGATTTCAGCTACTACTAGCCACTTTTACATGTAATGCATTTTTCAAATTGTAGTCTTTTAAAAAGACATCTGAAATAATAAACTAAGTGCAATGTGGTATTGTCAAAAATATCGATACATATCGATACTGAAATATCTGAAACGCTTCCAATACTCATCTTCTGTAGAGTGAATATTGTTGGTGTTACATTGCTTGAATTTCATCAAGGGATTGCGCGTATTGCGCATAATTTTACTCGTTCCCACAGATTTTGTGCTCACACCCAAAGTGCGCATATATAAAGCGCCTCTCAGTGTAACGGACGTAGGCCAGTACTTTACCCTCCTTGTTAGAGCGCCCGCCTCCCATGCCAGGAGACCCGGGTTCGAGTCCCACTTAGAGCGGGCGGTTCGAAGAGGAGGGGTTTGTTGTTCGAACTGCTTATTGTGCTTAAACAGTCAAATACACACAAAATAATGTCAAAAATGCCGGTCTTGGCGAGTATTGACGTAAACACTGTCAGTTATGTTTTAGGTAAACAGTTGAGAAAGAAAACGCATGTGTAACAGTATAATGGATCCGTGCTTCAGGCATTAAAGTGACAGCAGCCTAAGAAACCTACTGCCAAATTATGAGATAATATTAAAAATATCTATATAGCAGTTTTTTCCCCTGGTATTGATGTCGAATTTGTGGCCAGTGAAAATACTGAGTGGGTAGTAACTTTGGAAAACCACTGTCCAACCCTGCTTGCATGTTGCTGAAGGTGTTTTGCTTCCCAAAAGGATTCTATAGAATTCAACAATTCACATGTTCCAATGGAAGCGATATTTTAGCACAGGAATATTATGAAGAGTGTTGAACTCATGTGTTTGAGAATGTCATGGTGTATCACTGTGCAAGTGGATGTTTTTGAGAAGACTTGTTTCAAAAAATCTTGAAAAGATTGTGTTTGGTTGTATCAGTCATCAGGTGATTCGTGCCTTTTTCAAAGCAAGCGCTGTTTCTCTTTTATTTTTGTCAAATGGTTGCTTAACCTTTGCACACACTTACAATATCCACTACAAACAATAGGCTTCTGATGAATGCTGTTTCGATTTGACTGTAGTGACGCAATATTATACTCTCAGATGCGCAGAGACTCATATATGATTCTACTGGGTGGTTGTTATAAGAAAACATTTTTTTTCTTTCCTTGCTTGATGGCCTCAAATAAGTCAATCACAGTGATAAGGGTTGTTATTTTTTGATGAATAGATACATTAATATTACATGAGGACAGATGGGACCTTGTCAATAACGTTGCTGAAGGTTACGTAAACACCTTAAACAGGGCAATTATCCAAATGTAATGGAAATATTAAAATCGGCTGTTTTGAATATCATGAGTGATAAAATGTTTGTGTTGGGATTGCTGTAGCTTCCTTACTGGAAATATGTCATGTGTTTGTACAGGTAGGTCAGGAAATAGCTACTCTATACCTGTTCATTCAGATGGAAAGATCAGAAATGAGATCACTTTTAAATCTCAATTAGTTGCCCTAGACAACAAAGAGATAGATGGAGGTCAAAGAGGATTTTGGTCCTGTGTGTCAGATGTTTTTTTAAAAGAAAGGTTATTTTGAGAAGAGACATACAAAATGACTCAAACTCTTCTCATATTTACCAAAATAACTATGCGCAATCAAAAGTCATGGACCTCAAGCATTGCCATTAAATTCTTCCAAGACCAATTATATTTATCCACATTTATTTTTATCCCTTCATCTTTCTGGAGATCGCAATTGAAAACTTAACTTCTTAAAAATAATAAAAATAGATGCAAACAAGACACATCTTGACATAAAGTAAGAGTATAGAGCTTGTATACTCTTACTTTATGTCAAGATGTGTCTTGTTTGCATCTATTTTTATTATTATTAAGAACTTAAGTTTTCAATTGCGATCTCCAGAAATTTTAGAAAGAGCAACATCTGAAGATTGAAATCGTCTCCTAGGCTCTTAAAAGTAAAGATGCCAATTAGACCAAATGACAGTCAGGTTTTGCAGCCTCATTGGAGATCCTTGTGCATTCTTGTTCATGTACTAGTGCTCTAAAATTCCCAGAACAAAACAAAACAAAACAAAAAAACAAGAATCTCAAGAAAGAGAGCAAGCAAGAAAAGTTGCTTTTAGGATACATTTTATTTTTAAGAGTGCGTACTAAACAATGTCTAATCATGTACCACCCACATATTTAATGATCTCCAAAAGCATGAAGTAGCTCACAGACTTGTTCTTGTCACGGCCTGCTGTGATGTGTGCTGCCGTAACTTCAGCAGCTATGTTGGGTTTTGTGGGTTTTCATCAGCATTTATTTAGCTAACACACACTTTCAGAAGTTGTGTGAGGGACTCTCCAGAAATGTATATATTTAGACCTGCTCAAAAACTACTCAACAAAATCTTTTACTAAACTACACACTGGCGACCACAGTTGTATTTACATATGCATAAAATCAGGTATGTGCATGCCATGAGTTTCAGTGGCTTATGTACACTGAAAAGATCCAATAGTTTGTGGAATATATTATCAAGAATTTACCATATTGTCCACAAAATGTGCCATAGTTATAATAAAAATAGAATTAGCCACCACCACACATGGAAACTACACTGTGAGATATTATCATCATTTTAACAGTAAAAGACTGTAAAAACACTACAGTGAAAAATTAACAGAAAGTTTCCGTACTACATACATTGAATAACTGTAATAGATCAAACCGTGCTTTTAATTGAATTTTACAGTAAAATACCATTAAATTTACAGTTTTTGGAAGTGAAAAAGAATGTCATTGTATAATTTACAGTAAAAAAAAAAAAAAAACGGAAATTGAATTTCCCAGAATTCCCTGTGTGATACTTCAATTTGATGTATTTTCGATGATTTAGCAATGTTTCTTCTTAATTTTGTCTAATCAGTTATGTACATAAGGGTTTTATGTTATATCTAATATCAGTTTTAATCTTCTCAGCTGGTGGAAAAGCTGTTTGTGATGAACTTTGATTCATCATGTGACTCTCATCGCCACTGTGTTTGGTGGTTGTCAGTGTATTATAAAGGTACAAAACAAATATTAGTACTTCAATAGGTTGGTAAATTAAAATTTTATCAGTTAATGAAATACGGTATTTTACTGTAAAATTAATTTAAATCTATAATGTTGCTTTTTTCTGGCAACCACACTGTAAAAAAAATCCCAGTAAAATTTACAGTAAAAAACGGCAGCTGTGGTTGCCAGAACTTTACCGTAAAAAATATAGTAGCAACGTAAAAAAAAAAATCTTTTAAATTTACGGTAAAATAACGTATTTCATTAACTGACATAATGTTAATTTACCAACCTAATGAAGTACTAATATCTGTTTTGTACCTTTATAATACACTGACAGTCACCAAACACAGTGGTGATGAGAGTCACATGAATCAAAGTTCATCACAAGCAGATTTTCCACAAGCTGAGAAGGACAACACTAACATATAGAAGGTGCACACAGTGTCATTCACACACACTAAACACCATCATTGCATGAAATTTTAAAAGTGCAATAAACATTAATTTAACATTAGATGTAACATAAAACCCTAATGTACTGATTAGAAAAAAATTAGAAAAACTAAGAAGAAACAGAGTTATTTCAACGAAAATATATCAAATGCGAGAGTTGTGAGAGTTGAGAAGTGTCACGCAGGGAATTGTGGGAATGTCAATTTATGGTTTTACAATGAATTGTTATTTTTCATTTCCTAAAACTGTGAATTTAACGGTATTTTACCAATTGACAGTTTTTCAGCGCAGCATTTTTACAGTCTTTTACTGTTAAAATCACGGTCATTTTTTACAGTGCACAGTTGCTGATTTTTACTGTAAATGTAACTAATTTAAGCACATTGACAGAAAGATTTAACTTCACAGTAACAATAACTGCAGTAACTACGATATTTATATGGACACTATGGTCAATTAGTTGTACTACTCAGTGTGTAAACAATATTTTTTGACGTTGTGATTTACATTAAAAGTCATGCCCTGAAACCCTCATCGTTAACACCATCAGTAATGCATCATGTTTGACAGAACGATTGTGATTTATACTAATAAACATACCTTAAAATAGTTTGTAAACTGAATGTTTTTCTTAAATTGTGTTTGTGAGGAACTTGAGCACAGTAATTAGAGCATAAGTGTGTGTTTTTCATAGATCATCAGTCAATCTGTCAGCGCAGTGTCTTGAGCTCTGCTCGTCTCACCTGTCAGGCTGGCGTTGTTGGTCTAGACTAGCCGCACTTTATCAGTTCACTTTAACGCATTGCTCCAGTTTCCACCAGTGCAGTGTTTGTGTGTGATTGACAGCAGGAGAGCACTCTGTATTTAAATACTTTAACTGCACCTCCCTCAGTTTCTCATTGTTCTCAGCTTTTTGTGAATGACAGTTCCTTCAGGCAGAGAACGCCGTCTGTCTCTCTACGTCTCACTGTCTCTGCTTGTCTGTCATAATATACTGTGAACACACATATAATTACCATAAGCACAAACCCTAACCCTACACTTTTAAAAATAAAGGTTATTAACTGGCATTGATGGTTCCATATGGAAAAGAGTTCTTTAGATTATTAAAATGTTCTTCACACTAAGAAATAAATAAGAACTGTCCACTGAAGTGTTTTTTGGGGAACAAAAAATTGATCTTCTATGGCATCACTGCTAAAACCCCTTTATCTTTATCCAGTGTAGCCTAAGAAGAAAGCATTTTATCTTTTTAAAATAATAAAACAATAGTAAATTTTTGTCAGACTGAAGCCATTTTTTTCACATCCTGTACCACCTGCTATAGGAAACTGAGCAGGTAATACAATAGTGAAGTTCACTGCAGCTGGTATAATTCGTAGAGAGGACATACATAATTAATGCAGAAGTTGTGTCGAAGTGTTCTTCATATGCGCTGGCAGGCTGTACTGGCGGCCGGTGTTAATATGTTACGGCTGCCGCATCCGCAGTGCATTTGGATTGATTATTTGTGAGAAAGATGGTGAGAAATAGACAAACATACAACAGTTGGTGGAGATGCCAGAAAGAACAAAGAAAGTGACTCGAACCATTTGGAATTTTAAAAACAGTTTACATCCGGCTTATTAGAGAAATATGTTGAGTTAAGATGTAACAGATGAGATGCCTATGAGTTAAAACTATCCTGAGAGAAACAGAATTAAGTATTTCTATAGAAATGCATATTTTATATTGATATTGGTGCTGTCAAATTAATTAATCACATAAGTTTGTAAGTTTATAATATATATGTGTGTGTTTTATAACACATTTAATGATTATTCAAAACAATTCTCAGGAGTGAAAATTGAAGCAGTTATGTTTTTTTAATAAAGCAGTTAAACCTTTTAAATAAAAGAGCATGAGCTTAATACTCAAACATAATCCACAGAGTAGTAGACAAAGATGTAATTTAGCCCACTATGTGTTGAGTGTGTGTTAGTACCTGGCCACAATCTCAGTTAGCCGTGACCTCTGACCCACACTCGTTGCCTCAGGCACTTAAAGGTGACTGCAGCCGTGACCTTTCCACTCCTTGGGTCAATCTGTTCAATATAACGGGACCATTGTGTGGCTCATATTCAAAGCAGTTGTCATCCGTGTCAGCACTTGCTATAACACCAACAATTTAACTCTTTATGAATGCAAAATGATCATTCAAAGACGTGGTTTTAGATTAAATAATTTTTAGGTCTCTAGAAATTCAGAACACTTTGAACTAAAGTGAGAAATTTGATTATCAGAATACAGTTAATGAAAACGGTATTTCTGAATGCTCTCTCAACACTCAGAATTGCCAGTTGTTTAACATTTCATTTTTATCATTGTTCAAACATTATGGGAACGTTACTTTTGAATGTTCTCTAAACGTTCTGAAACAAGTAACTTTTAAAAACTGTTAGACAAACTTCCAAACATGAATGATGTATACATAACATTTTTTGAGAACATTATTAAAGACCAGGTAACTCTGAATGAACATTCTATTAACGTTACTGGAAGAACGTTTGTTCATAACTTTTAAAGAACCTTTAGAGAACGTTCTGAGAATGTTCCATGTCAATGCAGCAGTGTCAGGACAGAGACAAACTTTTATGTGAGAACACAAATGCAGATGTGAATTCTTGACAAGTGAGTGACAGTAAATGACTGTGTTGTTAAATAGCTAACTACATAAACATGTTGATGGTTTACTCACTTTACTAAAATGCTCAGGGGTTCAAACTGTTGCTTCGCAGTCGACCTTTTTCACATTTCCACATTCTCAGAACAGTGGAAGTTGTCATAGTTAGGTAAACATCTGGTGAATGGAAAATACAAAAAATACATATATTTTTTTTAGTTCCAATTTGCTCCGATAGCAAAAGATAAAAATCATGATGTGTTTGGAAGACTGATTGAATATGTTGGTCTGAAGATGTCACTCCGTTGTGTTAGAAACACCCTCGCAGCAACATTAACCAGTTTTCTGTCATTTAATGCCAAGAAACAATGCAAAGATATAGTGATATACATTTACATTATGTATTGTACATTTCAGTTGAAAAGAAATGAAGGTTTTTTAAGGAAAACGTTCCAGGATTTTTCTCCATATAGTGGACTTCACTGGGGTTGAAGGTCCAAATGTCAGTTTCAGTGCAGCTTCAAAGAGCTCTACATGATCCCAGATGAGGAATAAGAGTAAAACTCCAACTTCAAAATCATCTGACATAGTTGTTTTACCTCTTTTTGTAAAGAGCGTTTGACTTAGTCTTTGCACAATCGCTTTGCAAACATTGGATCGGTACTTCCATATAAGTCACGCGTGACCTTTCCAACATGATTACGTCATGCGTGGCGCATCGCAGAGCAGTGCAAGACGAGCAATTGTCGTTAAACAGTATATAAATTGTCATTTTTTTTAGAAAATGACTGATGGTTTCTCTAGATAAGACTCTTATTCCTCGTCTGGTATCATGTAGAGCTCTTTGAAGCTGCACTGAAACTGACATTTGGACCTTCAACCCAGTGAAGTCCACTATATGGAGAAAAATCCTGGAATTCCTGAACATTTCTTTTTCACTAAAGAAAGAAAGACATGAACATCTTGGATGGCATGAGGGTGAGTAAATTATCAGGAAATTTTAATTCTGAAGTGAACTAATCCTTTAATGGGGTCCAAAACAACTAATTGACTTTCATTGTAAAGAATGGTGGAAAATAATCAATGATTTCTTTTTTGAGTGTAAGTAAATGATGTGCTCTGAATTTATGGGCCAGCTATGTTGTGGTTCACTCAGTTCGCTGTACCAGGACTCATAATAAGAGCTCTGTACTATAGTGTCTACTAACTGTATACAATCCTGAGGCCATTAAGAATATTTACGCACATCCTGACCACTTTTTACTACGCAGCCAACGACAAAATGACATTCATAAATTGAAGTTATTGTGCACCAACAGTGACCGCACACATAAAAATATTTCAGAGGGAGGAAAGTCTTGTGTTCCAATTTATTAGAGGATGGAAATTTAAGCCATTACCTGCATCTGTATGTTTTTGCTTTAAGTTTGGTGCCGTAAGTGCAAAATCTAAAACACAAAAGTGTGAAAAGGTGAGTTAACATTCATGAGCAGTCTCACACCTGCATGCACGGGCATTTAATATTTTATGAAATATGTGACTCAGAATCCCAGTTTCGATACATGCATGCTCGTGTACAATAATGGCCATCTGTATTTGGTGAGCCCATAGGCATGCATGTGAAAATCCCTGCCTTGCATATGTGTGTTAATATGTCTGTGTTTTAATGCACCACATCCTTTGGTTTGAAGTTCACAACCTCCCTCAAGGCACCTTGATTTATGGCTCATATTTCAGCAACGTAATTATTCCCGCTTAGTTCATGTTTTTCCA
Organism: Chanodichthys erythropterus; assembly: GCF_024489055.1. Classification (NCBI taxonomy): domain Eukaryota; kingdom Metazoa; phylum Chordata; class Actinopteri; order Cypriniformes; family Xenocyprididae; genus Chanodichthys; species Chanodichthys erythropterus. The sequence goes on along the minus strand of NC_090226.1, from coordinate 33,157,396 downwards.
GACGTGTTTTGCCTTTGTGGCTGTTCGTCGTTTCTGTGGGGAACTGCAGGGCTCTTGTTGGAGGTGCCAAACTCCCTTCATTAGCACACATCAAAGACAAGCTCTCTCGAACCTGGAGCCATGTCAGCGTATGTCACACATGGCCATGACCAGGTGCTGAGGTAGATCCACGTTCAAAGTGACATAAAGTCCTTGTTTAACATGAACAAATCAGTGACTTTTAAAGTGTTGTACCCGAGCAGCACTGCTCAAATCCAAAGAGAGCAGGTCATGAATACAGTGCATTTTTTATGTGTTCCTATACTGAGAAGGTTGCTTTGATGAATTCATCCATTATGTGCCAGGGTATTACATATAGCGTGTTATAATGTCATAATATTGCCTTTCTTTGAAAATATTCCACAGAAGTCGAATAAACACATGCAGTTTATGTGTCTATGGCAATTGCGTATTTTGTTGGCCAGGAAAGCTATTAAAATTTTCTCCTCGCTCTTTTATTATGCACTTGACGTGTCTGACCGAATCCAAAACGCCATTTTTACAGCTAATTGGATGTTCCTACTCAAAGTCATAAATTAATACCATTCTATGAGCACTTCAGAGCAATTAACAGTCTGTAAAATGGGTTATGCATTCTGTGGCTTTTGAAGAGTCATTTCATTTTATCATTCATTTTATTTTTATATCACATGTGTTAAAAAGTTGCCAAAAAGTTTGGTATATTCACAAAAGTATGTTTCCTGGAGACGTTATACTTTAAACCCAAAGCACAATTCAGATTTTGAATAAAGAGAGGATTATCTACAGTATTTTGATACTAAAGTCAAACATGGTGTGCCCGAGACATCAAGCTTTGGTAATTTAGCAGTCTTTTGTCCAACGATGAACATTAGAAGCAATGCATGCCAATAATATTTGCACACTGCAATCTTAAGTTTCAGGAGTTGTAGTACACAAAGTAGAAAGAAGAGTAGTAATAGTATGGTTTATTTTAGCTTTAGTGTTTGTTCATGGTTTTTGATGATGAGGAGAAATCATGCCGCCTGTCGCACGTCCTGATTTTGCTGAGTTAGACACGTTCCTGGGTTAACATATTTTGTTGATCCTGGAACAACATTCCTGTCTGAAAATGTAGTCCTAACCCTAAAACTAACCCTACCCATAAGTTATCCCTAAAATCAGAGGGATGTGATAGGCGAATAACACTGATTTGAATCCTAAACTTGACATAAACTGTAAACTTGTCCCTCAAATCTGGTTGAATGGAATGTTGTTCCAGGATCAACAAAGATGTTGATCCAGGAACATGTTGTACTTGTCTTAATATCCATGTTGGCATCTACCTATTTTGGCTAAATTCTACTGTGACATTAATTTGTACCCCCAAACACGTAAAAATGTATTTGGAATCCAGATTTGGACTTGATTTTCAGAAAATTAATGCATTTTCAGTATTAAAAAACCCTGAAGGATAAATAAGGATTAATACTGCTAACAAAACTGTTACAGTTTTGTTAGAAGGAGGTCTCAGTGATTCATATTTCAGTCACTGTACCTGTGGTGTCCATCTGTATGATTTGTGCAGAACTGGGTAGATTACTTATGCATTGTAATCAGGTACTGATTACAAATTACATGACAAAATTTGTAATCTGTAATATAATCTCTTGGTAATGTAATCTGACTTCTTTTGGATTACATTTAGATTACTTTTGTGCTAGCCCTTATTTGATGTCACATATATTGTAGGATAATCTTGTACTATTTTGACAGATACAAAGAAATAAAGATAAAAAATCCCAAAAAATATATTCTATTCACCAACAAGAGCCTTAACAGATTCTTTTTAAACTGTAATGTATGGACAGTTAATACTTCAAAATACTAACACGAATGTACCTGTTAGTGTTTGCTGATAGTAACACTAAATAAAACAAGCACATCTTATGATTTTAAGACATATTTACTTAAAATTAAGTCAATTTAGAAAACAGCAACATTACAGAAACAAATATTGAAAAACATGACATTCACAGCAATATCACTGCTACATCAAGTATTTCATATATTATTATTATTATTATTATTATTTCATATATATCCATCTATATTTCATCTACATTTCCCCCTCACTGCAGGAAAAACTCAAAGAATCAGAAACGTATATAAGCGACAGGTTTATTATGAAAAAAATATAAACGTTAAAAAAAATGAAAAAATAGGAGAACCAATGAATTGTGAACAGCTTACTGCCATTGTGTAAATAATATGTAATCATGTAATCCATTAAAAAGTAACTGTAGTCTGATTATGAGTATTTTAAAAAGCAGTTTACTCTAATTACAAGTACTTGATTTTTGGAATCTGATTATGTAATCCAGATTACATGTAATCCGTTACTTTCCAGCTCTGGATGTGGGTGATCATGTGAGCTTCAGTGTCTGCAATCCCATTGGTAGTTCATGTATTGAGTCGCTGCATTTGCAAAGTTAAATGAAGTTAACTTTGTGATATCGCCAACTGTCTCAGCTGCTCATGTTGTCATGTCACCAACTCCCATTGCACATGAATGACTTTTGCTGCAAATTGCTGTCATTGTGAATGCCATAGTGACCCTTGAGTTTCATATAAAGAGTTGATGAGGTGATACATTTGCCTGATTGAGCTGTTGGGGATCACTGGTAACAGTAACAGTACAGTCTTAAAAATAAAAGGTTCCAAAAGGGGATTTATTTTGGAACCTTTCATTGAAGAGTTCATAAAAGAACCCTTTTTTTCTTAGTGTGAAGAACATTTGTGACCCGTGCTTGCAAAATAAGTCGCAATGAGCACATTTCTCTTTATAAAAACCTTCAAAATGATGTATGATTTGTTGGAATCTGAAAAAAGTGACTGAGCTACACCCGTTTGAAGTCAATAGAGCCAGCAAAGTCAATTTTGAGAAAAATCGAGTTAGTTTTCTGAAGGCTCCAAAACAAAATCACCTACCAACCAAACCTTAAAATCCCTGGTAACACCACCAAATTTGGCACAAACCAAGCCAAAGCCCATATCTATATGAAAAAATAATCAACTTTTTTCCATGATTTCACAATTCAATGAAACAGACAGATATAATGTTACACATCAGATGTTTTTCCCCAACAGTTAACCAAAATTTCCCTTAAGACATAACAGATGATGTTTGCGTGAATACTCACCAAGATTTTTTTAAATACTGTAATTCCTTCTATATTGGGGTTGCGGCGTCTTTGAATCCTTTAAGGCACTTCAGATCTGTCAGTCAGCATGAGTAAGATTGTTTTTTTTTTCATCAGCATGAGTTTGAAAATCACATTTCATTGGTTCAAACTCAAACCATCGAAAATTCACTATGAATATTCCCAAAGGTGGAATGCTGCGCTTTACAATGACACCAAACTTTGTCCAGTCGTCCAGAAGCAGTCAGAGAAAAAAAAGGCATTTAAGTTACTCCTCTCAGAAAACGAACAAATAAAGATAGTTTTAGTTGTTTAATTGCTATTTGGAGCATTGGGATCACTAGACAAGGTCTTTATGAACTCATTTTTGACATTTGAACTCAAAATTGACATTTTTCACTTGTTTTGCCTGTAGCTCGAAATTTGCCCCTTGTGCATTCCTCATTTTGACAGCATGGGTCACATTTTAATCATCTAAAGAACATTTTGTGCAATGGAAAGGTTTTGTGGATTTTAAAGGTTCTTCATGGACCCATAAAAAACATAATCTTTATATTTAAGAGTGTCTTGATTCTAGTGGTGCTGCAAAGGACCTTTGAAGCACCTTTACTTTTAAAGCTGAGGCAGATATCTTATTTTCCTATGAAGGAAGGATGAACTGACTGAGTTCTGTCGATTATTTTCAGTTTTGTCCAGACCTTCTTTTTCGTTAACCCCACAAGATAAATAATTCCCAAAATTGCATCACAGAAAGTTTGCGGGCATTACCTCATTACCCCCTCTCTTTATACTCTGTTCACGCTGGTTAATGAGAGCAGACCCAGACCAGGCAAACCCTGCCAGGCGGCCGTCCCATGAAGGCAGCATTGAGGCAGGGCACACAGGCGCTTTTGTTGACAGTGTAAAGGTGTGCACCCTGCCGAGGGCCACAGGAGAGACAGACCCTACAGTCCTGCAGCATGTGTCCATCTGGAGGGGTTAGATGAAAAGAACATAGAAACTAAAAGCTGAGCATGGGTAATGTACCTTAAAGGATTAGTTCACTTCAGAATTAAAATTTCCTGATAATTTACTCACCTCCATGTTATCCAAAATGTCTTTCTTTCTTCAGCTGAAATGAAATGAATGTTTTTGAGGAAAACATTTCAGGACTGAGATGGAGTTTTACCGCAGTACTTCTGCTTATGTCACGCGTGACCTTTCCAACATGATTACTTCATGCGTGGCACATCGCAGAGCATTGCAAGATGAGCAATTGTCGTTAAACAGTATATAAATTATCATTTTTTTTAGAAAATGACTGATGGTTTCTCTTGATAAGACGCTTATTCCTCGTCTGGGATCGTGTACAGAAAATGCAATTTGGACCTTCAACCCGTTGAACCCCATTGAAGTCCACTGTATAGAGAAAAATCCTGGAACTTTTTCTTCAAAATCCTTAATTTCTTGACATGATGACATGGGGAAAAATTATGTGGGGAAAATTATTAGGAAATTTTAATTCTGAGGTGAACTAATCCTTCAATAGCAGTTCATCTTATGAAACAATACCACGGGAAGTGCTAGCAATACTAAGTTTTAAACATTGTCCAGGGATACAAGTTCTGGTTGTGGCTGTACATTTTAACAAATCAATGTTTCCCGAAACCATAGTTTCAATGAACATTCACAAACAGCATTGAAAAGTTGCATGGTTGGAACGACAGCTCTTAATCTGTGTTTAGAAACGTATTTCTTGTTTTTATGACATGTGGACTTAATAAATCCTTATATTGAGTGAAGTAAGCAAGCTGACATTCAGTACAATCTATATATTTTATTTGGAGTATATACAAATGTGTTTTATGTCATTTAGTTTGTCAAGAGATTTAAAGTGTTGTTTTTGAAGAGTGCGCATGTACGTACGTGCTCTAGTATGAACGGGAACGAGCCTATGATTAAACTGGAAATAAAGCAAAATAACTGAGAAAAATGTGCATTAGTCCTCAGATGCCACACTGTAAAAAATGACCGTGATTTTAACAGTAAAAGAACGTCAATTGGTTTACAGAAAGTTTCCGTACTATATACGGTGAATTACTGTAATAGATCTAACGGTACATTTAATGAAATTTTACGGTAAAATACCGTTAATTTTACAGTTTTTGGAAGTGAAAAATAACAATTCATTGTAAAATTTACAGTGAAAAAAGTAAATTGACATTCCCACAATTCCCTACGTGACACTTCACATTTGATATCTTTTCATTGAAATAACTCTGTTTCTTCTTAGTTTTTCTAATTTTTTTCTAATCAGTTATGTACATTAGGGTTTTATGTTACATCTAATGTTGTTAAATTAATGTTTATTGCATTTTTAAAATGTCATGTGTGATACCATGATGGTGTTTAGTGTGTGTGTGTGTGTGTGTGAATGACACTGTGTGCACCTTCTATATGTTAGTGTTGTCCTCCTCAGCTTGTGGAAAATCTGCTTGTGATGAACTTTGATTCATCATGTGACTCTCATCACCACTGTGTTTGGTGACTGTCAGTGTATTATAAAGGTTCAAAACAGATATTAGTACTTCATTAGGTTGGTAAATTAACATTATATCAGTTAATAAAATACGTTATTTTACCGTAAATTTAACAGATTTTTTTTTTTACGTTGCTACTGTATTTTTTACGGTAAAGTTCTGGCAACCACAGCTGCCGTTTTTTTACCGTAAATTTTACAGGGATTTTTTTTACAGTGCATGTCTGTAATTTATAGCAAAAAATCTAGCATTAATTCTATCTCAAACGGATTAATTTAAAGTTAAGTTATTACCACCAACTGCATGACATCAATAACCAGCATGGTTAAATGACAAATTTGTGACAATATGGAAATAGTCGTGGCTAGCTAGCTGATTTCTTCAACGATGCATCGTACTATGGTAGTGAAGCATTGTACAGGGAAGGACATAAGAAATAGTGAAAGCATAGAATTATTGTTGTTGTTGTTTCTGTTGTCAGCCGAATGCAGAGATGAGCTTTCAGAGTTTTCAGCCGTTTCTTGAATATTGTCAGGGATTCGGCTGACCAGATCAACAAAAGTCCTACCATAATGTAGAGACAAACGTGTGTATACATAACATTCCATAATAGATTAAATAATGTCTAATTAATAATGCTACAGAGATTTTTGTAAGGGTTAGATTTGGGTACGGTATAACAAATGTAATGTACGGTAGACTCTGGGTGAATTCGGGTAAATTTTTCTTACAAGTCATTAACCTGTACAGGCAGTTCTCCTGCATAGCTGCTCGTTATTTTACGGGTGGAAATAAAACCTTTGCATTTTATATACTGCAAGGCCTCGCTTGCTACACACACACACATTAGACTTCTCTTCTTCTTATGCCCAATGTGTATCTAATTAATGAGCAACTACTGCGCAAGAGAGGAATGTTTCATTTCTGTCTTTGCTCTTTCCTCTTTAGTTTACTCTTTTATTCTCATTTCAGTCACTTTTTAGTTCTTAATCGTGTTTGATTTTCTGTGCTTTATACAGTTTTCCATACAATGCTCTCTCCCCTAACTTTCTTTCTTTCTTTCTTTCTTTCTTTCTTTCTTTCTTTCTTTCTTTCTTTCTTTCTTTCTTTCTTTCTTTCTTTCTTTCTTTCTTTCTTTCTTTCTTTCTTTCTTTCTTTCTTTCTTTCTTTCTTTCTTTCTTTCTTTCTTTCTTTCTTTCTCCAACCTTGCATTCTTTCACTCTTTTTGAAAACACATCCTCATTGTTTTCTTTCATCCTGTTCTGTTTTTTATGATTGTTCTTCTCATCGCTTTGTTGAAAACATCTTGAAAACTGTCATCTTGAATGAGATGAAGAAACCGCTGAAGACGAAAACATGTCAAGGAGGGGGATTTTCAGAGGACACAGCGAGTCAAAGAGGGAGGGATGGGGAAGACATAAGGAATTCAGTTTTGGGGAATTTGGGCCTTTAATAGATCATAAACAGGTCATATATGCCAGTCAGCATCGTACATGGGGCGGTGAGTTGTATTTCTGTGTTTGTGTGTGTATGATCAGAGCACTGTCGATGCTTTCTGAAACATGGCCATTCAGCCCAGGCCTCACATGTGGAACAGTTTACTGCAGCTCTGCTCCAAAACGAACACAGAGCAACAGACTGCAATTAAAAGAGAGACACAGACACAAAGACTGAGAGAGAACAGTCTACACATAAGTAGAAAGGAGTGAACTTGTGTCTTAATTTAAAAAGGCAAAAAGGTACCAGGTAATGTACCTTTAAAATAAAAACAATATGGAAACGCCTTACTATAATAAAGAGTATTAGAGTGTTATATGCAAAACAGCTAGACCTTTAACTGATTTTTTTAAAGTGCAATCCATTACTGCCATGTATGTGAGTTATGAAAATTTGTGTTTGTAATCTGTATGAAGATATGGAAAGTCGGCCTCACCATTTATGGTTTGTGCTCTGGAACTTTCCATCAAGTCCTGATGGAGGCAGAAGGAGGGGTCGGTGAGCGTCGGGTGCCCTCCACCCTGGGCATGTGGCAGTAGAACAGAGGCAGCTTTATTGAGCTGTGTCTCTGATTTAAATCATATGGCATTGCCTGGAATCACTTCATGGCTTGGAGGCTGTTCAAATGAATGCCCCAACAAGAGACTCACTCTATTTCTCCCCCTCATTTCATCTGTTTGTTGGCTTTCACTCTCTTTCACAGTGTTTCTCACTAAAGCCAAATGGCATCATGTCTGTTTGATTATGCTCTTTGTCTTTATATCTCTTCAAGGTAAATTTTCTTATCTGACAAAATTAGTCATTCAAAATCCAAAACTTAAAGGTTTAGCTCACCCAAAAATGAAAATTCTGTCATTTATTACTCACCCTCATGTCGTTCCACACCCGTAAGTCCTTCGTTCATCTTCAGAACACAAATTAAGATATTTTTGATGAAATCTGAGAGGTGTATGACTCGTCTATCAAAACTTTCATGGTCCAGAAGGTACTAAAGATAGTGTTAAAATGTCTTGTGACTGCAGTGGTTCAACCTTAATGTTATGAAGTGACGAGAATACTTTTTGTGCGCAAAAACAAAACAAAACTTTATTCAACAATATCTTCTCTGTCATTCTCATATGTTGTTTACGTCGTGCTGCTCACATGATCAGCTTTGGCCAATACTGAGCTGGCATTCGGATGTTAACACGGAAGCTTTGAACTGCGTTCACTGCGTCACCTAAGGATAATGACAGGGAAGAGAAGAGAGTGTTGAATAAAGTCGTTATTTTGTTTTATTTTTGTGCACAAAAAGTATTCTTGTCGCTTCATAACATTAAGGTTGAACCACTGCAGTCATGTCGACTGTTTTACAATGTCTTTAGTACCTTTCTGGACCTTGAAAGTGTTGATTTTATTGCTGTCTATGGACAAGTCATATACCTCTCGGATTTTATCAAAAATATCTTAATTTGTGTTCCGAAGATGAACAAAGGTCTTACAGGTGTGGAATGACATGAGAGTGAATAATTTATGACAGAATTTTCATTTTTGGGTGAACTAAGCTTTTAAGTAATGAAACTCAGTGGTTTCTTTCCCTCATTAAAAATAATAAATAACAAATAATTTATGTCATACATCACAAGTGATTTGTCATAACTGGCTTAGCAGTTAACTCCATTTAAGCCACACGCTGCCTTCAAAATCGCATACAGTATAGTAAGTATGTCATTGGGTTTGAACCTTGCTTCACAATAGGGCTGCACATTTCAAAACTTGGAAAAACCTTGCAAGTTGAAAAAAAAAAAAAAACTGACATTGTGATATTTGCAACTGCAACGTACATTGCGATGTGAAAACAGTTTCACCGGATGAATTGAATAGCTCTATTTGTAAAGAATTAATCATTCTAGGATGACTGGAGTTCTTTTGTAGGGTAGTGCATCTGCATAGAAAATAAAAAACAAATTGCAAGCATAAATAAATACAATAGAACAGAGATACAAATTAAATAAGAAATGCTTTGTTTTTCAGGTAAATCTGTATTCAGGTACAGACATATTTAAATGTAAAATAACACAGCATAGTCTTCACTGTATAAATTAAATATAATTAATTAATACAATTTATCTTTGTTAAAGCTACAAAAGTGATTCTCTTTTTTCTCTTGTGGATTGATTAACATTGGTAACACAAATATGGCTGTGGGTATATTAGGCTGCTGTCACTTTAAGACAAATGCATGAATCCAATATAATGATACACATCCGTTTTCTTTCTCACTTGTTAACAACACATAACCGACTGTGTTTATGAGGATAGTTGCTGAGAAGGGCATTTTGACTTAATTTTGCGTGCATGTGTCCATTCAAGCTCAAAAAAAAAAACCTGAATTCGGTGTTCATGTGCTGTCTGCACGACTCTGTGTGCGCACACAGAAAACAGTGTACGGGTTACAGTCTTCTTGCGCTTGATGTTTAAACTGACAAGATTTAAAAACGCATGCAAATGATAAACTTCACTCTATGGTGGTTAAACTTTGCAGTTAATTCGCAAATCACATGCGTTCCGGTGCTAAAATCGTGCAGCCTTACTTCATCCGCATTATAAAATATGCTAATACTTTATTCTGATGCTCCCCAATAGACATTCTACTGACTACACTCTGTTCCAAATTATTATACAAGTGACATATCAGTAAGATTTCAGTAGAATAAACATTTAGATTTTAGTTTTTCTAAGAAAATGTTTGTTTGTTTATTTATCCATGTCTTTTTAGATAACTGGTATCAATCTCAGACAAAATAATTTGCCAGATCTATGGAAACCCTACTTATAGGTTGTTCCACATTATTAAGCAAGTCACAGTTCTCATGCAATATGGGGAGGAAGAAAGATCTTTCTGAAGATGAAAAGCATGAAATGGTGCAATGTTGTGCAAAAGGCATGAAAACAACTAATACTGTGTGAAACTGAATGGAGATTATCGAATTATCATAAGATTTGTGAGTTATTTAGAGCACAGCAGAACGCGGTCAGATAAAAGCTTATTGAGGAAAGTTCCTGTCAAAAAAATTAATTGTATTAAAAGGGCAGCTATAAAAAAAGCCAGCGTTGAGCAGCAAACAGGTATTTGAAGCTGCTGGTGCCTCTGGAATCTTGAGAAGCTCTCCATGCAGGCTGGCAGTTTTGCATTAAAGATGCAGTTCAGCCACTCCTAACCAAACCTCACAAAGTGAAACATTTACAATGGGTTTAGAAATACATAAATACTTATTTTTAAATAGTTTTATTCACTGACCAATGCTATACTACAATATATGGTCTAAACGGATGGATTTCTGGATGGTTGGTGAATGGCCACCATGTTCCAACAAGACTGTGACATCAGAAGGGAGCTGGCGGGTGATGATTTGGGCTGGATTATTGGGAAGTGAGATGAAAGGTCCCTTTAGGGTCTCTGAGGGTATTAAAATGACTTTTGCAAGATATGTGGCGTTCATAACTGGCCATTTTCAGCTATGGTATAACAAGGAGGATAGTGCCTTCTGAAATACAATGCACTATGCACTATCCCATGCTGCAAGAAAAACACCACAGCAATAAAACTGTTTGAAAATGTATTTCTAAACCCACTGCAAATGTTTCTCTTTGTGAGGTTTGGTTTGGAGTGGCTGAAATGCATCTTTACGCACAACTGCCAGCCTGCATAGAGAGCTTCTTGAGACTCCAGAGACACCAGCAGCTTCAGATACCTGTTTGCTGCTCAACACTGGCTTTTTTATAGCTGCCCTATTAATACATTTTTTTTTTTATATATAATATAATAAGCGTTTATCTGACCGAGTTCTGCTGTGCTCTAAATCACTCACAAATCTTATGATAATTCGATAATCTCCATTCAGTTTTCACACAGTATTAGTTGTTTTCATGCCTTTTGCACAACATTGCACCATTTCATGCTTTTCATCTTCAGAAAGATCTTTCTTCCTCCCCATATTGCATGAGAACTGTGACTTGCTTAATAATGTGGAACAACCTCTAAGTAGGGTTTCCATAGATCTGGCAAATTATTTTGTCTGAGATTGATACCAGTTATCTAAAAAGACATGGATAAATAAACAAACAAACATTTTCTTAGAAAAACTGAAATCTGAATGTTTATTCTACTGAAATCTTACTGATAGGTCACTTGTATAATAATCTGGAATGCGGCGTATAAGTAATTTTGCAACTAAATGTCAACTTATTCTACTAACCCAAACCCTAACTTAACAATCTACTAATACTCGAATAAGAGTTAGTTGACATGTAGTTGCAAATTAATGAGAATTAGTTGACATGCAAAGATAGTTAGTAGAATGTCATTGCCATTCACAAATCCTCTCCTTGGAGGAGCGTAACAATGTGGCTGGAGCGGTTGCTTATGAGAGACGAGTGCGACACACGCCTCCAGTGGAGCTTTTATTATGCCACAGTCGCCACTTCTGCTTTTCCCGGTCGTTTGTGGGGTAAAGCAGCACTGTTTATCATATTAGATACATTTGAGTTGAAAATTATGTTATAAAATTACACTGAGCGTTCGCACGGCGGCTGCTGTGAGACACTTGTTGCACACTGCAGTAAGATAGATCAATATTAGAATATCATATTAAAGTCCCCCTGTAGCAAATAATTTTATTCCTTAAAACTCATCTTTGATCACCAAATGACATATTTAATCGTTTTTTTCCTTGAAAAAAAAACATTTCTTCATGCCTTAAAATAGCTTCAATGTAATGCTACACCTTTGCCTCATTTAATATATGTGGTTCTATGAATATGCAAATTACCTCCACTCCCACTCATACCAGTTCAGATCCACTCGTCGACGATCACACGTTGATGTGATTGGTTACAAGGCATTTTGTGACATCAGAAACACCAGCGATTTCAAACTACGTTTATTTGAAACGGTCTTTAGATCACTGCAGATTTAAGGAGAAAATACTCAGCAATGGTGTTGACATATGAACTTGCACATGCTTTGTCTTCAAGCATATTAAAAACACCACATGGATATATAAACAACATTAAAAGTTTGATTTTCACCACAGGGGGTCTTTAATATAATCAAGAAAATGAGATTCAGACAATAAGACTAAATGTGTTGCGTTATATAACAATGAATAGTTTTCTGTCTATAAATGTATCCAAACTGTTGCTCACCTGTATAATAAAATGTATAATATATTAAAGCATCTTTGGTGTTTCCATAGTTTCTACAAAATAAAACCGGAAATCGAGGGTAACGCAGGTATAATGTCACTGATAGGCTATGTACGGACACAGTCACTGTCCTGGTTAAAATTGCTTATTTCTCTGGATTTAAACATTCTTGGAAACATTTGGGATAATGTAAGTACACAAGTCAACAAAATATATAATACTGTTTTTGGATATTTTAATCCAAAAATCTCACATATTGTGCCTTTAAGTAGAAGTAGGCATCAGACGTAGGGATGGTGCTCAAGGCTAGAAAAGTGGGTTCGGGTTCAGCCTGCATTGTTTATACCCAACCCTGCCATTTTAGCATCTAAATGACAAATATATTAGCAAAAAAGTCTTTGCTCACGCATGCAGAAATATTTTTTTTTAAGGCTTATCTGGCTCAATCCATTTATAGTTGTTTACAGTCCAAACAGCAGAAAACCACATGAAATCTGGCTTTTACAAAGCCATTCCAAACCACATTCATATGTGGTCTGAAATCAGATTGCAATTTCAGATTCTTGGAAATGTCTTTCAATCTGAACAGTCAGATCAGAATTATTATTATTATTATTATTTATTTTTATTTTTTTTGGCATTCAGGTTGCAACATCCCATACAATGCACAGCAGCAGTGACTAAAGAGTATGTATACAATTTATGAATTTAGCAACAGCTGTAGATGGCATATTTTATAGACAAATTTCTATTTTTCCACTCTGATGTAGAGGAGAGCAACCGAAAAGAGGCATTTTGCACTCTGCACCACCATCCACAAACCACTGATCTCAGATCTGTCAGATTCAGATACAGACAGTTCAAAATCTGCATTATTCTGCTTTATATGGTAATAATGTCCAGTATTGTATAAGTCTTCTCTCTGATGTTTGAATCTCAGGAATTTTATGAGAAAGCATGTGTGTTGAACTGTTGTAAATAGTGCATTGTGGTCAATTTACTAGATGATCATGCTTAAAAAAAAAAAATAATAATAAAAATAAATAAAGTTTAAAGACTTTTTTCCCCCTCTTGTGTTTTTCTACAGGCACCTGTTGGATTTTATAATTGTACATCAATTTTGGATCACTTGAGTTCATCATCCCTCCAAATCAGTGCTACACAAACCAACAAAAGTTTAGAATGGATTTACGATTAGCTCACAGAGTTTAGTAAGAGAATTCCTTTTATAAAAATTGCCAAAGTGAGAAGTGAGATAAATAGGAGACCGATAATTCACCATCTCAACCATAGCAACATTGGACCATCTTTCGACTCTGGAGGAGCGCCATCATAAAAATGGCAACCAATAGGGAGAGGCCTGTGAGTCATATGACAGGGTTCTACCCCTTTGCCTTCAGTTCAATGCGAAACCACTCCCCCTTTGATCTTCTGGCCAATGGCAGCCTCTTTGGACGATTTGGGGCGGACCTTCCCAAAGAGATGGCAGCTCTGTGTAAGTAGCTTTCAGAATAACCCAATCTTTTGAATAATAACTACACACACTGAAACGAATATCTTGTGTCTGCAGTGCCCCAAACATGTATTTCTTCCTTTATTATGTTGCCCTTGATTGGTGTTGATATTGTTTTCATATTTTCTTCAGTGTCACATGATCCTTCAGAAATTATTCTAATATGTTGAATGTAGTGCTCAATTATTTATAATGATTCCTATTATTATTATTATGATTATCACTGTTGTTCTGTTGTTTAATATTTTTGTGGAAACTGTAATACAGGATTCTATGATGAATATAAAATTCAAAAGCATTGAATTTATTTGAAATAGAAATCTTTTAAAACATTATAAACAACTTTACTGTCACTTTTGATCAATTTAATGCATCTTTGTTAGTGTTAAGTATTAATAAAATTCTTTCTTTCTTTCTTTCTTTCTTTCTTTCTTTCTTTCTTTCTTTCTTTCTTTCTTTCTTTCTTTCTTTCTTTCTTTCTTTCTTTCTTTCTTTCTTTCCTCTAAACTTTTGAATGTAGTCTATCATAGTTCCCTTTCAGTCGGTCACGTTCGACGTACGTCAGTAGTGACCGACGAATTGGGATATCGCTTAGAGAGCCCTATCATCTTCGTGTAAACTAAAACAAGCCAATGGAATTGGCGTGCGATATTTGCATAATGCGCACCGCCCCCGTCAGGTGTATATAAATAGGAAGCAGATGCAATCGCACTCTGTCTTTCGCTTCGGAGCCATTCACTGGTGTCCTGTTTTAGAAGACTCCTTTCTTCGTTGTTTTATGCTAAAACATTGCCTCAGAAGAGGATTTACAGCGAGCTTTCAGTGCTGGTGAAAGGGCACGTTCAGCGAGGCCGCGAGTCTCCGAGGAGCTGAGCTATAAGCTCGAAAACTGCTGTTTTCACAGCAACACAAAAGAGTGTGTGCGTGTGTAGCGATTTGGGCCGGTTCCTCGGTGTGTCAGGGAGTGGTGTACCTGACACATCGCGTCGCTCCCTGGGTGCTTCAGCACGAGTGAGTTGACTTCCCCTTCTAAAAGAGCTTTACAGACGAACCCTGACAGTATGTCATTTCGTCTGTGCGTTAATGGGTGCGGTCGTTCCTGGTCCCTGCCGATGGGCACAATCGTTGCATCTCGTGTTTGGGCATTCTGCACGCTGAAGCAGCTTTTGTGGATGGTTCATGTTCCCATTGCGGGAACATGACTATCGCGATGCTGAGGTCGAGACTCTCCTTCCTGAAGTCTCAGGAAGCGGGGGTCCCTCTCCTATGCCGCGTACGACCGTTTTTTTCCGGCCCCGGGAACCGGAATGACGGTACGGCGCTGTATGGGAAGGGTGACCTGAGGATTACGGTCAGGGCTTCCCCGCCGAGCGGAAACGCTCCTCGGGCCCCTGCCGCCTCATCAGCACCGCAACCCATCGTGCCACCGTTGGTTTCCGCTGGGCCCTCTACGGACTGTCCAGCCGTTACCTTTGGTGTGCCGGCGGCGGATCGGATGTCGATCGCTGCATCGGAAGGTTAGGGCCTGAGTCCTCGGGGGAGGATTCGGACGCGCTGCCGCCCGGGACGGTAGCGTTGCCCGAGTCGGATCCCGAGCTCACGGCTGTGCTCTCCCGGGCCGCCTTGTGCGTCGGGCTTGAGTGGAACCCTCCACCCTGTCCCGGCCCATCTCGGTTGGACGATTGGTACTTGGGGGGGGGTCGCGCTGGTCAAATCCAGCGTCCCGCCCCAATGCCTTTCTTCCCGGAGGTACACGATGAGGTGACCAGGTCTTGGCAAGCTCGCACGGGGCTCGTACAGGGCCTGGTTCCTTGTCCGCCTTCACCTCCCTGGACGGCGGGCTAGCCAGGGGGTACGCGAGGATCCCGCCAGTCGAGCGGTCTGTTGCGACGCAGTTGTGTCCCACGGCCGCTGGCTGGCGCGGTAAGCCGCGTCTCCCGTCCCAGGCCTGTGAATTCTCAGCCGGTCTGACTGAGAAAGCTTACAGTGCCTGTGGGCAGGCTGCCACTGCCCTGCACGCGATGGCCCTTTGCTGGTCTATCAGGCAAAAGCGCTGTCGCAGATGCCCCAGGAAGGTCCTGACCAACAGCTGCTTGGGGAGCTGCGCGCTGCCACTGACCTTGCCCTCCGGGCAACGAAGGTGACAGCGCGTTCTGTTGGCCAGGCGATGTCTACTCTGGTAGCCCAGCAACGCCACCTCTGGCTGACCTTGGCAGACATGAGGAGACCGACAAACGCCGGTTCCTGGATTCCCCCGTGTCTCCGGTCGGCCTTTTCGGCGACGCGGTGGAGAGCTGTGCCCAACAGTTCTCCGCTGCACAGAAGCAGGTTGAGGCTATCAGACATGTCATGCCACGGCGGTCCGCTGCTGCCTCCACCCAGCCGCCCGTGGCTCAGCCTCAGCCCGCTCGTCGCCGAGGGCGCCCGCCTGCGTCTTCCTCCGCCCCTGCTAAGTTGGCAAAGCAGCAGCCTACACCAGCCAAACAGCAGGGTGCCGGTCGCAGACGTGGTGCCCAGCCCGTCTCTGCCAACCAGGTGGCAAGCGGTCGGGGAAAACTCGGCCCGGAGACGGGCGACCTGGAGCGGAAGGTTCCTGCCCTTTGGGAGAGTATTCCATCTGCCTCCCACCCCCGGAGGAGGGCCGGGGGGATTTTGTGGCGGCTGTCTATCTACCGCCGCTGGCTCTCCGGAGTCCAGCGGTACCCACTTTGCCACAAAAAGAGCAGTTTCCTCAAACTCCAGGTCACAGGAGGGCGCGTTCGCCAGTGTGCCAGGCCCCGCCGCCACTCGCAACCCCTCCCATTCCGCCAGTAGGCGGCAGTGTGATGGCGCAGACCGCGTCCCGTGCGCCGTCTCCCATTCGCACTGCTGCCTCGCAGAGTCCGACCTCACTCCGGGCCGCTTCCATGCCGTCCGAGTCGGGTCCTTCTCTGCCTTGCTGCCCCACCCCCGGTGCGTCTGTGGTGCCTTTGGTCCCGCTGGCTCGGAGTCTGGAGGCGTGGATCACGCTTCCCAGCCCGTCCCGCTGGCTCATTCGCACTGTCAGACTCGGCTATGCGATTCAGTTCGCCCGGCGTCCCCCGGTTTTCAGGGGTGTCCACTTCACTCAGGTGTCGTTGGACAGTGCACCTGTTCTCCGGGCGGAGATTGCTGTCCTGCTGGCGAAGGATGCAATCGAGCCGGTCCCTCCAGCCGATATGAAGTCGGGGTTCTACAGCCCCTACTTCATTGTACCGAAAAAGGGCGGTGGGCTACGGCCAATCCTGGATCTGCGCGTCCTGAACCGGTACCTTCACAAGATGCCGTTCAAGATGCTCACGCAGAAGCGCATTCTCGAATGCGTCCGTCCCCGGGATTGGTTTGCAGCAATAGACCTGAAGGACGCGTACTTTCATGTCTCGATTCTGCCTCGACACAGACCCTTCCTCCGGTTTGCGTTCGAGGGTCGGGCATATCAGTACAAAGTCCTACCCTTCGGGCTGGCCCTGTCACCCCCGCGTCTTTACGAAGGTTGCGGAGGCGGCCATTGTTCCCTCAAGGAACAGGGCGTCGTATTCTCAACGATCTCGACGACTGGCTGATCCTGGCCAGCTCGCGAGAGCAGTTGTGCGAACACAGGGACATGGTTTTAGCTCACCTCAGCCGGTTGGGTCTTCGGGTCAACTGGGACAAGAGCAAACTCGCCCCCGGGCAGAGGATCTCTTATCTCGGTCTCGAGCTAGACTCGGTTGCACGGACTGCGCGTCCACCGAGGCGCGCGTCCAGTCGGTGTTGAACTGCCTGAGTTCGCTCAAGCGCAGGACAGCGGCTCCACTGAAAGATTTTCAGAGGCTCCTGGGGCATATGGCATCTGCAGCCGCGGTCACGCCGCTCGGATTGCTTCATATGAGACCGCTTCAACACTGGCTCCGCGGCCGGGTCCCGAGATGGGCGTGGCAGTGCGGCACGCTCCGTGTCCCCGTGACACCGAGCTGCCGCCGCACCCTTGTCCGGTGGTCGGACCCTTCGTTCCTGCGGGCCGGAGTACCCCTCGAACAAGTGTCCAGGCATGCTGTGGTCTCCACAGATGCCTCTGCTACGGGATGGGGGGCCACGTACAACGGGCATGCAGTGGCAGGTCTTTGGACGGGGCCTCAGCTGCATTGGCATATCAATTGCCTCGAGTTGCTAGCGGTACGTCTTGCGTTGGCCCGCTTCAAGAAGCTGTTGTCAGGCAAGCACGTTCTAGTCCGCTCAGACAGCACTGCGGCCGTTGCGTACATCAACCGTCAGGGTGGTCTACGCTCCCGTCGCATGTCGCAACTCGCCCGCCATCTCTTGTTGTGGAGTCAGAAGCATTCTGAGGTCCCTTCGGGCCACTCATGTCCCAGGTGTGCTCAACCGTGCAGCCGACGAGCTGTCACGGCAGCCTCCACTTGCGGGCGAGTGGCGGCTCCACCCCCAGGCGGTTCAGCTGATTTGGCAGCATTTCGGCGAGGCTCAGGTAGACCTGTTTGCCTCCCCAGAAACTGCCCACTGCCAGTGGTTTTATTCCCTGACCGGCGGCACGCTCGGCACGGATGCCCTGGCACACAGCTGGCCCCCGGGTCTGCGCAAATATGCGTTTCCCCCAGTGAGCCTTCTCGCACAACTCCTGTGCAAGGTCAGGGAGGACGGGGAGCAGGTTCTGTTAGTGGCTCCATACTGGCCCACTCGGACCTGGTTCTCAGACCTCATCCTCCTCGCGACAGCCCCTCCCTGGCCGATTCCTCTGAGGAAGGACCTCCTGACTCAGAGACGGGGCACCCTGTGGCACCCGCGTCCCGATCTGTGGAACCTCCACGTGTGGTCCCTGGACGGGATGCGGAGGTTCTGAGTGATCTCCGCAAGCGGTTGTAGACACCTTCACTTCCGCTAGAGCTCCTTCCACTAGGAATCTCTATCCGTTGAAGTGGAACCTGTTCGTCGAATGGTGCGCTCTCGCCGAGAGGACCCCCGATCATGTTCGGGTCGGATCCGTGCTTTCCTTTTCTGCAAGATGGGTTGGAGCGAAGGCTGTCTCCCTCCACCCTCTAGGTGCATGTTGCCGCTATTGCCGCACATCACCATGCAGTTGTGGGTAAGTCCCTGGGGAAACACGATCTGATATGCATGCTTTTTCGGTCGACGAAACGTGCCTAGAATTCGGGCCCGGTGATTCTCACGTCATCCTGAGACCCCGGCCTGGATACGTGCTCAAGGTTCCTACCACTCCCTTCAGAGATCAGGTAGTGAACCTGCAAGCGCTGCTTTCGGAGGAGGCAGACCCAGCCCTAGCTTTGCTCTGTCCCGTCCGCGCTCTGCGCGTTTACGTGACAGAACGCGAAGCCTCAGGACCTCAGATCAGCTCTTCATCTGTTACGGAGGCCAGCAGAAGGGAAAGGCTGTCTCCAAGCAGAGGATGGCCCACTGGATAGTGGATGCCATCGCCTTGGCGTACGAATCCCAGGGCGTGCCTTGCCCGCTCGGGTTGAGAACCCACTCCACCAGAGGGGTGGCCTCTTCCTGGGCGCTGGCTCATGGCGCTCGCTGACAGATATCTGTAGAGCTGCGGGCTGGGCGACACCTAACACGTTCGCTAGGTTTTATAGCCTACGTGTAGAGCCGGTATCCTCACGTGTACTCGCATCCACTAGTCGGTAGACGTGTTGTACCCACTCTAAGTGTCGGCTTGCAATGCCATTCCCGCCACTGGCCGGATACGTGCATACTTTCTCTCCAGTCGTGTTCCCCGCTTGGCGAACCCCGTCGAGTTCCTCCGCCTCCCCCTTCGGCTCGGACATTGCGGAGTGTCTGATGCCAGGCCTACATCCGTCGCTGATGCTGTCTGTTGGCTGGGGCCCATATATCGTGACCCCTCTACGTGAGCGGTCCCATATGTGTATTTTCCAAGGTTTAAAACTCCCCTACGGGCCGAGTCCGTGTCTTTCCCTTAGCAGAGCCAGCTCTGCTGTCACCTGTCAGATGAGTCTCCCCCTAACCAGGTGGAGCCATCCCAGGGACTCCATATGCGTACTGCCCCCGGGCCAGTCCATATGTGTATTCCCACGTAAACTCCTCCCCCATTGGGTAGGTAGTGGTCTCCGCAGCGTCCCTTCGGGTTCGCTTTCCCAGTGTGTCTAGTTTACTTAGTGGGTAGTGGTAGACAGCAGTAGACTCTCTCGTGTAAGCTCGCCCCTTCACCGCCAGCCGGTGCTATGGGCGGCTGAACTTGCGCTGGGCACTGGAAGGGGTTTCGTAACTGTGGCGCTTTAGTTGGGATCCTGAATTGTCGGTCACTACTGACGTACGTCGAACGTGACCGACTGAAAGGGGAACGTCTCGGTTACGTATGTAACCCTCGTTCCCTGAAGGAGGGAACGGAGACGTACGTCCCGTCGCCACAGTTTCTGTACCCTCGCTGTAGCGCGGACACCAGTTGTCTCCTCAGCGAAAAACAGAGTGCGATTGCATCTGCTTCCTATTTATATACACCTGACGGGGGCGGTGCGCATTATGCAAATATCGCACGCCAATTCCATTGGCTTGTTTTAGTTTACACGAAGATGATAGGGCTCTCTAAGCGATATCCCAATTCGTCGGTCACTACTGACGTACGTCTCCGTTCCCTCCTTCAGGGAACGAGGGTTACATACGTAACCGAGACGTTTTCTACAAAAATTTTAAGTAGCAAAAACTGTATGGGTCGTTGATGATTTTTAAGTGTAAAAAAATATAATGAAGATATAATTCATTTTTATTAAGTGTTAACAATGAGATTATGTGGTTTTTATAACCAGTTAACACTGCTTTTGTCATATTTTACAAGATGGACAAAATTTGTCACCAAAAAAGTCATTCAGTTTAACCAAAATTTCGGTTTTACCGAATGACACTTTTAGTTATACCGAATGACAATATTTTCAAACAATGCTAACAGGCTGATATCTACCTAAAGGACAATCAAACATTTTATATTTAGTACAAGTTTTTAAAATATTACAGCATTTTTCATGATTTATTGCGGTTGTAATGACCTGATGTTTCGGGACATGCGTATGATCAAGTGAAAATATGAATTTTTCAAATAGTTAAGAGAGAGTTACTTTACTTCATGACCATGTGGTCCTGTGCAGGTGTCTGAATGATGTCACTTCCTGTCACATGATATTGACCACATGACTTGATCTAAAATGGTCCCGTTATATTGTTTACTCCAAATGACATCAATGAAATTCATTTTTCCAGACATTCTTTCTCATAACAAAGCAACGAATTCTACAGATAATTTTAATACCATTTTGCACTATGTTGATATATGATGTTATATAAAATCATGCCAGAATAAAAATATATACATTTATTACATTTTTAAGATATTTTAATCACAAATGAAATGGCTGTACTGGCCTTTGGACGGTTAAACCGAATGACCTTTTGACACTTCAAAATCTTTAAAATACCTTTATATGAAGCAATCCTTTATATGGAATCAATAAAAGAGAAATATAATTAAAACCTTTTGGATTCATTAAAAGACATCTAGTTGTACTACCTTACATACTTTGGATGTCATATCTTTGATTTTTTTTATTATAAGGCCAACAACTTACCCGTCACGTCATTGACCCATATACTACATTGCTGTATTTGCAAAATTTGCATAGATAATTATAAGAAATTAATTTTGAGAAGCAAATCAGCATATTAGAATGATTTCTGAAGGATCATGTGACACTGAAGACTGGAGTAACGATGCTGAAAATTCAGCTTTGATCACAGGAATAAATTACATTTTACAATATATTCACATAGAAAACAGTTGTTAAATTGTAATATTTAACAATATTACTGTTTTTACTGTATTTTTGATCAAATAAATGCAGCCAGAAGAGACTTCTTTCAAAAACAATAAAAATCTTAATTATTCCAAACTTTTGACTTAAAGTACATACAGTCAAACCAAAATTTATTCAGACACCTTGATCATTTCATTCATTAATACAGTTTATTCACTATAGTTTAAAAAAAATGGTAATAAAATATGACAAGATCTCAGACTTAATCTGTGTCTGAAAAAAATGAATCGTAATTATGTGTCTGAATAAATTTTTTATCAATTTTACTGGTAGTCCACTGTGTGAAGATTTTTTGAGTATAATATGTCACAGTTTACATGCATACTTACATAAATGAACTATAGTGTCCTGCATCCACTAGTAAAAATAATATCAAAAATATCAAAACGTCTGAATCATTTTTTGTTTCTGACTGTGCAAAAAAAAAAAAAATATATATATATATATATATGTATATGAGGCTAATATATAAGATTATTCCAGTAAAGTATGATTTGAATTTGTTCAGCTCTGTTAGCTGGTGTGATTCAGGGTTTGTTCTGGATGGTGGTCGTGTTCAGACATGCTCATCCGCTGTATCAAACAGTCACAACCTCCTGGAATAATCCTGCCCACACACACACACACACACACACACACGCACGCACGCACGCACGCACACACACACACACACACACACACACACACACACACACACTCATTCAAATCCTTTCATTAAACACAAATGTCCATTTATAGCCAGAAAAAAGTGAAAGAGTACGAAACAACGGCATCAAACTGAACAAAGAATACACAACAAAAACACACAGGAAGTCACATAGAGGTCATGGGATGTTTGACGTATTTTTACCTGGAATACTGCATTCATATTGTGTTTTCATTAGAGACAAAAAGTAGCAAATGTAATGTAGCCGTGCTATAACAGCCCTGTGTGATCTCATTATGTGGTGCCTTCATACACAGACGCTCCATTAGCTCCATTAGCTCCATTTAATAAGAGATAACATCTACCCATCCCTCAATCTATCCTTTCTTCTTTCAGAGTGGGAACATGCAGAAAAACAGACAGAGAGAGACAGAAGGGCTAGACGGGCGATCAGTCGATTGTTTGCATCGTACTCAACAGAGTGTTTTAAAACCTTCACCATCTTAAAAATAAGCCCAGAGACTTATGAACATATGCAATACAGGCACAAATAATGATCTAACCCGTTGCAAGCTTGCAGTACCGTAACATGCGTTATTTCTGTGGCTGTAAGAAACCTCAGTATTATGAAAAATACAAACCTAAAATGTAATATCTAAATTAACTAGTTTAAATCTTAAAAAATATTATTTTTAATACATAAATTTATACCAATTTTTGCATTAAATCAGGTAGAAATAGCTTGTAAGGTATACATCTAACATATTGCATAATGCAACAATGCAAAATTCAAGTTGTCTATAAAAGCTTTAATGTATTTGAGTAGAGCGTGTTTCAGGCCAAGTTTGTTCAGTGGCTTTTGGCAGCATCTTAGCTTCAACAAAGACTCTTTTCTTATTAAAGACCAAATTATGAATACCATAACCATAACCACATAATAAAATTCATGGTGTTCTGGAGTTGATCTATATGGTTATTTGGAAATTTTAAAAGTTTTTGATGTTTCATTATAGCTTCTAAAATAGTAGCTTACCACTATCTATATATTGCTCACCATTTTTAAAAATAGTATGTGAAACAGTTTGCAGTATGTAATAATATAAATGTTTGCTGTGCACCTCCTTACACTGCAGATCATTTTTTGCAATAAAAATGGTTGTTTATTTTCTGGTTCATTCATGACTCTGGAAATGGAGTGCATTGTGGGAAACGTTATTCCAGGCAGTGTGCTCTCGTAGTTTAATACACATAGCAAATGTAGTAGGTACACAGAAAATTTGCATAAACCTGTTTATACATGCTGTATAAATATTAAAGGATAAGTTCAAAATTATAATTTCCTGATCATTTACTCACCACCATGTAATCCAAGATGTTCATGTCTTTCTTTCTTCAGTGGAAAAGAAATTAAGGTTTTTGAGGAAAACATTCCAGGATTTTTCTCCATATAGTGGACTTCACTGGGGTTCAATGGGTTGAAGGTCCAAATGTCAGTTTCAGTGCAGCTTCAAAGAGCTCTACATGATCCCAGACGAGGAATAAGAGTCTTATCTAGAGAAATGTCATGAGCGTGACCTTTCCAACATGATTACGTAATGCGTGGCACATCGCAGAGCAGCTGCAAGACGAGCATTTGTGGTTAAAAAGTATAGAAATGTTTACGTTTTTTTAGAAAATGAGCGATGGTTTCTCTAGATAAGACTCTTATTCCTCATCTGGGATCATGTAGAGCTCTTTGAAGCTGCACTGAAACTGACATTTGGACCTTCAATCCAGTGAAGTCCACTATATGGAGAAAAATCCTGGAATGTTTTTCTCAGAAACCTTCATTTCTTTTTGAATGAAGAAAGAAAGATATAAACATGTTAGATGACATGGAGGTGAGTAAATTATCAGGAAATTTTAACATTGAAGTGAACTAATCCTTTAAGAAATAATTATAGACATATTAAGAGTAATTTGGTAAAATAAATATCCTGCTTTGTAAATGTGATTAGTATGTAAGTACAGTTTTATCTTTATATATACAGATTCTCCAATGCTTTCAGGCCAGAGGTTTGGTCTCTGAAATGTTTGCTGCAATTTCTACGATGTTGGCACAGAAGCTGTTGAAGTGAAGGAATACTCAACTATCCTTCTTCCAGCTCATGACATCAGCACTGAAACATTATTCAGCATCAGTACTGACAGCAACTCTATTAACTGTACATAAAAGACCACTTTACTTTTTTATTAGCTTCAGATGAAACATCCTAAAATGTCAGACGAACACGGAGTAAAATCCAGTACAGTTTGCACGCTTAGTTTGCATCGGAAACCTGTGAGTTCTTTACAGCTAAAAATTTAGTCGAAATTTGAGATATCAGTTCTTACCCTGTTCTTGTGAAATATAGAGTATGAAAAAATTATAAATGCAACATTTAATATTTAAAATATTGCATTTGCACCAATGCAAAATGTTAAATATAATGTTTTTAAAAGTATAAAATTACATAATACCAAAGACTGTAGATATACAAATATGGTGCACTCATATGAATGGGACAATATGGCTGAATAAGTCCCGCAGTAGAAACAGTAGAAACAGTAGTAGAAACAGTAGTGTTCTGAGACACACACTGATGCCTACACATGCGCATCAGCCGCTCCAGCCTGAAAAATAGGCTATTAAGCTAGTATTTTAATGCTATTTAAGCATATGAAACAACATTTATGGGACAGTTCATGTCAGATTTTGTTGCTAGTATGACATATGTTATTTAATTGTAAATTCAGCAAGCAGTTTTTGAGATTTCAGGAATCTCCCATTCAAGCTGATAGGATTTGGTCTTGGATGCCCTAAATAGCTGCCCGGAGGTGTTGCAAATATGGCCGCCGAGTGAACAGACTTTCCTTGAAAGGGACTTTGATGATACAAGTCACTCTTCTGTAGCTCTACTGCCCCCACAGGACAAATATGGTATATTAGTTCAATGACATCATTAGTTGACTTCTTTCATTATGTGATTATGAAGGTTTTTTTTTTTTCTCTCTAAAAATATTTTTGAAAGCAATGGGAAATATGGACTACTAATCAATCACACTGAAGTATGTAATCTCGCATTCTCACTACAAATAGTAGCATGTGCACAAAATGGACTGCATCTACCATACAACACACACACACACACACACACACACACTAAATCTGGGAATCTGGTGGAGCTTCTGGTTTCAGAAATGCAGAAACTTTGATGAAAAAAGAGGTAGCATTTGAAACAAATGGCAAATTCTTCTTGTTTTAAGAGCAAGGCAGAGGATGGCCAAATGCAGAGGTTACTGCAGGACTGAGGCTGTGAAAGCACAAACTCCACATTGTGCCTCGTTATTTATTTATATAGAATTGGAGTGGAATTTCTGGGGTTTGGCCCAATTCTTTAAACCACCAGTGGTGTGTGTGTATGTGTGTGTGTGTGTGTGTGTGTGAGAGAGACAGAGAGAGAGAGATATTGGAAGTAGTGATTGAATGTTTGCATGATGGAGAATTCTAGTAAACTCATTTGAATAAAACAAAGATTGCAAAGTTATATGGGATTATCTACTTAGTTTGTTCAACACCGAAGAAAGAAAGGAACAAAGAGTGGATGGTGATAGAGATCAGCCGGCTTTTGCACATGCTGCAGGGAAACCGTCCCATCACAAGTTAGCTGGCATGACTTACTGACATTAAAACAGGAGCGAGTCGAGCGCTTTTATGCCAGTAGCGTTTGTCAAGCTGTGCATGAATCTTTCTGTTTGTTCAGTTACAGGAATAGTTCGCCCAAAAATTCCAACAGCATTTAAAATTCCGAACGTCCATTGATGTTTCTTGCGTGGAACACAAAAGGAAATGTTTAGCAGAATGTTCACGCTGCTCTTTTCCTGGTCATGTGAAAGAATATTACCTGAAAATAATTTGGGGTTCCACTTTATATATAGGTGTTTTGGTAACACTTTATTTTAAGATGACATAGTTACACATGTTACATACTTACTGTAGTAATAACAGTAAATTCTGCATAATTACAAGTAACTAACCCTAAACCAATCCCCAGGCCTAAGGGGGGATTAATAATGATCCAAATTCAATTTTTGAGCAAGTACATGACCAGCCAGTGTTCAAAACCATCTCCTTACCTCAGCCCGATTCACAACGGTAAGCTTGTAATAATTTTTTATAATAAGAGTTGTACTGTTTCCACGGTAAATTCGAGCATGCCAATGTCAATGCCGTAACCATGTCTTGAACACTGGGGGGGACCAATTTTTATAAAGAATAAAGAAATAAAACAGTGAAGGAAATTCTAGGTTGAGAAATAATCAATTTGAACTATTTGCAAATAATATTTGCATTAATTTGCATTCAAATATGCCCACATGCACTTTTATTTGTATGCCTAATATGTCTAAAATGTTTCTGGTCTTGTCATACTCGGTTAGGAATTACATGAATCAATTTTTCAATTCAAAACGGCCATATTTGAGAAAAAATTTGAGAAGTTTACATCACTGGATGTTAGTGTCGGTCATTTAACATACTATCGTAAAACAGTTGACGTTTTAAATGTTTCGCTGTTTATCTTACCTCACTCTTTCAATGTTAAACTGAAGCTTAAACCCCCGCCTACTTTGATTTGATTGGCCATTACAATCATTTTGACATTGACGAGAGCTGTTAGACCACCAAGGCAGACCAGACTAAAAATGTAACTTTTAAACCTGTAACATCATACAGAGCGCCGCATAATGAAGTGCAGCAGAGCAGTGCAAGAATTCACATATTGGGGGTGACAATTTGGCCATTTCAAATTATTGGGGAGAACTTATCTCCCTCAGTGTTTATGGTGGTTATGCCCCTGGCCGCTGTTTGTCTTTGCGTCATTACGTCACGTCTGTTTACATGAAGGAGTCCCAGCTGGTAGACTATATCATGTGAGGATGCTGCAGGTGACGGATCATTTATAGCCTTTTCTCACAGCAGCTGCAATAATTAAACATCATTTTGATGGCGGATTGTATGGTCTGACAAATTAATGTTAGAGATTAGACTGTGAAGAAATACACTAAATACACATAGTAGTAGCTGATGTTGTTAACATTAACAATTTGAGAACAAAATATAACAATAATAATAATTTGCACGGTTTGATGTGATATGAGCTAAGCGATCGTTAGATTGAATCACCATTGTAGCACGATTTATTGTAATGTTTTTTTTTTCCTCAGTTGTTTAGAACAAAAGTGGCAAACATGTTACATACTTGTTCAAATTACATTTTCTTATTTTCGTCATACTTCCAAGACTACAATCTGTGATTCCAAAGTATAGTATCCAAACCGATGTGGTGACTGACAGCCACACATTCTCCTTAAAACATTAGATTAATTTGCACTGAGGAGCTGAGCCGATGCACAACCCATGTAAAGATGATAATTCCGCAAATAACTGCAATTGCATGTTTCAAACAGAGATGGCGACAAAGAGGCAAAACTTATGGACTGCAGCTTTAATTAATATTACACAGTACTTATCTGTGTAATTACACTGTAACAACGTCACCTTAAAATAAAGTGTAACCGGTGTTTTTATCTATTATGTAATAACTATGTACACTCTAAAAAATGCTGGGTTAAAAACAACCCAAGTTGGGTTGAAAATGGACAAACCCAGCAATTGGGTTGTTTTAACCCAGCGGTAGGGTGAAATGTTTGCCCAACCTGCTGGGTAGTTTTATTTAACTCAACTATTGTTTAAAAATTACTGTATTGCTTAATTTAAAATTAACCCAAAGTATGTTGGAAATGAACATTTATTAATGTTCAATGAATAATTATTAAACAATAAACATTTATTAAATAGCTTATTAATAAATTTATATTAATAAACTATTAAATTTATATTAATAAAATATTAAAGCTTATTAATAAACATTCACCTTTTGTCTATTATTGTTGTCTCTAATTGCATCTGGTTTTTAATTTCCCAACTATTTTGGGTTCATTTTAAGCTAGCCATATAGCAATTTTTAAATAATAGTTGGTTTAAATGAAACTACCCAGCAGGTTGGGCAAACATTTAACCCAACCACTGGGTTAAAACAACCCAATTGCTGGGTTTGTCCATTTTCAACCCAACTTGGGTTGTTTTTAACCCAGCATTTTTTAGAGTGTAATACCATTTAAATTGATCACTTGATACAATGCACTTTTAGGTATGTGAAATTGTTAGTAAATTTACTTCCTCTAGTAAATTGTTTTCTTTACAATTTTGAAAATCTTAATTTTTTTTTTTTTTTTTTACAGTGTAAGTCTTCTGAAATAATATGATAGCTTTGTAATTTTTTTTTTAAATGAACTTCTCCTTTGAGCAGACTTTTTGCAGATTTATTATCAATGCAAATATACTTAATTGCACATTTGCAAATGTTTGTATGTGTACATAAGTGCCCTGTAATGCAGGAAAGACTGTTTTCCCCCTTGAGGGTCAGATTACAATTCATGACCAGCACACACACACACACACACACACACACACACACTACAGACCCCCAAGGAACCACACATTCCAATACAAGCAAATCCAGCACACATGCAGTCAGAAATCCAAACCCAAATGCTGTGTAGCTCTGACCACAAACTATGAGGGCCAGGTTTATGTTCCTCGCTGGAAGAAGAGCGAGCTGTTTGAACAGAGTAGGTTTTGTTCGGTTTGTCTGGGCATCCCATGACGCCAGTGCTCGGCAGTAAAAAGCCTGCAGATGAGCCACTGACACCAATGGAGAAAGACAGAGACAATATACAAAAAAAAAAAAAAAAGATACAAAAGGAGCAGAGGCACAGATGGACAGGAATGATTGGCAGATAGATGAAAAGCAGGAGGGCCTGAGAAAGAGACAGAGAGAAAGAGACAGAATGGGGCACCTTTTCCTGTCTGCATTCCCCCTTCCTTTCTGCAGTCCTCAAGCCTTAGCCTGCGAGTGTGTGTGTGTGTGTGTGTGTGTGTGTGTGTGTGTGTGTGTGTGTGTGTGTGTGTGTGTGTGTGTGTGTGTGTGTGTGTGTGTGTGTGTGTGTGTGTGTGTTTGAAGGGGGGTGTAATTGCCTCAAGGTGTGGAGAGAACAGAACTGGCTGAGACTGTGCAGTGCTGCTCCCTGCTGTGTGTCACTGTGAGGTGTGTGTGTGTGTGTGTGAGTGTGTGTGTATGTGTGTGTGAGAGAGAGGGAGAACAAGAGAATGAGAAAAGCAAGAGAGGGAGGGGGACGTGTTGAAAGACAGGTGAAAATGTTGAGGCAGAGAGAGCAAAGGTAGGGGGTGAAACAGGGGGTAACGTATGTGCGGATTAACAGATGTCTACAAAATGGGAAGCAGGCGAAAGAAAGAAAAGCATGAGTGTTTAACGTTAAACTAAAAATTTGGTTCAGCTTTAGTGAAAAATACATTTTGCAAACTATTTGTTGTACAAAAATGACAGGCAAAACTGTAATTTGTATAATTTGTAAAAATTTGTAATGTATTTTGGCTAAAACATTTAGAAAAAAATGTATGTAAAACATAAATAGGCTACTGTATATATATATATATATATATATATATATATATATATATATATATATATATATATATATATATATATATATATATAAACGAACAGATATTGACAAAACAAGAATGTGGGCAACAGAAAAAGTTTTGAATGTAAAAGTTTTACGTCTGTTCTTTAGTACAATATATTGTTTCACTGCTGCATTTTAATCAAACAAACAAAAAATTTGATAAAAATGTTTTTTTATTTCTCTTAGGCAGCATGGAGTGTGTTTGTGCTGCATTTTTCCAAATATAAAATAACACTGATTAGTATTTTTGGTAACACTTTATAATAAGGTTCATTAGTTAAACATTAGTTAATGCATTAACTAACATAAACTAACCATTAGCAATACATTTGTTACTGTATTTACTAATCTTCATTAATGTTAGTTCATGAAAATACAGTTGTTCATTGTTTGTTCATGTTAGTTCACAGTGCATTAACTAATATTTACAAGATTTTAATAATATATTAGTAAATATTTAAATTAACATTAACAATAATTTAATTAATAATTTGATTAATAAATTCTGTATAAGTGCAGTTCATTATTAGTTCATGTTAACAAATGTAGTGAACTAATGTTAACTAATGATCCTTATAAATTTTTACCTTTTTCTTCTGGCACTGAAAAAAAAAAAAAAAAAAAGGTTCCACTTGTTAACATGCAACACTTTAGTATAGGGAACACATACAGTATAAACTATTAACCTTGACTTTTCCCTCAATAAACTCCTAATTTACTGCTTATCAATAGTTAGTAAGTTAAGGTATTGGGTAGGATTAAGAATCTAGAATAAGGTCATGCAGAATAAGGCATTAATATTTGCTTAATAAGTACTAAGGGGAAAGAATAAGGGGTAGAAATGGGATTGGGCCTAATTCTACTAACCTGAACCCTAACCTAACAGTCTACTACAGTCTTCTTATACTATAATGAGAGTTAGGGGTAGTTTATATGACACCATTTACAATTAAAAGCTTAAAACTTTTAATGTGTTTTGACCGTTCATTTAAGCTTGGGACACATTTAACGACTAGCTAAAACATTCTAAGACTAAGCACAACACACAAAGACTCTCTTTACTACTCGTTACACCTCTGGTTTATGAAAGGATTACTTTAATCACTTTACTCACCCCCATGTCATCCAAGATGTTTATGTCTTTCTTTCTTCATTTGAAAAGAAATCAAGGTTTTTGAGGAAAACATTCCAGGATTGTTCTCCATATAGTGGACTTCACTGGGGTTCAACGGGTTGAAGGTCCAAATGTCAGTTTCAGTGCAGCTTCAAAGAGCTCTACATGATCCCAGACAAGGAATAAGATTCTTATCTAGAGAAACCATCTGCCATTTTGTAAAAAAAACCCAAAAAAACTAGCTCTGCGATGGGCCATGCATTACGTAATCACATTGGAAAGGTCGCGTGTGACGTAGGCGGAAGTACCGATCCAAAGACTAAATCAAACGGCCTTTACAAAAAAAAGGTAAAGCAACAATGATTAGATGATTTTGAAGTTGGAGGAGTAAATGAGATTTTCGCCCCCAACAGCGGTACTTCTGCCTATGTCATGCGTGACCTTTCCATTGTGATTACTTAATGTGTGGTGCATCGCAGAGCAGTGCAAGACTTTTTTTTTAAATGAGCGATGGTTTCTCTAGATAAGACTCTTCTTCCTCGTCTTGGATCATGTGTAAAGGCTTCTCTTGCTCGATGCTTTCGGCATCTTGATTGTTTGTATTCACTGCTCTGTAGAAGAATGTGTATGTGTGCAAGTGTGTAGTGTTTCTTTACAAAGTGACATTGCCAACTACTGGTCTGGTAGCAGAATACAGCTTTTTTTTGTCATTTCTGCAAATCCGTGCAAAAGGGGGATTTTTTTTTTTTATTTTTTTTTTTGCCAATTTTGATATCTGTATGCAAAAATTTTCAAAAATGCAAATGTTTTGAGTACATTGTTGTCATGTAAAACGTAACTTTAGTTGATATGTATTTACTGAGTTAGTAGAATTTAAACTGGACCGTTGAAATAAAGTCTAACCAACAGAGTATTAGGAAAATTGTGGGAAATAAACAAGAGTGAGGCAGGCATAGAGAACCAGGCACCAGAGACAGTGAGTGAACGATAGAGGGAGAGAGAGAGGGAGGGTGGGCAGAAGTTTTGGGGGAAGTTAGCACCCCACTGGGGCTGGCTTTCAGAGTTCAGTCCTCTTGAATGAGGGGAGGAAAAGGGAAAAGCAGAGGGAGAGGTGGATCATATAGGCTGTGGGTTTGTGTAAATTTCATGCCGCTCTGCTTCTCTCACACTCCACTGGAGGAAATGTGATTATAATAAGACTCATGAGTCAGCGATTAAATTTGATTCAAAGTGCTATGCTGAGAACAAACTGCAGAAATGCTACAAATAGGGAAAATCGCTTATTTCAAAAGACTAACAATTAGTCATAATATAAATAGATTACATTTTGTTTTTCTCAGGAAAATAACAAACTGCAATGTCTGGAGCAAAAGCATAAAAACATCTCTGTCATCATTAACTCACAGTTTCCTCACTGATGCAGTTATAAAACAGTCTCTGTAAATATGTGGAGTCAAATGTGTTTGACTGCATGTGCTCTAAATAATGCACACTACCACGAAAAACATGTCAAAGTAAGAACATTGGATGCAGACTTTGGCTGGGTCAAGACAAGTTTGGAAGACAGTGCAAAAGAATAAAGAAATGCAATACAGAGTCAACAGGGACAGTTGACGTAGATTTCGGCATATTTCAGTAGCGACTGCTTGGAAGAGTGACCACAGATCTGGACAGCATTAGATTGTGGTGAGCTTGATGAAATGAGAGAAAAATAAAAATGATGTACTGGGGAATACAAACCCGATTCCAAAAAAGTTGGGACACTGTACAAATTGTGAATAAAAACAGAATGCAATGATGTGGAAGTTTCAAATTTCATTCAGAATACAACATAGATGACATATCAAATGTTTAAATTGAGAAAATGTATCATTTTAAGGGAAAAATAAGTTGATTTTAAATTTCATGGCATCAACACATCTCAAAAAAGTTGGGACAAGGCCATGTTTACCACTGTGTGGCATCCCCTCATCTTTTTATAACAGTCTGCAAACGTCTGGGGACTGAGGAGACAAGTTGCTCAAGTTTAGGAATGGGAATGTTGTCCCATTCTTGTCTAATACAGGCTTCTAGTTGCTCAACTAGTTGCTGGACTGCAGGCTGGCCATTTCAGTACCCGGATCCTTCTTCTACGCAGCCATGATGTTGTAATTGATGCAGTATGTGGTCTGGCATTGTCATGTTGGAAAATGCAAGGTCTTCCCTGAAAGAGACGACGTCTGGATGGGAGCATATGTTGTTCTAGAACTTGGATATACCTTTCAGCATTGATGGTGCCTTTCCAGATGTGTAAGCTGCCCATGCCACACGCACTCATGCAACCCCATACCATCAGAGATGCAGGCTTCTGAACTGAGCGCTGATAATAACTTGGGTTGTCCTTGTCCTCTTTAGTCCGGATGACATGGTGTCCCAGTTTTCCAAAAAGAACTTCAAATTTTGATTCGTCTGACCACAGAACAGTTTTCCACTTTTCCACTGTCCATTTTAAATGAGCCTTGGCCCAGAGAAAACGCCTGCACTTCTGGATCATGTTTAGATTAGGCTTCTTTTTTGACATATAGAGTTTTAGCCGGCAACGGCGAATGGCACGGTGGATTGTGTTCACCGACAATGTTTTCTGGAAGTATTCCTGAGCCCATGTTGTGATTTCCATTACAGTAGCATTCCTGTATGTGATGCAGTGCCGTCTAAGGGCCCGAAGATCACGGGCATCCAGTATGGTTTTCCGGCCTTGACCCTTACGCACAGAGATTGTTCCAGATTCTCTGAATCTTTGGATGATATTATGCACTGTAGATGATGATAACTTCAAACTCTTTGCAATTTTTCTCTGAGAAACTTCTTTCTGATATTGCTCCACTATTTTTGGCCGCAGCATTGGGGGAATTGGTGAGCCTCTGCCCATCTTGACTTCTGAGAGACACTGCCACTCTGAGAGGCTCTTTTTATACCCAATCATGTTGCCAATTGACCTAATAAGTTGCAAATTGGTCCTCCAGCTGTTCCTTATATTTAACTTTTCCGGCCTCTTATTGCTACCTGTCCCAACTTTTTTGGAATGTGTAGCTCTCATGAAATCCAAAATGAGCCAATATTTGGCATGACATTTCAAAATGTCTCACTTTCAACATTTGATATGTTACCTATATTCTATTGTGAATAAAATATAAGTTTATGAGATTTGTAAATTATTGCATTCCTTTTTTATTCACAATTTTTGTCCCAACTTTTTTGGAATCGGGTTTGTAGAAAAGTATGAACTGAAAAATAAACCCGTTGAGGAGAAGTGAGGGTCAGGGGCGATGATGGGACTGCCAGTCAAAACATCACAGAGAGATGGGGTTGAAGGGCTTTTGCTAGGCTATGAGTCGCCTTGAGGTGGCGATAGGTTTCAAATAGTCACACTGTTCATCCATAAACCTTTGCAGTCAAACCAAAACCCTCAATAGAACTGGATGGAATCATTTCATTTCATTTTTTGCCACTTTTATTAATGCACTTTTATTGACGAAGGGCAGGAATGAACAATAGGAGAAGGAGGAATGCGATCTGAAAATACTAAAGACAAAGCAAGTCTTCATCTTAATTTTTTTTTTTTTAGTTATATGAATATTTTAAAAGTTGTAACTAATTGTTAAGCAGCACTGAAGCACACAAGGCTATCACAGAGCACCATTCATTATGCCTACATTGAGACCCGTTATTAATAAAATCATTGTGCATTGTTTATTTGTTAAGATATCAAATTTTTGAAGTGGAAATAACTACAATTTAAGATTAAGATAACATTAAATGTGTTTCCAAGACAGATGAACAGGTTGTTTTATTATTTTCTATTAATTTTCCAACAATTAACCCTTTCCCCGCCAGCATTTTTTTTTTTAAGTTGCCAGCCAGCGCCAGTGTTTTTGATCTTTTTCACAAAGCTTTCACCATTTTATTCTAGCTTCATGCATTCTTTTTTCATCAACACTTAAAGGTGGGTAAGTTTCCTTAAAAAAAAAGCAGCAATTTGAACAAAAAGCTGAGAAAATCAGTGTGTTTTTTTTTTTCAAAGACTACAACATGTATAAGCAATGCTTCTATCACTTGTTTCTGCTTCTTTTTTTGTCTGTGTTTTGATCCGGAGATTCTGTACTCTTTCAGAAGACGAATAACAGTGAAAACATGGATTGCCGGAGAATTCTGTCAATGGCAGGGAAAGAGTTAAAATCATTAAAAAGTATTGGTTCAAAGGTCCGAGACCACTAGTAAAAATGCTTTTTGCACTTTTTAGTTTAATACAAAATGTTTCATTACAAATTATATTACTAGAATACTTGAGTGAACAATCTGAGTGAAAAGTTGAACTGAAAAATTAACATGAATTTCAGCATGTCTTAGTATGTCACAAATATACTTACATTAGTGACCTAGAAACGCAAGAAAATCTTTAATATTTTCTCTTAATTTTGTTTCTTTTGTGTTCTAATATCTGTTTTGTACCTTTGTAATACACTGACAACCACCAAACACAGTGGTGATGAGTGTCAGATGATGAATCACAGCTCATCACAAGCAGCTTTTCCACCAGCTGAGAAGGACAATAGTAATATATAGAAGGTGTCATTCACACTAAACACCACCATGGTAGCACACGTGAAATTTAAAAAATGCAATAAACATTAATTTAACAACATTAGATGTAACATAAAACCCTAATGTACATAACTGATTAGAAAAAAAACTAAGAAGAAACAGTTATTTCAACGAAAATACACCAAATTTGAAATGTCACGCAGGGAATTGTGAGACTATGAATTTACGGTTTTTCACAGTAAATTATACAATGACTTGTTATTTTTTTACTGCCAAAAACTGTACATTTAACAGTATTTTACTGTAAAAAAATTACATTAAATGTACCATTAGATCTATTACAGTTATTCACTGTATACAGTGTGGAAACTTTCTGTAATCTAATGAACTGTTTTTCACCGCAGTCTTTTACCATTAAAACCACTGTCAGTTTTTTACTGTGTATTTGCTTGTATTGTTCAATTCAGTTGCACTGCTTCATATACCTCACTGTCATCATCAACACTTCCGTATGAGAGAGTGCATCTCTAGAGAAAAGAAAGGCGATATATTTCAGAGGAAGAGCGGGAGAAGATTGATAGATAGAGGGAGTGAGAGGAGGTTGTGTTGTTTGTTTTCATTTGCAAAGGTATAAAATATGATGCAGACTGACAGATTGCTCTAGCAGAAAATGGAAGGGAAAGTTTTCGTCTTTCAGCCAACCACAAAAGCACCCGCCCCCCTCCCTCCCTCCCTCCCTTGCTCCCTCTGTAATTCCTCCCCCTCTCCCTCTGTTGTGGGCTGAGCTAGCTGTGGCGAGTGAAGCAGTGCAGGTTGTCGAGACACAGTATGTTAGCTGACACTTAAGAGTCTTGACAGTTTGACAAAGCTCATGAACTTAACAGAGGAAAATAAGCATAGTGTGATGATCACCAAAGACCTGCGCAGGAGCCGTTTGACTCAACGAAGAGCAGCTACAGAAGAGTTCGAGTTACTAAGAGAGAACCAGTTGGCTAGAGTGACAGCTACACCTGAAACAGAAGTCTCAAGTCCTTGAGACTTTCTATTGTGATTGATTGCTTTGGCAGTAGTGCCAGACTGACTGCAGAGCTCCAGACTCCACACTGCTGTTGTTGGTGGTCATCGTCTGCTGTGTACTGACAGACATCTGGGACAGCGTTTGAGTTCTTGGTGAAGGCTGGGCGTCATGTTTGACTGTGTGGAGGCTCTCGGGGTCGGGGCGAGACCCCTCTTTGACGTGAGCGCTCAGAGTTCATGCATGCTCAGGAAAGCGAGGTCCTTCTTTCCTGCGCTAGAGCCCTTCTCATGGAGCAACAACACTAGACTGCAGTGTAAGTGTGATGAGTTTCTATACTCACTCCAGCTGCATGTGTTCTTATCAGCTTCTAGCCACATTGATTCTGTGTGTCCTTCTAAGCATTTGCATTTATTAAAAGTATTCTAGGAGTCTAAGTGAGTGTAGTATGTGCTCAGCATCTTGTCATGTGCTAACTGACTTAAATGGTACTTCTGTTAACTTTCTAAAGGCCAGACGTTTTGTCTAGTTGCAGAACAAATGTACTGATGCTGATAAAATGCTGATACTTTTGCATATTTATGAATACTGACATTGTGATAGATGCTTATAATTAGTGATGCTAATGACAATAATTATTTATTTATAAACAGTTGTCCAGCAAAATTGACGTAATTAATAGACATATCAGACAGTACTGTAGCTAAATGTTTCATGCTCATATTTAATTGAAACAGTCAAAAATTAATCTAAAAAAACAGGCCCAGTGTGTTCAAACACTGTATAACTTTTAAAATGTACACACACAGCAAAATCACCAGAGTTAAATCAACTCTGCTCGGAGTACATATGGCCCCTCTCTAAATAGTGTTAAAAGTAAAACTGAAGCATTATTGATGAACACCTGCTGTTAACAAGCAGAACAAAAGATAATCCTCCTCTGCTGAGATCTTGAGAGATATAATGTCTTTTATCTTCAGGTGATTTCATCTAAGACTGTGGCTGAAGTCAGTTGTAGTTCTTGTGTTTCTCTTCAGTGATTCTGCTTGTTAACAGCAGGTGTTCATCAATACTGCTCAATCATCACTTAATTAATCGCTTAATTATCTCAAATACGAAATATGAAAAATTGCACACACTGTTCAATAACACACAGAAAACACTTTACCAACACTTTAGATATTCGTAATGTACATTGTGATGCATTATATCTTTTCATAAATAATTGTAATCCAAGTTAAAATGCTGTATGATATTTGCAGATTCCTTGTTGCATCTGAAATTGTTTGTTTGACATGAGTTTTAATGCATTGTACTTTCTAAAGGTGCAACAGTGAATCGATAAGCATTAAAATGTATTATAATTGTGGTTATAATATAACTGTTAAGTCATTGACGAATACGGTTTTTAAAAGTATATATAAAAAAAAAAGATAATGGAGATATAATTAATTTTGAACTTTTATAAAGTGTTAACAATGAGATTATGTGGTTTTTATTATCAATTAACACTGCTTTTGTCATTATTTACAAGAACATTTACAACAAAATTTGTCACCAAAAAGTCATTCGGTTTAACCAAAATTTCAGTTTTACCGAATTACACTTTTGGTTATACCGAATGACAATTTTTTCAAACAATGCTAACAGGCTGATATCTAGCTAGCTAGCAAAAGGACAATCAAACATTTTATATTTAGTACAAGTTTTTAAAATATTACAACATTTATAATGGTTGAATGAGCTGATGTTTTGGGACATGCGGATGAGTAAGTGAAACAACATGAATTTTTCAAATAGTTAAAAGAGATTTAGTTACTTTGCTTCACGATCATGGTCCTTTGCAGGCATCTGAATGATGTCACATCATGTGACATGATATTGACTGCATGACTTGATCCAAAACGGTCCCTTTATATTGGTTACTCCGAATGACATGAATAAAATTACTTTTTTTCTGGACATTCTTTCTCATAACAAAGCAATGGCTTCAACACATAATCTTAATACCATTTTTGCACCATGTTGATATATGATGTTATAAAATCATGCCAGAATAAAAAATATATACATTTATTACATTTTAAGATATTTTAATAACAAATTAAATGGTTGCATTGGCCTTTGGACGTTCAAAATCTTTAAAATACATTTATATGTAGTAAAATATAATTAAAACCTTTTGGATTCAATGAAAGAGATCTAGTTGTACTGCCTTACTTTCGATGACACATCTTTGTTTTTTATTATACTTAAGGCCTTTAGACAAAAAAAAAAAAAAAAAAAAAAGACGTCATTGACCCTTTTATACAATGCCTTATAAGGTGCAATACAAAATATGATTACTGCATTAAAACACTTTTATAGTGCATTATATATAAAAGCTTCAAGTTTAATATGTGAAAAACAGTTTAATGTGTGTCTCTCTGTGTGTGTGTGCTCATGGATATTAATGGATATCTTTAATTA
The DNA here is from genome assembly GCF_024489055.1 of Chanodichthys erythropterus. Taxonomy (NCBI): domain Eukaryota; kingdom Metazoa; phylum Chordata; class Actinopteri; order Cypriniformes; family Xenocyprididae; genus Chanodichthys; species Chanodichthys erythropterus. The sequence continues at coordinate 33,118,170 of NC_090226.1, read as the reverse complement.
TTCAATTATGAACACAATGAACTCAATTAAAGGATTAGGGAGCCCATGGAGACAAAGACTAGAAGAGAGGGGATCATTAGGGTTTTTTTTCTTTTGCCTCTTTATAATCACAGGAACGTCCATTGACAAGTTGATTAATTCTGGAAATGCTACATATTTATAATAATATTTAAATGCCACATGATTAAATGCCAAGTTATTTAGCACATTCATAAGTTGATATTAAATAGCTGAACTGTCACAGTTTTGAAGAGGATTCAGACTTCACTGATTCACAACAAGTTCTTCATTCTGCTGGTTTATCCACAATTACTGTTTTTACTGAATTGTCTAAGACACAGTTGTAATTATCTCAGTGCACCTGGTAGAGGAAAAATATTCAGTACCCTTCCTGTTGTCTTCATCTTTGTCCAATCATTTGGAATTAATTACATATTTCAATGAAGAAATAGCTCACGCAGCATTGACTCTAGCATCAAGTTTATAGCATTCTCAGGGAACTAGAAAGGAAAGTACAGAAACAAGAGCTGTATTTAGACAAATGAATCACAGCCCGTGCAAATGTGTCTGTGTCTTATTCTATGTGCGCCTGAGTGGATTTCACATGCCCCTGCTGGAATTTGCCCCTATGCTGTAATGCCATTTTATAGCCAGACTGACTGCTTGAGAGAACATTGCACCCCACAACAAGGCCCACCCCACAATGAATCCTTTTACAATGGTCTGATGTCTCTTCTCACCCCTTTTGAACCAGATGAGCAGCAGCTGAGGTCTCAGAGTCGTACTTCTCCATCTAAACTTGAACTTGTTTGATTTAGTTCATTTGGTTTGCTAACACTGCTGAACTAACATGGATGCATGGAGATTCTTCATCATACTCTTTGACCGCAATTCAGTGTTGTTTTTAAACAAATTGCAATGTTTTGTTGGGCTGAAGTTCATGTATGAAGTTCAGTTCTTGTCAGGATGTGATGGGATCTGGTTAGGAACCAGTTTTAGTCTTTCGGTTGGTGTAATGATCTTGAAGGTGGCTGGGCAGGCGGTGGCCAAATGTTGACTCGGCTTCATCCTGAAAAGGCTAAATAAAAAGGGTCAGTTTATGAGGTACTATAAAGAAGAAAGCTTTGTATGCATGCAGTTGAATGAACGGGGCAATCCAAGTTTAACAACTTGCTTCTAAGAAAAACAGCTCCTGTTTTACCAGTCTACCTTCATCCCAACAGGACATGTGTTAGTCCATGTGTGCAGAAGAGGCTAGTTAAGGTTTAAGCAAAGTTGTTCTTTCATCAACTGATACTTTTCTGAAACCATGGTTTACTTTCACTGATATAATCAATCCTTATTCGATCAGCACAGACCAAAATTGCAAATCTGACATTATTGCATGTACAACCTAGTTTTAGGATGCTAATGTAGAACAAAATGTCTTTTAATTAGTGTTGTCAAAAGTAATGACTTTGAAACTACTGAAATTTTAAACATGTGATGATACCAGCATTTCCCCTAGCGCTGTTGAGAGGATTCTGACTAACTTAAACACCTCTGATTGGCCATTGTGTTCACACGCTCAACAGATAAGTCTGTGATCGGCAACAATGACCAACTTTTCAGAAACATGTAAATAGAAATCTTTGGCGGTCTTCATCGAGAGCTTACACAGATACTATTATATCCACTGATAGATGGATCCACTGATAGACGCCTGCTTTCAAACGCTGAAGCATTGATCATTGTAACCAATCATATCTGAGACTTATCTGTTGAGTGCATGAACGCAATGGCCAATCAGAGGAGTTTAAGAATCCGCTCAACAGTGGTCAAAATGCTAGGGGGAAATGCTGACATCTTCACATTTTATAAATTTCAGTACTGACTTTGGTACTGAAGTTACTGGTACTTTTGACAACACTATTTTTAATGCTAAAAAAGTCGATAGTTTTCACTTTTATTTCTGGGTAATTGCGTTTCAAGTGTTCCAAAAATTGTAAAGTTGGTTGCTTGGTCATTTTTATTTGAATGATTACCATTTGTCTATTGGTATTATAAAACCACTATTTTTCAATTTTCTTTTTAATTTTTAATCCTGAGCTGATATATTTAGGTTTCTGTAAAAAAATGTATTGTGTGCCATGACACAAAGATGGCTGCTGTGGTTAAACCAAATATAAAATAAAAACAAAACTGGTGGTTTTGTTATACCAATACCTTGTAGATACTCATTCAAATAAAAAAATAAAAATAAAAAATAGAAAAAATAAAAATGGCCAAGCAACCTCCATTGGACCACTTGAGATGGACAATGACATTTCTTTTTATATATTAAGCCAAAATAAAATAATCACGTCACTCTTCCAGCAAGTCCTGGTGCTTCAACCAAACAATAAAGTCCATAGAAAAGAGATTTTAGAAATGTCTTACAAAAATGCTTCTATTTAATAACAGCCACAGAGGGATAAATTAAGATGTTTCAGTCTTCTTCACTCAGGATTTACCACTAAATTGATCAAACTTTATCTCTCTACGTATTTATCAGCTGATGAATGATTGGTAATGACTTTAAATTGGTTAAATAATAGATTTAAATGTGTGTGTGTGCCAGATAAGGTCTGATGGACCACTTTCTTTTTGTATTTTCACTTATTTCGACTTTTGCTGCCCTAAATTTTTAAGTATAATCAACTTGGTTGTCTTAAGTCATGTCAATTTAAATTATATTGAACTTACTTTAAAAAAAAATTTAAAAGTTTAATCTTGTATAACTTATAACATTTTTAAATTGCCTAAAACTATTTCAATAAGTTAATGTACAATACACTAAAAAAATCCCCCTAATTCAAAAAAAAAAAAAAAAAAAAAAAAATGTAAGTTTAGTTGGTGCCTTAAATTTTTAAGTATAATCAAATTGTCTGTACAAGCCATTTCGACATTTTTTTTAATCTAGCATATAGTTGAATCTTGTATAGCCTAAGAAAAAAGTGTTCAATTATTTTGATGAGTTAAAGTAATCAGACTGCTTTTCAAGCACCTTATTATGACCTATATTTACGTTTTAAAGTCATGCGCCCTCTAGCTGGCATAAAAATAATGACAGTGTCGTGTTACGTCTGTCGTCACGAAACGACGTATGACTGTAAAAAATCAAAATGTTTGTTAATTTAAATGCAATGTGTGGAGTTTTTACACCATTTGTCATATTTCCATTTAGCAAAACTATTTTTTTTTTATTGACGACTACACCTACCCCAACCCTAATGCATATACACTTTATGAGCACTAACGCAAAACCCAAAATATGATGCAGATAAAAGGGAACAATGCATTGAAATGAAAGTGTCCTGTTGTCGATACGGACGCAACTTTAGTAAACGCTCCTATGGGTCGTATTTCAGGGAAGTGACAAATGACCTATATAGGCATATTGGTTGGAGAACATGTTGCAAGTAATAGAAAAACATTGACTTATTGCTTTGACTTATAGCTGTATTTGTGCTCTCAGTCTGGTCATATGCAGACAAAGCAGTCAAAGGCATCGTATTAGCACATGTTTAGTATGTAGTTTCACACATGTTTGACTCGAACACAGCTTGTTAGAGGATTAAATGTGCTTTTAGTCTTGCCAAAGACTGTGGCCTTTGTTATGTGTGTCTTTTGTGAATGTGAAAAAAGAATCGGCTCAGTCCACAGGCATGAGCATTATGTGTTTTGAAATATTTGAGGGTGTTATTTTCAAAATGGTGACATGCCAGGGCAGGGAAAAGTCTGTGTGCATGTATGTGAGTCCCGGTGCTCGGGTTTCCCTCGCAATACAAAGACATGCTGAATGGGTAAATTGGAGGCACTAAATCGTACATAAATGTGTGTATGTTTGTGTGTGTTGCCCTTTGATAGACTGGTCATCGATTCAGGGTGTTTCTCTGCCTGTGGCCCGAGATGCTGGGAGAGACTCCAGTGACCCTACAGAGGACAAGCGCTTAAAAAAATGCATGGATGGATGCATAACCCTGATCTAAACCATAAAAATAATTTTTGGTTTAACATAAAAACATAAGATACCTGGTTGCCTTAAAATTTTGAGTTAATTGAAATTAAAAATTTGAGTTTATACATTGAAGGCGATTGGTTTAATCAACAGAAACTCAAAATATTATGTTATCTGAACCACATTAATTACTGAAGTTGATTTGACAAAAGAAAAAAATGTTGTGATAACAAATCATGGAAATAATTTTTCACCGTGTACCCCTAAAACATCTCCCAAGGTTTATTTCAAAAGTATGCACACACAGTGATGGCGAGTAATAATTAATTAATGACGGTATTAATATTTCAAACATGCATGAAAGTAATGAGATCTTTTGCAGGAGCAGTCTGAGCAACAGAGCTATGCAGCAGTCATTTACATTTAAATTTATTCATTTAGCAGATGCTTTTATCCAAAGTGACTCACAAATAAGGAATACAACAAGCAGTTCATCTTAAAGAGGTGATAACATGAGAAGTGCTAGTAATACAAAAGTTTAAAACATCAATAGTACACGTTAAAAAAAAAAACAGGGAGGGACTAAGAAATAGTGAAAGCATAGAAGAGATGAATTTTCAGCTGTTGATTGATGTCAAGGATTTCAGCTGTAAGGAGTTATAAAGATAATTTCACCAGCTAAGAACAGCGAACGTTCTCATCTTAATGAGAACTTAAAAATGATGTTTATTACTATTAACACAATATTGATGTTGTTGTATGTGACAGAAATCGAAAAAAAGAAAAAACTGCATTTTGGACAGAGCCATTCAACAATAGCAGAGTATGTTTGTTAAACTAATACGCTGTTCCACTATTATAACTATTACAGTCCTGAATCGATTGAGGTTTTAATGCACCAATCACATATCAAATGTTCAGAAACATTGGCATTTACAGCATATAACAACCCTCCAAGTCCAAGCATAAGGTTTTGGAAGCAAACTTGAATTGACCCAACCTGTTAAATTTCTCAGTAACACTTCAAGTCGAATGTTGGTGAGATGTTACAAAATCTAACAACATGCAGAAAGCCTGTAAAACCGACGGTGTCAGCGTTTGACTAAAAAAAAGAGTCAAGACAAATACTGTTGTCTTACAGTACTGTTGTCTTTTTCCCAGACAAAAAAGTAAGAAAAGCACTAGAGGTCTGTTTAATGTCTGATGTATTCAAATACACCCACACAACTAACTATTGAAGAGTTATTCGATGTTCTTTCAAGTTTACTTCTTCTTCATTCCTATATATAAAGTTTTTGTGTTAACTAAAAATCTGTTTATGCACTAATTTGCTTTTGCTCCATATTGGAATTCAGAATGTGAAGAGCTTCATGAACTCCTTTTGTAGCTTTTTGTGACTCAATCATGCAGTTCAATCCATCCACACATACAGTACAACCACGCAGAAGAAATGAAAGAGGCATTCATCTCTGCCCTCAGTCTGCAAACCATTATGTGTGTTTGGTTCCAAAATATATTGGACATACATGACAAATGTGCGATTTTGCATTTCATTTTTCATTTTCCTGTGTGCTTTAAAAACAACATCCTTTTTTTTTTTGTGCGTTGTGTGCCAGTACATTCATTATGACACGGGTAGCACTTTATTTTACAGTCAAGTCAAGTCACCTTTATTTATATAGCGCTTTTTACAATGCAGATTTTGTCAAAGCAGCTTTACATTGATAACTGGTATATCATTTGGCTGCACAGCAGCTCTTAAAGAATAGTGTCAATGCAGGCAGATCAAAACACTGTTGAATATCAAATGTCAAGTCAAATATCAAGTGTCCCCAACTAAGCAAGCCAAAGGCGACAGCGGCAAGGAACTCAAACTCCAACAGGTGACATCAGGTGACAGTACGCATGTACATACACTCTAAAAAATGCTGGGTTAAAAACAACAAAAAATTTGGGTTGAAAGTGAACAAACCCAGTGATTGGGGTGTTTTAACCCAGCGGTTGGGTTAAATGTTTCCCCACCATGCTCAACTATTGTTTAAAAATGACTATATGGCTGCCTTAAAATGAACCCAAAATAGGTTGGAAATCAAAAATCAGACACATAATTACTAGAGGCAACACTAATAATGAAAAGGTGAACTTTTATTAATAAGCTATTTAATAAATTAGCAATTAAACCTACACTCTAAAAAATGTTTGGTTAAAAACAACCCAAGTTGGGTTGAAAATGGACAAACCCAGCAATTGGGTAGTTTTAACCCAGCGGTTGGGTTAAATGTTTGCCCAATGTGCTGGGTAGTTTTATTTAACCCAACTACTGATTAAAAATGACTATATGGCTGGCTTAAAATGAATCCAAAATAGGTGAGAAATTAAAAATCAGACACATGATTACTAGAGGCAATAATAATCAAAAGGTGTACATTTATTAATAAGCAATTTAATAAATGTTTATTGTTTATTATTCATTATCTTATTAATAAATGCTCATTTACTAAACATATTAATAAATGTTAATTTCCAGCATATTTTGGGTTCATTTTAAGCAAGCAATACAGTAATTTTCATGCAACAGTTGAGTTAAATAAAACTACCCAGCAGGTTGGGCAAACATTTAACCCAACCACTGGGTTAAAACAACCCAATTGCTGGGTTTGTCCATTTTCAACCCAACTTGGGTTGTTTTTAACCCAGCATTTTTCAGAGTGTATTAATAAATGTTCATTTCCAAATGTGGGTTCATTTTAAGCAAGCAATATAGTAATTTTTAAACAATAGTAGAATTAAATATAACTATACCAACTGTTCGGTTTGTCCATTTTCAACCCAACTTGGGTTGTTTTTAACCCAGCATTTTTTAGAGGGTAATATATTATAATAACTGGGTAATAACTAGGTGCTAACCCTGAACCTACCCTTAAACCTAAACCTAACCTACTCAGTAACCTACTTTGTGAAAAAAGTACACTGTATGTACACATACTGTAAAGCAACATATTGAAACTGTAAACCTTTTCACGAATGAACAAATCTTTGTACTGACTGGAATTGTCAGAACCTTTGCACAAATATACTAAAATGTAAGTAGTCATGTCTGAATCTATTACTAATTCATTAAATAATAATAAACTCCAGAAACGTACTAGTCTCGAGTAGATGTTACTTTAAGTAGATGCTTTGCTTCTTTCTGATGTTGTCACTGTGCTCACCTGATAGTGTTGCTGAGTTTGCTGAAAGACTCAAATTAAATCAGTGTTTCCGTCAGCTCTTCCCTGCAGTCTGAGCCAACCGAGAGAACATGGATTGTCATGCTGAAGTCCTCAACTCCTTTACTGATAAAACCTGCATCACCTTTCACTTTGTTTGTTATCTAAACAGTGCAGATATAAGTGGTCAGTCTATGGTCTTCATTGGCTGAACAGCGTTTCCTTTGCCCCGTCCTCAAACACTGTATTTGTATCTGAGACTGGAATAGTTTGGTTTGTGTTTTTCATGTCGAGAAGCTGTTTTCTGCTGCCAAAGCAAATTGATACAGTAAAACCGACGCCATCGTTACTGTTCGTATCACTGTGTGTCAAGAGCTGAGATTCAGATATGGTAATGAGCGTTTGGTTTCTGACACGCACTGTAAGTGGTCGACCAATCCCAACAGACTGGGCCATCTGACCAATCAGAGCAGAGCAAGCCCTCAGAAAGGTGGGGTTTAGAGAGACCGAATCCTTGATCGAACCATTTCAGACACTGAGAGAAAAGAGCTGATGCTGCAAATTAAAATGTGTTTTTTTGATGTTGGATGCCTGTAAACCTGTTGTACAAGACACCAAAACAAAATTAGGAACCTTTAAATTAGCATAATAGTGGCACTTTAATGGAAGAAAGTCTGTAAAATTAATTCCAGTTCAAGTTCATTTTTTGTTTGTTCTGAAATCTGATTATGCTGTCAAGTGCCAAATCAGGCAATAATAATAATGTCTTTCATTTCTTCTGAACGCTCCATCTGCTTTACTTCAAAATACATGTATTCTCCACAACTTCATAAATAGCATGTCAAATATAACAAAGACAGAAAATGGAATGGGAACAGAATAGCATTCCGTCTTTCTTCCCCTTAATGTCTGTCAGTCATTTCTCTGGTGGCGCCAGGTTTCCACTCCTCCAGCACAAAAGGGGCTGATGTTTTCAGAACCGCTCTGTGTCACTCAAGCATTGCTGCCATATAAACACATAAAGCCAATTCAGCCTAAGTTACTACATAAACACAGTGATCAGGTTGCGTTCTCACCCACTCGCTGCCCATCACCCCCGACCTTGTGTTTCACAGAACATTATGTGTAAGAACTACGTCTATCAGCATTCCAGAGACCTAGAAGTCTTAATATGCAAGACAGAACCGCACAAAATCCAATGCACAATAATGCATCAGACAAATGTCTTTTCAGCTTTGTGTGCCATGATTATGGCTTTTTTTTTAAGATGGTGTGTCAAGTTAAAATTAGTTCAACTTTTAAAACACGTCTTGTGACCCTGCGTTCTGTTCCATTCCGTCTGTTTGTGAACACAAGAATGTCCTGTGTGAACACCCTCTTTTATTGTAAGAAAATATGTTCTACAAGTTACACAATAATACTTCAGTAAGTCATTAAGCAGGTCATATTTAAATGAGACTGAGAGGAATAGCCCTGCTCAGTATGTCGTACAATCTTAGGGTTTTAGACCAAGTCTAATTTGAACGGCTAATGTTTACTGTTTTTGTTTGTTTGTTTGTTTGTTTGATTGTTTTCCACTGGAATTGTCAGTGTTTCACCAACAACATTTTGGGTCTTTTTTATGAAACAAGAATAGAATTTTTGTTCACAAATCCATTCTTGCATACAAGTTTTTAAAAGTTTAGTACTGATTTTTGAAAATCTCATATGGCAATAAAACAAGGCTGCACTGTAAAAAAACAACAACAAAAAAAAAACAGTAAAATTTACGGAAAAAAAAACGGCAGCCGTGGTTGCCAGAACTTTAACATAAAAAATACAGTAGCAACGTAAAAAAAAAAAAAAAAAAAAGAACTGTAAAATTTACGGTAAAATAACGTATTTTGCTGATATAATGTTAATTTACCAACCTAATGAAGTACTAATATCTGTTTAGTACCTTTATAATACACTGACAGTCACCAAACACAGTGGTGATAAGAGTCACATGATGAATCAAAGTTCATCACAAGCAGAGAAGGACAACACTAACATATAGAAGGTGCACACAGTGTCATTCACACACACACTAAACACCATCATGGTAACATGCATGAAATAAACATTAATTTAACAACATTAGATGTAACAAAAACCCTGATGTACATAACTGATTAGAAAAAAATGAGAAAAGCTAAGAAGAAACAGAGTTATTTCAACAAAAATATATCAAATGTGAAGTGTCACGCAGGGAATTGTGGGAATGTCAATTTATGGTTTTTCACTGTAAATTTTACAATGAATTGTTATTGTTCACTTCCAAAAATGGTGAATTTAACGGTATTTTACGGTAAAATTACATTAAATTACCGTTAGATCTATTACAGTTATTCACCGCATATAGTACGGAAACTTTCTGTAAACCAATTGATAGTTTTTCACCTCAGCATTTTTATAGTCTTTCACTGTTAAAATCACGGTCATTTTTTTTACAGTGTGTATTTAAATGAACAAAAAATATAGTAAAAACAGTAATGGTTATGAAACATTATTACAATTTAAAACAGCTGTTTTCTATGTGAATATATAGTAACGTGTAATTTATTCCTGTGATCAAAGTTGACCAGTCTTCAGTGTCACATGATCCTTCAGAAATCATTCAAATATGATGATTTGCTGCTCAAGAAACATTTATGATTATGAATATCCATGTTGAAAACAGTTGTGCTGCTTCTGATGTTTGTGGATATCATGATAAATTTTTTGGGATACTCAGATGAAAGTTCAAAAGAACAACATTTATTTGAGAAAAAACTTTTTTTGTAACAATATAAAATATTTTGATCAATTTGATGCATTCTTGCTAATTAAATGTAATTTCTTTTAAATGATAGCATAAGTATATATTAATGTATGCATCTGTTTATGCAAGAATGTACACAGAAATGTTCTTTTTCTTCATGAATGCATTACACTTTCACATATTTGTTTTCATTCCAGTCAAATTAAATATGGCGTCTACCGAGACTAAAGTCCATATATTTTGATGTTTGAATATCTGCTGTTAACAACAACAACAACAAAAAAACTGGGTTGTGACTTTGGAACGTCTCTAGCACAGATTTCCGTGCTGTTTGGAAACGAAATGTCCTTTCATAGTTTGCCAAATGTCACATCATCAATGCAGCATATTTTATCTCAGCTGAGGTCGCGATTAGATCATTGGCAGCATTTGTGTGACTCTCGGTTCACGTTCATGTCTTGAAAAGCCAAAACTGCTGTCAAAGCCAAGGTCAAAGTGAAACTCACTCACCCTCTCTCACGCATTCTTCATTTGTCTCCCCCCACCCCCCTGGTTTTTATGAGATTTCTCATCTATACCTTCTCTCATTTTGCTCTTGTTAAACGGTGCCCATGGAGGGACAGAGGGAGGAGAAGAAAGAGAGAATGAGAGGCACATTTGGGGGATTCACTCCATTCAGTAGGAGGAAGGGATGAAGGCCTCTGTGGGCCATAAAATCTGCCCCGTTTTAGCTGTTTTTCTCTCATTTTTTACAAGTGGAGAGTGAGGGGACAGCTGCTGCTGGTGTGAATGACTGGCCAAGAGGACTCACTGCCAATAAAGTGCCGGTCAGGCAGGCCTCAGGCCTCGGTCAGACACAGACGGGGTTTACGGGTGATCTTGAGACTGGACCTCTAGTAAAAAGCCAGTCATCCAGGCTTGAGGAATTTAGGGTCCAGGAAACAAGAGCATGAGGGGGGAAAGGGTGTCTAGAGGTGAAAGTTGAACTGAGTGACAGTGTGGACAAAATATATAACACTGCATTCACACGGTGGTGTTTAAATTGAGCAGACAGTGTTATATTGTATGTTTGCGTCTGTATGGCTGCTTTCCAGGATGTTTATGAATCTGACTGTGAGACCATTTGGGTGCGTCATAGCAAGTTGAACACATGCTGAGGTGTCAGTCAAAGCATGTTATTAATTCATACATTTACACTATACAAAAAGGTTTTGTTTGTTAACATTGCTACAACATTAACTAACAATGAACAATAATTCTAAAGCATTTATTTATGCACTGTGAACAAACAATGACCGACTGTATTTTATTAACTATAACATAGCTCACTATTAGTTCATGTTAGTTAATACATTAAAGGATTAGTTCACTTCAGAATTAAAATGTCCTGATAATTTACTAACCCCCACGTCGTCCAAGTTGTTCGTGTCTTTCTTTCTTCAGTTGAAAAAAAATGAAGGTTTTTGATGAAAACATTCCAGGATTTTTCTTAGTGGACTTCACTGGTGTTCAACGGGTCCAAATGTCAGTTTCAGTGCAGCTTCAAAGAGCTCTACATGATCCCAGACGAGGAATAAGAGTCTTATCTAGAGAAACCATCTGTCATTTAAAAAAAAAAAAAAAAAAAAAATTATATACTTTTAACCACAAATGCTCATCTTGCACTATTCTGCGATTCACCACGCATTAAGAAATCACATTGAAAAGGCCACATGTGACATAGGTGGAAGTATAGCGGTAGGGTGAAAAACTTGTTTGTTGTTGTGCGTTGTTTTACCTTTATTTGCAAAGGCCGTTTGACTTTGCACATTCGCTTTGTAGACACTGGATCAGTACTTTCACCTACGTCATGCGTGGCGCATCGCATCGCAAAATGAGCATTTGTGGTTAAAAAGTATATAATTTTTACTTTTTTTAGAAAATGACTGATGGTTTCTCTAGATAAGACTGGTCTGGGATCATGTAGAGCTCTTTGAAGCTGCACTGAAACTGACATTTGAACCTTCAACCCGTTGAATCCCAGTGAAGTCCACTATATGGAGAAAAATCCTGGAATGTTTTCATCAAAAACCTTCTTTTCGACTGAAGAAAGAAAGACATGAACATCTTGGATGACATGGGGGTGAGTAAATTATCAGGAAATTTTAATTCTGAACTGAACTAATTATTTCACTAATGTTAATAAATGAGACCATGCTGTGAAGTGATACTATTCATTCATCGGTCCTGTTAGTTCATTTTCTCATCTCTCTTCTCTTTCAGCAGCTCGGCCCCTCAATGTGCTCTCATAATATTTGTCTTTGAGCTCTGACCCCTGGGTAGAGGCTTCCTAATGCATTTGACAACTTCATTCATTCTTATTCTCATATTATGCACTTTTTCAAAGTCTTCATTTTGTTTTTGGGCTCTACTGGAACAGGTTTTCATGCTTGAATGTTCAAAAACACATAATTTTCCCATATTTGACATTGTTGCAGCTCCTGTCTTCTCAGTCTGTCAGTAACGCCAAAAAAAGCATCGTTACTTTGTTTGCAATTTCATCATTATCAGCACAGTTCAATGAGTTGGTGTTTTCCGAAACCATAGTTCCACCAAACATTTGCAAACCGAATCACAAACTTGTGTTTGGAACGACAGCTCTCAAGCTGTGGTTAGAAACATAGTTTATTGTTTTTATGACATGTGGACTTAATAAATCCTCATCTTGAGCAAATTAAGCAAGCTGACAAATTTTGGGCATAATTTTTGAAGAGTGTGCATGTGTGTACGTGCTCTAGTACGTAAGAACAAGCCTATGATTGAATCTGGAAGTAAAGCTAATTAACTGAGAAAAATGAGAATTAGTCCTAAAGATGCCATGTTCGTAATCTAGCATTAATACGATCACAAACGGATTCATTTAAAGAAGTTATTACTCCACCATTCGCCAACGTGGCTGAGCAACAAATTTGTGGCAATACGGTTTTGGGAAACAGTCGTGAGTAGCTTAAATGATGCATGAAGCAGCGAGTTACGTCATTAGTTCCTGTCCCTATGAAGCCCCTCCCACAATGTGTTCTGATTGGTCGGCTGGAGCAGTGTGTTGTGATTGGTAAAGTGCTTTGAGCGTGTCTGGGAAAAGCCACGCCCCAGTTTCAACACACTACTAACTAACTCAATCAGGCTCCGCCCCTTTATTCTGCATATGAATTATTTAAATGAGGAAAATTGTGAAGAAAACTCAAGACTACAATGGAGGCGTTTCAGGGAGTTCAGAAACACTGATACTGATATGGAGAAGAAATCCCACTGGAGGGACTCTGTTGAGATTTTTAATGCTCAAACAACAACATTACACACTAAAGAGAGATGAACATAGAAAATAAGGCATAATGAATACTCTTTAATATTCTTTAAAATGGCACCCCATCTCAATTCAACTCATTATTTTTGATGATGCATCAAATAACAAAATCAAGAGTGCATCATAAACTCACCAATTTTGTAAAGCCACAAGCTCAATCTCAAATATGCTGTGAGAACAGGGCTTTGTTGTTTAAAGAATAAGAGAGATTTTTACATTTTTTAAGAGTGGTGAAGTGATGTTTGCCAGTTCAAAACTTGCCTGTAGGGGTTGAGGATTTGAAAAACCAATAGAGATTCTTGTCTTAGTAATCACCTCTAAATATCTTCTCTTTTTCTTCCTGATCTCTGCAGCGGTGGAGACCCAGAGCACAAGCTCAGAGGAGATGGTTCCTAGTTCTCCTTCTCCACCCCCTCCTCCTCGTGTCTATAAACCCTGCTTTGTGTGCCAGGACAAATCTTCTGGCTATCATTATGGAGTCAGCTCTTGTGAGGGCTGCAAGGTATGCAATCTTAGAAGAGAATATTCTATATAGAACCTTAAAGGCTTCTGTCAGGCGTTTCATATATAGAACATTTTAGAGGTTCATTGTATGGATTTAGTTTTAATTCATTTTGTTTTAATTATTTTTTAACTGTAATTAAATTGTATGAATTAAACAGTTCGTAGCTAGAAAAAAAAAATGTTTGTTAGTATTATGCAATCATTTAAGACATTTCTCCTTAAATAGAACCTTTTTGGCATAAAGGGTTATTGAGTCAAGAACCCTAGGGTTCTATATAGAACCCCACTGAAAAAAATGATACTTTGAAACAACTCTATAAAAATACTCTAATTTGGTGCAGTCAAATGTATTTATTTTTCTCAAATTATATTTACAATTTGGTTCAAACCTTAAATTTTGATGTAATATTAATTAAAAATAGGCTATTTCTTTTCCCAAAGACAAAAACATTCATACAAAGTAAAATGATTATTTATTATAAAGACCATATATCATACTTAAAGGCTTAGTTCATCCAAAAAATGAAAATTCTGTCATTAATTTACTCACCCTCATGTTGACCTTCGTTCATCTTCTGAACACAAATTAAGATATTTTTGATAAAATCCGATGGTTCAGAGAGGCCTCCATTGACAGCAAGATAATTAACACTTTCAGATGCCCAGAAAGCTACTAAAGACGTATTTAAAACAGTTCATGTGACTACAGTGGTTCAAGCCTTTAATCAATATATTTTCTTTATACATAAGCCAAAATGTTAATTAATGTAGGTCAATATAATATTTTTTTGGCTTTTTACAACTTAATTTCACCATTAACAAAAGCTAAATTAGCTAAAATATGAAAGTTTTCACTAATAATAAAACATTTTGTTAGTCAAAGTTTAATTTAGTTTACTTACTATAAATAAAATTAAATAATTAAAACTTTAAGGATTAATATGATGTCTGCAATCAGTGAAACTGGTTTAAAAAGAAAAGAAAACAAACAAACAAACAAACAAACAAAACATGATTTTTTATTTGACCAATATTAAAATGCACTTAAAAATAAAGGACACATACACAAATCAAAACCTGAAACAGTTAATTATGTTTGAATCCCATATTGGCAAGGAGTTTTGTGGCAAATAACCCTAAAGGAATTTTTTATTACATTGTAATAACATTATAGCAGCACATGCATAACAGTAAGCAAAGGTCATGGTTTGAGTGCTGCCACCTAGTGTTACTGTCAAGTTCAAGAGTTTTGATTTCATTCACACATCTATAGTGCCCTCTGCTGATTGCTCTGTTGAAGTTTATAAAATCTAGTCACTTTTGTACATAAGATTTTGAGTAATTTTCATGACCTAAGCTCACATTAGATTTCATTTTATAGTTGAATACTTACATTTTTGTGTTTCTCTCTCTCTCATCTTCTCTATATCAGGGTTTTTTCCGTCGCAGTATCCAGAAGAACATGGTGTACACCTGCCACAGAGACAAAAACTGCCAGATCAACAAGGTGACACGCAACCGCTGTCAGTACTGCCGACTGCAGAAGTGCTTTGAGGTCGGCATGTCTAAGGAAGGTAAAGCTCAGAGCAGTTATACATCACCAAATATATGGTTCTCAGTTCACAAACATCTGTATGAAAAGTCTATGATTGTGTGAACGGTTTTCTCAAAAAATGTCTTGGCATAAATAAAACCCAAAAGAAACTGCACTCAACTCCAAGAGTCACCTCGAGATGAACTGTCACCAACATCTTTTTCTTTTGTATTAAGTTTGTGTTTGAACACTTATATATGCTACATATATAATTTTGTGTTCTTCTTCTTTTAGCGGTGCGGAACGACAGGAATAAGAAAAAGAAGGATGTAAAAGAGGAGGTGGTTCTTCCAGAAAGCTACGAGCTGAGTGGAGAACTGGAAGAACTGGTTAACAAAGTCAGCAAAGCGCACAGGGAAACCTTCCCTTCCCTCTGTCAGCTCGGAAAATACACGACTGTGAGTCCGGAGCTCCCACGCTTCATACTCACACACCTCCTTCTGTCTGTCAGCTAAATAAACACTGGCATGAGCCGGGCTGTGCGGGTCTGGGTGAGATCATGCAAATGATCCGCAACAGTGTAAAATATTTCATAACTCATTGAACCACAGCAAACATAAAGAGTGGTTTCTTTCTTAAGAGTCAGATAAAAGAGACATCCCCCAATTAATCTACAATCTTGTTTTGACTAGACATAATTATAATTTTACTAGTATTCTTTTTTGACTTGTTAAAACTAGAACTTTAACTCAAAATGGTGTTTTGACTAGTCATAATTTCCATTACAGATATCTGAAGTTTAATTGTTACTACTCAGAACATTTTCAAACCAACTGATATAAACATAGATCTGTCTGTCTATCCATCTATATATATATAATATGAAACTGTATGGTCACGGCTTTAAAAAATTCTTATGGTTTGAGCTACACTCAGTGCCAAAATGCATACTTTTTTTTTTTTCCAGTAATAAATTATTTTTATAATATCCGTATGCTATTATGACTAGACATAATTGCAGTTGGGCAGGTCTTAAAATAAATGAGTACTAGTTCGAAATAAAATCTAAATTAAAAAATAAATGAAACTTGTGAATTATGGATATATGAGCCTAGGATTTTCATTAGTCAAAATTGCACTGTAGATTTCTTATTATTAGTCCAAATCGCATTACTGATATCTGCATTGTGAATTATTAATAGTGAAAATTCATGTTCAATGTTCATCTGCTGTATATCTCCTACTGCCATCACTGCTGCTGAATTTCCTTTCCATGATTTAACAATGATTACTATTGGTTAAACTGTATGGGAATGCATTCTCAAAGTTTTCCTGTTTTTCTCTCCGTTTCAGAACTCCAGTGCGGATCACAGGGTTCAGCTGGATCTTGGACTGTGGGATAAGTTCAGTGAGCTCTCTACTAAATGCATTATAAAGATTGTGGAGTTTGCCAAACGTCTGCCAGGTTTTACTTCACTCACCATTGCTGACCAGATCACCTTACTGAAATCTGCCTGCCTTGATATACTGGTAAAAACAATATAAACTATATAAGTTTAATTAACAATATAGAATAAACAACAAAGTTGTCTCATTTTAAAGGGTTAGTTCACCCAAAAATGAAAATTCTGTCATTTATTACTCACCCTCATGTCGTTCCACACCCGTCAGACCTTCTTTTATCTTCGAAACACAAATTAAGATATCTTAGTTGAAATCTGTTGTCTCCGTGAGACCTCCATACACTCTAAAAAATGCTGGGTTAAAAACAACCCAAGTTGGGTTGAAAATGGACAAACCCAGCGATTGGGTTGTTTTAACCCAGCGGTAGGGTTAAATGTTTGCCCAACCTGCTGGGTAGTTTTATTTAACTCAACTATTGTTTAAAAATGACTGTATTGCTTAATTAAAATGAACCCAAAGTATGTTGGAAATGAACATTTATTAATGTTCAATGAATAATTATTAAACAATAAACATTTATTAAATTGCTTATTAATAAATGTATATTAATAAACGATTAAACTATTACATTTGTATTAATAAAATATAATAAACATTCACCATTTGTCTATTATTGTTGTCTCTAATTGCATCTGGTTTTTAATTTACTATTTTGGGTTCATTTTAAGCTAGCCATATAGCATTTTTTAAACAATAGTTGGTTTAAATAAAACTACCCAGCAGGTTGGGCAAACATTTAACCCAACCGCTGGGTTAAAACAACCCAATCGCTGGGTTAAAACAACCCAATCGCTGGGTCTGTCCATTTTCAACCCAACTTGGGTTGTTTTTAACCCAGCATTTTTTAGAGTGTAGAGAGCAATGACATTTCCTCTCTCAAGATCCATAAAGGTAGTAAAAACATATTTAAATCGGTTCATGTGAGCACAGTGGTTCAATATTAATATTATAAAGTGACGAAAATATTTTTGGATCGCCAAAAAAACAAAATAATGACTTATTTAGTGATGGTCGATTTCAAAACACGGCTTCATGAAGCATCGGAGCATAAATGAATCAGTGTATCGAATCATGATTCAGATCGCGTGCCAAACTGCCAATGGCTGAAATCACGTGACTTTGGTGCTCCGAACAGCTGATTCGACACACTGATTCATAACAATCCGAAGCTTCATGAAGCAGTGTTTTGAAATCGGCCATCACTAAATAAGTCGTTAGTCTCGTTGCTTTATAATATTAATATTGAACCACTGTACTCACATGAACTGATTTAAATATGTTTTTAGTACCTTTATGGATCTTGAGAGAGGAAATTACATTGTTTCTTATGGAGGCCTCACGGAGCCATCGGATTTTAACTAAAATATCTTAATTTGTGTTCTGAAGATTAACAAAGGTCTTACGGATGTGGAACGGCATGAGGGTAAGTAATTAATGACAGAATTTTCATTTTTGGGTGAACTAACCCTTTAATGTTTGGTGTAATTTTTTGGGGGGTGGTAGAAACAAGACTCATTCTTCCATTCAAAAACAGCTAGATGTAGCACAGTGGAAGTGGATAGCATGCATGATTTTAAAAGTTTTAATTCACTGCACATGGTGCAGGATTCTGAAAATACAATGACACATTATGCCCCTTCATATACACCACATGGACAAAAGTATTGGGACACACCTCTTCATTACAGAAGTTTTTCAGTCAGACTTCTTGCCACAGGTGTATAAAATCAAGCTCCTAGCCATGCAGTCTGCATTTACAAACATTTGTGAAAAAATTGGTCTTTCTGAAGAGCTCAGTGAATTCAAGCATGGCACTGTGATAGGATGCCACTTTTGCATTAAGTCAGCTTGTGACTTCTCATCCAACATTGGTGCATGAACTCACAAATGCTTTACTGGATGAATGGGCAAAAACTCCCACAGAAACACTCCAAAATATTGTGGAAAGTCTAACTATAAGAGTGTTATAGCTGCAAATGTGGGACCAACTCCAGATTAATGTCTATGTATTTAGATGTCATTAAAGGGGTCACCCAAAAATTAAAATTATCCCATGATTTACTCACCCTCAAGCCATTCTAGGTGCATATGACTATCTTCTTTCAGACGAACACAGAGTTATATTAAAATACATCCTGGCTCTTCCAAGCTTGATAATGGTAGTAAAGGGGGAATGAGATTTTGAAGCCCAAAAATCTGCATCCATCCATCATAAAAGTAATCCATACGACTCTAGGGGGTTAATAAAGGCCTTCTGAAATGAAGCAATGGGTTTTTGTAAGAAAAATGTACATATTTAAAACTATATAAACTATAATAACTAGCTTCCAGCAGATGGCCGTACGCATCGCTTTACACCAAAAAAGTAACCTCTGACCCGACGTAGGATGTAGTTTAAGCTTAGAAGCCTCTAGGAAACAAATAGGTCTGGGCAACAAACTCAGGCTCCTCTTCTCTTTAAAAATCCTCATTTTTGAATTTTTAACTCGTGACTGGTGTTTTGCTTTGCTCTCTCCTCTGAGCTTCCACGTTCGTCAATATGTCACGCGTCAGGTTAGGAGTTACTATTCTGCCGCAAATTGATGCTTACAGCTGTCTGATGGTAGTTATTATAGTGCTATTATTCATACAAAACCCATCGCTTCACTTCAGAAGGCCTTTATTAACCCCCTAGAGTCGTATGGATTACTTTTATGATGGATGGATGCAGTTTTTTGGGCTTCAAAATCTCACACCCCCTTCATTACCATTATCAAGCTTGGAAAAGCCAGGATATATTTTAATATAACTCTGATTGTGTTTGTCTGAAATAAGATAGTCATATGCACCTAGAAAGGCTTAAGTGTGAGTAAATCATGGGATAGTTTAATTTTTGGGTGAATTGTCCCTTTAAAGTCCCTTTTGGTGAAATGGTCATGTGTCCCAATACTTTCGTCCATAATGTATTTCTTCATTGTTAACTTCATATTAATTCACTTTGTCTTAATGCTTTGTTTCCTGCAGATGTTGCGGATTTGTACTCGCTACACTCCAGAGCAGGACACTATGACCTTCTCGGATGGGCTGACCCTCAACAGAACACAGATGCACAACGCTGGTTTCGGTCCACTCACAGACCTGGTGTTTGCTTTCGCCGGGCAGCTCCTGCCTCTGGAGATGGACGACACAGAGACAGGCCTCCTTAGCGCCATCTGCCTTATTTGCGGAGGTACTGCTATCTCTCAATGTATTATTTACTTTATTTCTTCATCACTTTATGGATAGAAATGTAATTGCATGGGGAAACTTTAAATTGGGTTAGCAATGTATAATTGTTATAGTGAAAATATTTTGTGTGAGTGCTTGTTTAATCTCTTGAGTGCTGTATTAATTAATTAGCTGCTCCGGTTGCTGTTTCTTTTATTTTGACTCTATGTTTGGTTTATTCCTTCTATTGTTGTCAAACTCTGATTGACATGTCCTGACTTTCTCTGACTGGTTGAATGAATAGACCGCATGGACTTGGAGGAGCCTCATCGGGTGGATCAGCTACAGGAGCCTCTGCTAGAGGCGTTAAAGATCTACGCTCGCCGACGACGCCCCAACAAACCTCACATGTTCCCACGGATGTTGATGAAGGTTACTGACCTCCGAGGCATCAGCACTAAAGGTCGGCATTGTTCATGTCTGTATGTTTTACAATACACTACTACAATACAATACAAACTTTAAATGTGGATCTTTACATTGTGATATGGTTAAAGTATGCTTGGCAGCACCAGCGGACCCTTTTCACAGAGTGTGATAATGCAATTTTAGAGTTATTAAAGGTTTAGTTCATCCAAAAATGAAATTCTGTCATTCATTATTCACCCTCATGTTGTTCCAAACCCATAAGGCCCTGTTTACACCTGGTATTAAGATGCATCTTTTGGTCGATCGGATCACAAGTAGACGAAGGAGACACATACCTTTTTATACCTGTTTTAAACGGTCACTTTTGTCCACTTTTAACCATTTCTGTCCTGATTTCTTTGAGAGGAGGGCAGGTAAATATATGCACTTTTTCAGATCTTTCGATCTAATGGACTAAATAAGCTCACGCAATTTACATATGAACTTGACCGGAGATGATGGAAAAACATACGAAGGGCATCAGCTTTCGTTTCTGCTCTGACAGCCGCAAGATCACGCAGAACACTCTGAATGTGTGTTAGAAATCAGGAATGGTGAGAGAACATTGTGCTTGGTACATTTTTCTTCTTCAAACCAAACTTGGGTCTTCAGGCGACAAAGTTTAAATCCCATCTGGCTAGCATGCCTCCCTTAATGTTTACGTGTTAGGTCAGTAGGCGGAGAGTAGATGGTCTTTTGTGTCTGTACGAACACATTTGACCACATCAGCGTTTACACTATGAATCCAATCCAGTTTAATGCGTTTTTTACTACTTTTGGAAGTGGTCGAAAGCTCGTTTTAGACCCCGTTTACACCTGTATTTAGCATTATCCACTTTTGATCCGATCGTCCAAAATGCATCTTAATCCCAGGTGTAAACAGGGCCTGACATTCATTTATCTTCAGAACACAGATGAAGATATTTTTTTATGAAATCTGAGAGTTTCTGTCCCTCAATTGACAGAATATGCAATTACCACTTTCAAGGCCCAGAAAGGTAGGAAAGATGTCATTGAAGTAATCCAATCCAGTGGTTTAACCTCAATTTTATGAAGTGATCTAAGGACCCCAGAAATTTGAAAAGGGTCCACTAGTCATACTACCTGAATAATTGCGGTAAATATGTAAAATATGGACCTAAATGAAGAGATTAAAACCTCGAAACATAAAGTTGATCATGCTTGTGTGTCTCTTCAGGAGCGGAGCGAGCCATCACTCTTAAGATGGAGATCCCAGGACCGATGCCTCCTCTGATCAGAGAGATGCTGGAGAACCCGGAGGCCTTTGAGGAGAACTCTGACTCTAAAGATAGTGCAGCTGCCGCCCCCCTGCCGCCTCCCGCCATCCAGGCCATCAAACGCGAGAGGGACGAGGAATCCACCCTGGAGGATGAAGAAGACGAGGAGGATGAGTGTGCAGAGGAGGGACGGGATAGAGCAGGGGACAGTGAGGATGAGGAATGGGGACTCCTGCAAGTGGACATGGGTGGAGCTAGAAAGAGTGCAACAGGAAGAGCACAGTGACTGCTGGAGGACAGTATGTATGCGGGTCTGATACATACATACAACAGCAGCCAACATTGTATTTTAGACACCTGATCAGTTGAAACAAACAGATTTTCCATCATTCAGTCAAACGAGCAGCATTGTTTCCAATAATGACTTTATATGAAACAAATAAACATGCACAACTTTGCACATCTAGTTTCCCACAGCTAAAAATGACATCCTTAAGAACATGACAATGCTGTTACTTCAGACAGTGTTTCTCTTAATGAATAGAGAGAGAAATTAAAAAAAAAGAGTGCAAGACTAGAGAAAGATAAGCCATTGTGCCATATCTGGAAGTTACTTGGTATATGCGTATTTTGTACTACATTTGGAGATGCTAAATATTTAAGAATGCATCCCAAAGCCTTGTTCTTTAAGGGAAACATTTTTTCACGACTGTATATGGATGCATAATCAGAACTGATCAATGAGAAAAGAGAAAAACAACAAACAACCACACAAATGACCGATTCAATGGTCTAAAAACCTTTTTTCGAGACATACATTTACTGCATAACTTTGTACTCTTGATGTTGCATTGTCTCAGTTATATGACATTTTGTATATGCACACTTTTCAACATCTCTATGCTTCTTTCAGTGTGTTTTTATGTGTTTTTGAGTACATGCTTTTTACTAAATGCTTCAACATGTTATCCTACAGCCATACTCTACATCTGAATTTGACATTTATACCAATTTTAGGGTTTTGGGCATTAGAAGATTATATAAATTTTTAGATTGATATTTTAAATTTAAAATTACATTTTTAGATCTAGATTTATAACATTAGTTCAGAATACATCACATTCATTATGTTATTACGTACAAATCAAACCTTTCACTCAGGGCAAATCAAGGACCAAAGGTGACAAGTCTCATAGATCAGAGCATGCGTGCACTATTTGATCTTTAGCTATACTGTATCATCACGCAAATAGTAACATTAAAAGCTGAAATGTAACGTTTTACTCTGGGATCCAGAAGAGTTCCGTGATTAGGTATTAAAAGCAATAATACACTGATATGTTGTACAAAAACTCTAAAGTAATGTGTCAAATATGAGCTGAGCATATATGAGCAGTGGCGTGCACAAGCGAGTTTGCCTGCTATTGACGGAATTTTCTGGCTCTCCGTGTTTTCACTATTAAACGGTAGGGGGCGCTATTACATATCTTCTGAAAGAGTACAGAATCTCCAGATCAAAACACAGGCAAAAAAGGAGCAGAAACAAGTTATAAAAGCATTGCTTCTGCATGTTGTAGTCTTTTGGGGGGGGTTGATTAAAAAATGCATGAAGCGTAGTTTTTTGTTTGTTTGTTTAAAAGCAGATGCTCTGTTCTTTCTTTTGTTATATAGCATGCTCAGATATTCATACAACCAAATATTCTGGGGGGCGATTAATTTTTTATGAAAATGATAAAAAATGCTGACTTTTTTTAAAAGTCCCCCATAATCAGTAATTGTATTCCTTTAAAACTAATCTTTGATCACCAAAATTACATATTTAAACTTTTTTTTTTCCTGTGAAAAAAAAGGAAAAAATCTTCATGCCTTAAAATAGCTTTAATTTAATTAAATATAGCCCCGCCTCCACTCCCTCCTGCATTTCAGAGATCCACTCGGTCAACTTACTGAGGTAAACGCTGCACAATAGTACCGCTCTTTACAACATCAGACACATAACCGTAATTAATATGATTAGCCTTTAGTTTGACTATGTAATCAAACAGTTAATAATGTTACACAAACCATGTTCCCGTTCTTCATCTCAGAGTCAGACAGCTGCTTTCTAACATTCAGTATCCTTAGAAACTCTTTAACTACTCAGAACATCAGTGGAGAAAGGCATATAGTTCATGATAACCTTGTATTATACATCAATCATACACCCACTATATTGCTAAATCTACACGATTTTTTATATCAACAGAAAAATATACCGGGATAACCAACCTGGCTTCTCTCGAGACTCCCTTGCTAGTTCGCTGTTAATGATATGCTAAATCCCGCCGGCACGTTGACGTGATTGGTTACAAGGTAGTTTGTGACGTCAGTGATTTCAAACCGCGTGTCTTAAAGTATATTAAAAACACCACATGGACATATAAACAACATTAAAATCTTGATTTTCACCACAGGGGACTTTAAAAAACACTGTTGAGGAAAGAGTTAATAGCTCTTTGTCACACTAATATATAAAAATTAATTAAATAAAATTGTATTTTAGATTACATCAATCGATTAGAATGATTGACATCATTATAAAACTAGTCATAGAATACCCTATCAAAGAAAAAAGAAAACAAAAAATACAAAAACTGAAGAGTTGTCTAACTCAGCCAAAGATTTTGCTTTTTGTTAAAACTAATAAACCATTTTAAAAACCAACTATAACATACTAAATATACCATTGTATTTAAATAATCCAAGGATCTTTACAGAATACCATGGTATTACCATGGTACATGTCCAAAAACATGCATAGTACTTATTTGTTGTTGAGAGTAGTCACAGAGTAGGGTTTTATTGATGATGAATGAGAGAATAGAAAGTTAAAGGTGGGGTAAGTAGATTTTGAAAAACGCTGTTGGACATAGTTTGAGCTGATTTCAAATATCAACAAACCCTTCATTGCTCCGCCTCCAAAAGTCACACTCCACAGTACACAAGAGTAAATACATTGCTTTCGTTTTTAGTCGCCAGACACTCAAAACCCAGCGTTATTCACATGTGAAGCAGAATCAAAGCAGCCTCCTCATCTGTTTTCAGGCCTTACCGCTTAGCTCTCTCCAGCACTAGAAAGCTTTTCTAATATAAACGTGATATTTTTTTTTAGCTGTTTTGTATTGTGTCCCATCTCTCGGTCTGCTTTTTTTTTTTCTTCTTTTTTTTCAAATCTCTCTCTTGCTCGTTCTCTCTCCTCGCCCCTATTGCTGATTGGTTACACGTTTGTTATTGGTGTCGGCCCAACTAACTTCCAAACAGTGTTTTTCAAAATCTACTGAGTACACCTTCAGGAGAATAATAGAAAATTAGTTCTGTGGTTACAAATAAGTCCTTTTTCATCCTTCCGTCCCTGTTGAGGTCTGTGCGCGCCGCTGATAACAACGTTATACCTCCTTACATGACAGAACAGTGTTACCAAAACAAAGTCATAAGCTTCTGTAAGATATTGGGGATAGAGCCATAAGGTTTAAGATTGAAAGCTGTGTGCATGTATACTATTTGCTAAAACTGTAAAGATATCTTCTTTCTACTTGTATCTTTCTATCTTTGTGTCAATGCAAACTATTTTATTTGAATACATCAAGAGGACATCTCAGACTTTTTTTTACAATGTTGTCTCTTTAAATATTTTCATACATAAACATACACATTATAGGCTATACATGTTCTTTTATTTATTGCTTATTTATCCTTGTCTTGTTACATTTTTGTTTTATCTGTAATCAGTGGTGCATGCTATGAACTGGGTTTTTGACCGCGTAACGTAGTGATCAGCCAATACTCAACTGAGGTTGGACAACAAAATGAGATCATTTCCATAGTTGTATAGTTTGAGGACCAAAATGAACGCATGATTACCACATAGTGTGCTGGATAAATCTGCAGTGATCATAGAGTCTAGCAGCTTCATGTAAATGCACTGATCCGGATGCGTGACAGGGTAAATATGACCTGCAGCAGTAAACGGTGGTACTCTGATTTGATCTCTTCTACTTGATTTTCAGACCAAAGCAAAATTTGCAGTTCAAGTTTATGGTCCACATATGGTGTGCATGTTCACATGTTTTAATAACCAAGGGAACACAGCCATATTTCTGGAAATATGATAAAAGTCCTTAGAGATGCATTAACCCTTCAGTGTCAGTTTAATTTTGACAAGTGTATAAATGTAGCAGTCCATGGCAAAGCGTAATTCAGAAAAGGCCGCAGGATATTATTGTTTTGTGCATTTGAATTGTTTTTTTCAGACTCAACGTCTGTTTTGTAAATTAAACATGAGATATTGGATTTAACATGTGAGACTTTTATTTCTTTTCTTTTTCGCTCTTAAACAGTGTTTACCTTTTGTGCTTGTATTTTGTCATTTAATGCAGTAGAGGTCATTTTTTTCCTTGATGAAGAATGATTTTTGTGGTGGCTTGGAATATGTGTATATTACCTGTTTGTTTGTTCATTTGCATTATTTGTTGCTAAATTTGTAATTTTATTTGTGATTTTGTCTTTCTTTTGAATTATAGGAAACATGGTGGGAGATTTTACAAAATTATCTATGTTTGCGCTCTTATTATGGTGTTACGAAAGCAGCCTAGATTTGTTATTTCTTGTAAAAACAATCCCTGTTTCTTAACATCACTTCTTTTTAAATATACTAGCATTTAACATTTGTTTGTATTCTCCCAAATCTAATTTTGTGTTTCATTGTACTTAGTATTTCTTTTAGTTATGTGCCTTGCAGAAATGTTCCAGTCGCCTTGCACAACTCTCATGGAAACTGTTACAAGAATCTATTAATTACTGTACATCCAAATGAAAATCCTTAAGACAAAGATACAAGTGGTATTGATGACTTTAAATGATGTCCATATCATGTCTGGCCTTCATCTTCTTTTTTTAAAAATGATTTCTGTATGTTTTTCAAATGTTATGATTTTATAAAGAAATTTCTCATCATAGTCTGTATTGTCATGATTTCCTGCTGAACTAAGGGAGGGAACTTTTTATGCTCCCTTATGTAATCTTCACCTTCACTGTCTCTGTGTGTTTCATAAATCCAGGTTTTGCTTCATCCAGATGTCCTCGTCTCATGCTGTGCCATTAAAGACTGATTCCTTTTAACAAATAGTACGTGTACCAAGTGCAAATAGACCACCTTGTTGGCAGAGGTGATTTACACTAACTCCACCCACCAATGTCTGATTGAGCCAGACAAAATTACAAAAGAAACCTGTCTGATAACAGGAGCAGTGGTGTGGAGAGAGGTGGCGTTAGCTTTCGATTCGAACGACCCAAGGTTGAATCTGCCTTTTTCCGAAGTCATTCTTCTCCATTTTCTCATCGCATATCGGCTCGGAGCGGCCTTTATTTTAAATAAAATGTAAGAAAAGATTCAAAAAGTTGAAATAATGGGTATTTAATAGTGGGAATAAAGAGTTAGGGTTAGAGGTAAGTGTAGGGAAGTGCTTTAGGGACAGCAACAAGTAATTTCCCAATAAAGTGCGTCCATTTATTATTTTAATAAATATAATACACATTGAATATGTTGTTATTATTGCACACGGTTTTATAATATACTACAATACACTGAGGTGCAAATAGATTCTGTCACCATTAATTTCCATTAAGTACGCCAATATATAGCATCTAACTACTATTTACACTTAGTGCCAAGATAAGACTATTTTCACTTAGTGCAATTAGCAGCTGACAAATCAAAACTATTCAGATAATTTAAATTACTTAAAATAACTGAAAATCAATCAATCCAGCACCCTCAACAAAGTAGAACATACAGGACAGGAAATCAGTAGATTTTGTGCTGACTTGATATGTCATGGATAAAGACACTGTTTAGTCAGTTTACTAAATTAAAGCCATAAAGAAGTAACTAGTAAGGGTGACTGACACCTCAGAGGAACTGCTAGGAATTAACAAAAATATCAACTAAATTGCCCCTTAATCTCATGTAGGATTTGTCTTATTTGACACAAACAAAAAAAACTATTTTAGAGTAAAACCTAACTCTGCAGGTCTCTTAAGACAATATGTGACCCGTGTTGGCAAAATGAGTGGGAATGCGTACGGCTTCATTTTGAGTTACGTGCAAAACAAGTGAAACATTTCAATTTTGGTCAAATTTGAGGTTTTCTCAAAAATGTTTAGCCATCCCAATGCTCCAAATAGCAATTAAATATCTAAAAGTATCTTTATTTGTATGTTTTCTGAGAGAAGGGGTAGAGTGGGGGAAAACGCCCCCCTTAAGGAAAATGTGACATTACAGTGAAACAAAACATAAATGTGACTAGAATTGCCATCCTGGTTTTGAGTGACTATGGCAGGAGTTATTCACCAAATATTAAAATTGCTCAGCCTTCATAATTAATTAGTATTTTGACTGAAAATATTTTTGTACAAAGGGGGCGTTTTGCCCCAGCGGTGGGGTAAAACGACCCCCAAGGTGGGGTAAAATGCCCCCTTTTCTTTACCAACCAGTTTGCTTCATAGATCAACAGCAAAATGAACAGACTAGTTTTTAATCTCTAAAAGTAAAAGGCAAGTAATGTATCAACATGTATAGGCCTATATATTTAATATTTTTAATATTTATTTGAGGAATATCCAACATATCCAAATTTTTTACATTTGATAATTGATGTATTTGTTCACCACTATCACCAAGACAAACAGAAAACCCTAAATAAATATTAAACTTATAAATTTGTATATTTATGTAGTAAAATATATCCAATAAATGCATTAAAAGCCACCCAATTTCATTGGGTCACCTAACCACCTTCCATCAGTGAGCCATGTGCTATCAAGCTAGCCTAACGCTCACTTGGGGTAATTTTTATTTTATTTTCTTTAATTTTGTTTAAATATTTTACCACCTAGTTATACTGCATTAAGTGTAAAACAAAGGATTTGATAGACAGAAATATGTTATTATAGTAATTATGATACCCCACAAGCTACGACTTTTTAAAAAAATGTTTAATTCTTAAAATATAATTATATTCCTTATAAATAACATATCCTCTCAAACTACAGACTTCACTATTCATCTATCACACATCACTGTGATATCCTACAGAACAATATTCTCTTAAACACTTTTTTTACTAATTACCATGTAATCCTCTTCTCTTCAAATACGTCGCTGGTGTCAGCTTCTCCAAGAAGATTTGTTTATCCCCGTTGTCAAACGTAGTGCATAGCAACAGTGAAAATGTATATTGACTACCTCTAGTGCTTATTTTGAGAAAAACATGTGGGGGGCGTTTTCCCCCACTCTACCCTACCTTTCCTCTGTCCATGAAAAATGCTGTTTTTCTCTGCTCACTTGTGGACGACTGGCGTTTCCCTCAGCACAAGTTTAGTTTAGTTACTTTGTGAATGTTCATAGTGAATTCTCGATGGTTTGAGTCTGAGCCAATGAAATTCGATTTTCAAACTCATGCTAATGTAAACAAAACTGGGCCATTCCACCGAAATTTTATGTATAATTATGCATGAAAATGAACTCTAAAATATATTTTATTATTAAGCAAAGTGTCCTAAACATTAATCTAACTGCAAATTTAAAATATACAATTTAAAACATTATTAAAAACTACTGAGAATACTAAAAAATGTCCTCCCCGATAACTAAACCTAAACTTTATCATGAAATATAATCATTAAAATCTTTCAGAAATCGTATTATTTTTGCACAGTTGTGCTACTCCATTTACCATCTATGCTAAACAAAAAGAAATTTCATAAGAAATCCATAATATGTTATTTAAAATACACATTTTAGTCGTGTCCCCAGGTTTTCACTCAGTCCTGTTACCCTCACACATTTCCCCCACTACAAAACTTGGAACATTCCACTAGACACATTTTCAACAGGAAGTTGCATCAACTGGATCTTATGCAGGCCATGAGAAGACCAAAAGTAAGTTCTCTTATTTTAATTTCTGTATATTTGATGAAATTGTAACTATGACTGAGAGGGTCAATCTCAACATTCTGTCCTGTTACCTAAACTATTTCTTTGATGTTATTTGTTTATTTTAAAAATATTAACTTTGGGTAAGTCACCAGTGTTTGCTCAGTGTCCGCATGCTATTAGCATGTGCACCATGTGTCCATATGTCAAGTATTTGATCATTTTTGCTTAAAAACTCAATCCTGTTACTTTCAGTCCTGTTACTCTTATGAAAAATAACAGGACTGAGTTAAGAGTAACAGGACTGAGTAGAGTCCTCTGTTTTGTGATTTAATAATGTGAATATTATCTGATATAATACTATTCACCTGTATCATGAGTTTTACAGTTGGAATGACTTAAATTATAGATTTTTAGGATTACTTTTACAATATGAATGCCATACTTGTAGGGAGCCAGTCCACCACGATGTGACTTCATCTTTTTGTCTTTCTCTTTCTTATCTTTTGTAGAAGATGGAGAGAACCTATACTTTGCAGCTGCAAGAAACACACACCCATGGCATGCTGCAAGGGATGGAGTGAAACACACCCGGAACCCTATTTTTTTCCCCCTTTTTTGTCTTTCCTTCCCTCCCTCTCCCCCCTCTCTCTTTTCCTCGCTCTCTTTCTTTCTCTTTCCACCTCCTTCACTGTAATGTATTACTAGCACATAGAGCATCCCTTCAACACAGAAATCTCACTCACACACATGCACACACAGCCATGGACACACTCTTTTTCTCACACACATACACACACACTGGACACTCAGTCCTGTTACCCAGTGTTCATTCCTGTTACAAAGTGCTCAGTCCTTTTATTAAATGTATTTATTTTTCTAGAAAAATAAAGTTAAACCACTGTTTTTTATCAGTTTTGTGTGATCCATCATTTACACAATTGTTAAATAAATTAAATTATTTACAAATATATAAACTTGAGGCTTTTGTCTTCTTTTAAATGAGAAAATTGTTTTGCGTTTTTTATTAAAATACACCTTGTCTTAATATAAAGTAATTATTTTTTTTTTTCTCACAAATATCAATTATTTGAACAAATAACCAACCATTTCGTCAAAATAAGCACTTACTTGAGGTGAATACAAAGGAATTAACTGACATGCTATTAAACATGATTTTTAAATGGCACTTGAGTTTTGGTAACAGGACTGAGAAAACACGCATCCATCTTCTGCGTTGAAACCTTGTAAAAAATTAAATAAAGTTGCCTGAGATTGACCAATATACATTTTGAATAGTTAAATGTGTGTAGAATTAGATTCAGTGTTGAAAAAATATTAAAAATAAAGTTTAATTTTGAAGAGTTACAACAAGCAAATGGCACCCATTCAGTGGAATGGCCCATCTGACATGTAACATTATATTACATCTGTGTGATACAGCAGGTCTTAATATATAGGCTGTTTCATTAATGTTAATCAAACAATTGTGGAATGGAAAAAAGTTCCTATAGATATGGGTTTTGACTTTGTTTGTGCCAAATTTGGTGGTGTTACCAGGGATTTTAAGGTATGGTTGCTAGGTGATTTTTGTGACTTTAACTCGATTTTTCTTAAAATTGACTTTGCTGACTCTATCGACTTCAAACAGGTGTATCTCAGTCTTTTTTCCCCAGATTCCAACAAATCATACACCATTATAGTGAATGTGACAATAACAATAACTCATTTTTGATAATTTGATAATTGCATTTTGTCAGCACTGGTCACATGTCTTTAGGATGGCAAGTGACCTAAGGTGGCTCCCCAAAGGCCAAACCACTAGTTAGAAATTTAGCCTACCAATCTGGCCTACACGTGAGATATGAATCATGTTTTAGACTTATTGGCACCACAAGATAGATGCTTTTGGTTAGGAAGTTCATTAATTATGAATAGAGAACAACAATACAGAGAAACAGGATAAGATTATTAAATCACTGCCGTAATTAAGGTTCTTTGAACAGAGATCGATAATGTGCTGCTCAGACTAAAACTAGGTCCATACATTATACATTGTTTTACAAGCTATAGCATTTAACAACCTCATTTATCTGACCACCAAGGGCTGTTTCCATAGTAACTTAACATGTTAGAGGGTTTCTGCCATATATTTTATTACTTTGTTTTATGTGCTTCTGTCTTCATGTATAATTGATATGCTAGAAATAAGGCTACTATAATGTAATATGGCAATGCAAATCAGTAAGGGCATGCTGAGTACAAAGGGTGCTTTATTTTAACGTTGTCTATTTCCTTGCTAGCATTTTGTGCTTGAACTTTAAATATGTCCGTGTGTAAGATTAAGTCTTAAACTTGTTGACAGCATTTCATATTAGCAATTTTAGTCTTCTTGTTTCAGTGCTAGAAAGGTTAACCCTACAGAAGAGGATTAGGGCCAAGCAATAATAAAAAAATAGAACCATCTCGAGATTAAAGTTGTTAAATTTCGAGAAAAAAGTCAAGATAAAATGTTGAGAATAAAGTCGTTAAATTATGAGAAAAAAGTCGTTAAATTACGAGAACAAATTCGTTAAATTATGAATTTGTTCTCATAATTTCTCATAATTTAATGACTTTATTCTCATAATTTAATGAGTTTAATTCTCAACATTTTATCTCGACTTTTTTCTCGAAATTTAATGTCATTTTTCTTATAATTTAACGAATTTGTTCTCGTAATTTAACAACTTTTTTCTCGTAATTTAATGACTTTATTCTCAACATTTTATCTCGACTTTTTCTCGAAATTTAACAAGTTTTTTTCTCGTAATTTAACGAGTTTATTCTCAACATTTTATCTCGACTTTTTTCTCGAAATGTAATGAGTTTTTTTCTCGTAATTTAATGAGTTTATTCTCAACATTTTATTTAGATTTTTTTCTCGAAATTTATCGAGTTTTTTCTTGAAATTTAACAACTTTAATCTTGACATGGTTTTATTTTTTTATTATTACTTGGCCCTAATCCTCTTCCGTACTACCCGGAAGATGCCTAGAAAAATAAAAATTGTGAAAATAATAAGTTTAGCATAAACTTACTGATCAGGGGAAGGACAGATGCTCGAGGTTCAACGACAACCACAATAGAGTCGTCATCTATTGTGGTCCATCTATTGGACTCCATGCCTTCTGTGTTTCTAATGATCAAAGGTAAAGGAGCAGAGGGCCATCTTTCTGCCTTTTATTTCTTGGTTAAAGGTTTAGAGGAGGCAGTAAAACGAGGCGTGTGCCACAATTAAATTCATAATGAGAGGGAAAAGAGTAGTACAGGAAGAGATTTGAGATCAAACCGGTCTTGAGGACGACATATTTAGATCAAGGATAACAGCATCACAAACTGAGAAGAGAACAAGAGAACAAACTGTGATAAATTTTATTTAAAAAATCTAAAATAGGGAACTGATCACTTGAATGCACTCAAGTCATTGTCAGGTGATACAGAACAAACAAGCACACCTAGAGAGAACATTTTGAAGAGAGAAAGGTCAAATCAAAAGCTGAAATCGTCTCCTCGGTTAAGATCGCTGTCTGGGGGACCCTCGAGGGGATTTTTTGGGGACCCCAAATAGTTCCCCACGTTTCCTCTTCTAGCAACTCCTCTGATCAGAAACACTTGACTTGCTCCTTCAAAATTTTAAATGAACTAATTTATGCTACATCAAATGTATAACAATTCATTCTCATTATTTTAAATCTAAACCTGTGTTATAGCACTCCATAATGGCATTTTTTTTTCATCATACATAGGTGATCTTTCATGTTGAATGCGCTATAAATGGCATATCTAGACAACATAGTGAAGTTCACATCACCTTACTCTTAAAGAAAACTCATACTGACAGACACATTCACACTGCTGGAACTACCACAGACTTCACTCTTAGATTATTAGATTACATAATAAGCCAGCTCAGAAAACTGATATTTCACACTGATAAGGAGCACATGATCTTCATGCGCTGATGTAAACAAGCTGCACACAGGTTCTTCTGTTCCACCTCTGGTTCACCACAAGGGGGCGTCAGTAAGACCACTGTAGGGGAAACAGAGACAGGTGCTGAATTCAGAACATACTACTCTTATTATTTCTGCCATGAACGATAAGGTAAACGTAGTATGAGTATTATATTAGTATGCAGTTCCGAATTCAACAAGGGATAGCTACAGGTCAGAGAAATGAGCGCGACGAAAGGTAAGTTATACAATGCTACTACTAACCCCTAACCCTACCCTGCACATTAACAGGCAGCTTTCACAACCAGTCATAAAGGGCTTTTAGCAGGCCTATACCTTTCAGCATGCCCATTACTCCGACCATCAGAGGGCGAGTTTGTGAAACTGACTTATTTTAAGTAATCTGAATTGTTTCATTGTTTTTGAGTTTTATGAACTAGTTTCTTTTAATTTCGATAAACTTAACCATCATGGTGATGAGAGTGGAGCACAAGATTAGTTTGAGAAAAGGTATATGAAATACTTTCCAAACACGTATTGTTCATAAGGAGCACAATGTCCCTGAAACATTAAAGGTGCCCTAGAATTAAAAATTGAATTTATCTTGGCATAGTTGAATAACAAGAGTTCAGTACATGGAAATGACATACAGTGAGTCTCAAACACCATTGTTTCCTCCTTCTTATATAAATCTCATTTGTTTAAAAGACCTCCGAAGAACAGGCGAATCTCAACATATTTTTAGTGATATTTGTAAATTGTCTTTCGAAATGTTTCGTTAGCATGTTGCTAATGTACTGTTAAATGTGGTTAAAGTTACCATCGTTTCTTACTGTATTCACGGAGACAAGAGCCGTCGCTATTTTCATTTTTTAAACACTTGCAGTCTGTATAATTCATAAACACAGCTTCATTCTTTATAAACCTCTCCAACAGTGTGTAATGTTAGCTTTAGCCACGGAGCGCTATCAAACTCATTCAGAATCAAATGTAAACATCCAAATAAATACCATACTTACGCGATTAGACGTTGCATGACGAACACTTTGTAAAGAACCATTTTGAGGGTTATGTTAGCTGTGTGACCTTTGTTTATGCTGTTAAAGGCAAGCGCAAGCTCCGTGGGCGGGGAGCGTGAGCATTTAAAGGGGCCGCAGCCTAAATCGGCTCATATTTAATGATGCCCCAAAATAGGCATGGGGTATCTATGGGGTATTTTGAGCTGAAACTTCACAGACACATTCAGGGGACACCTTAGACTTATATTGCATCTTTTAAAAATACGTTCTACGGCACCTTTAAGATGTAGCAGGCTTGAGTTCTACAACAGAAAAGCTCCAGTTCACTGAATCTGTGCATCATAATCACCTGAAGACACCGTCTTTGTGTTCGGAAAGCAGTAAAGGTTTGTCAGCAATCACACTGGAATAAGGCTTCACTTCTAGATCCTCTTGCTTTTTATAAGGGAGTTGGTACAAAAAAAAATTAATCACATTTTTTATGCATGTACAGTAGTAGCTGTATAAACTTTCATGATATACGATGAAAATTTCACTATTTTCTGAAGATATCAAACATTTATTAAGATTTAGTAACGCAGCATAAAAGTGCTCTTTTCAGTCAAAATATTTCACAAATTTGTTAGGTTTCAAAATATGAAGCTATAGATAATATTATTCAAAATATATACACTGTAAAAAAAAATGGGTGCAATTTTTTACTGTAAAATATTGCAAAAACACTACAGAAAAAAACTTAATAGGTTAACAGTAAGTTCCCATACTATATACAGGGAAAAAACTGTAAAAACACTAACCAGACATTTCATGTAATTTTGCAGTAAAATGCTGTAAATTTTTACAGTTTACAGTAAAAACAAAATAACAAAAAATAACAAATCAATGTATAATTTACAGTCAAAAACTGTAAACTAATATTCCCTGTTTGACACTGCACATTTGAAAGCATTTTTTTAGGGGTGGGGGGGGCTATCACATACAGTTTCAACCAACACTTAACACTGGGTTCTTTGGGAAGCAAGGTTATCTTTCCCTCACAACCAAAAACACACTTCTTTGGTGACATTGTTGATTTTCTGGTCTAAAAACGAAGTGATAAATCTTTCTCGAGCAAGTCCTGTGCAGGGCTGACGACGACTTCTGTAAAGCCAAATGAAGAACGCTGATGGGTGTGCTCTAGCTCTTGTTCTGTCGCTCTGGTTGACGAGTGCACGCGCGCTCTTCCGGGAGAAGTGCCCGTACAACGAATTCTGACCTTAATGATGTTACAAAGGCCCATACTCGAAAAAAAAGATTGCAAAGTTTATGAGGATTTGGAAGAGTATTATTGGCACAGAAATCCAACTCATGTTTTGAAACTTTGGCCATGTTTAGCATGAGAATCCATCTCTTTAACAGTGTAAATAAGTCAGAATACATGAAATAGCATTAGACCCCCCCTTTAAATAATCATGTTTCTTTCTTCACATCTTCTGTTGTTTAATGAATGTTTAGTGCATTATTTAAGTGTTGTGGGTTACCATGATGGTGTTTTGTATTTGCATTCTTTATATTAGTATATACTTCATCTTGTGGAAAAGCTACTTGTGATGATTTTTTTACAGTGTACACTTCCTGGTTGTAATATGAATGGTGGTTTTCCTGCAGAAATACCAGTGTGAAGTTGATTTGAACTGACTTACATCCATGAAAAGTGACTAAGTGGTTTAAAATAAAAGTGGCTTAGAAAAGTGAAGTTCATTGTAAAACAACAACAACAAAAGTTCCAGCATCAGTTGATTTGAATTGTCACTTGGTTTGACATTTTGTATCTAAGTAAAAAGCAGACATTTTAAAGTGTGCATTTCACTGAATTAAGATTTTAAAATTATTCAAATACCTTTTGGGGTCAATGTATGTTTTGAAATTGTGACAAATTATAGTTATTATACGATATTGCAAATAAGTGGTTTGTGAAATATTTGTAACAGATTTACAGTGTACAGAAATTGACAGATTTGATTCACTTAATTTTGGCACCACATCATTAATGTGTTGGAATAACATGATATTTTGAAGCTATAGTTCATCATTCTTACTTTGTGGTCACACAATGCAAAACCCTGCTGAGGGCAATACTGTGTTTTTGGAAGTCGTGCCTCAGTTTTGTTTAATATTAATCAACCTTATTTCATTTGTGTGGTACTTGCCATCATATCATTCTCATTATCCTTTTGGCTTTGCTCTGTTGAACAATGAGAGCTGAATTGCTCACTATCTAGCACACTTGAAGACAGCTCTGGTAAAGACTCTTGTGGTGGCTCTTCTTCAATTGATGGAGGACTATCAGTGCAAGCTGCAAAAAAATAAGATGATGATTTACTGTAATAGCACTAGCACTACATCATTTTATGTATATCTGCATAAAGAATGAGAGGAAATGACAGATCACGTGAACTGACATGTTGGTGTAGCCGCTGCCTCAGCCCACTTAGCATCTGTCTCAGTGTCTATCCTCAGCTCCAGCACATGGATATGATCTAAGAGCTCCTGTTTTTGAAGAAAACACTAGTCAGCAAGCATGACATCAGATGAGATCAGACCAGTCAATGATTCAGACTTTCAGAAAGCTTTGACCTGTTTTTCCAGCTGATGCTGCTCTTGTTCCTTCTGCAAGGCTCTCAGACTTGCTCTCAGTTCCTATATTTTTTACACACATGATAGAGAAAACTTCATACAGTGTGAGAGGAGGGACTGTTCCCTGAGATTTCTTCTCTTTACTGGTTTACTGGCGCAAGGGCGGGGCAACCTGTCACTCATATAAGACCATCCAATCAATTCCCCATGGACAAATGCAATTCCCGCCCTACTTTCCAGAATCTGTTTCACTCAAATATACACCAATCAGGCATAACATTATGACCACCTTCTTGATATTGTGTTGGTCCCTCTTTTGCTGCCAAAACAGCCTGAACCATCGAGGCATGGACTCCTCTAGACCCCTGAAGGTGTGCTGTGGTATCTGCACCAAGATGTCAGCAGCAGATCCTTTAAGTCCTGCAAGATGTGAAGTGGAGCCTCCATGGATCAGACTTGTTTGTTCAGCACATCCCACAGATGCTCGATTGGATTGAGATCTGGAGAATTTGGAGGCCAAGTCAAAACCTCAAACTCACTGTTGTGCTCCTCAAACCATTCCTGAACCATTTTTGCTTCATGTCAGGGCGCATTATCCTGCTGAAAGAGGACACAGCCACCAGGGAATACCGTTTCCATGAGAGGGTGTACATGGTCTGCAACAAATGCTTAGGTAGGTGATACGTGTCAAAATAACATCCACATGGATGGCAGGATCCAAGGTTTCCCAGCAGAACATTGCCCAAAGCATCGTACTGCCTCCGCCGGCTTGGCTTCTTCCCATAGTACATCCTGGTGCCATGTGATACACATGATGTAAAAGAAAACGTGATTCATCAGACCAGGTAACCTTCTTCCATTGCTCCGTGGTCCAGTTCTGATGCTCACATGTCCACTGTTGGCTCTTTCGGCGGTGGACAGGGGTCAGCATGGACACCCTGACTGGTCTGCAGCTCCATACGCAACAAACTGATGCTCTGTGTATTCTGACACCTTTCTATCAGAACCAGCATTAACTTCTTGAGCAGTTTGAGCTACAGTAGCTCATCTGTTGGATCGGCCTACATGGGCCAGCCTTCGCTCCCCATGTGCATCAATGAGCCTCGGCCGCCCATGACCCTGTCGCCGGTTCACCACTGTTCCTTCCTAGGAGCACTTTTGACAGATACTGATCACTGCAGACCAGGAACACCCACAAGAGCTGCAGTTTTGGAGATGCTCTGACCCAGTCGTCTAGCCATCACAATTTGACCCTTGTCAAACTCGCTTGTCAAACTGCCCATTTCTCCTGCTTCTAACACATCAACTTTGAGAACAAAATGTTCACTTGCTGCCTAATATATCCACCCACTAACAGGTGCTGTGATGAAGAGATGATCAGTGTTATTCACTTCACCTATCAGTGCTCATAATGTCATGCCCCATCAGTTTATGTCACAACAGGGAAGAAAAGACTGTTGAAACTTCCTATCGACTTTAATAATGTAACATTAAACATTTCATTTTTAACTTAAATGTTTGTTCATATATCAGCCAATGTTATCCTTTCATTGCAATTACATATTTTATACATAATATTGGGCTTTCATTTGAAATTAAAATATGTTTCCACATTCAATATTACGAGATCAAGTTTTTGATTTAAACACTTTCTTAAGTATTTCTTATCAACCAAGTTGACTAGTGTCCCACGGTGTCCATTAACATGAATAATCGGGGGGAAAACACTTCTGTAAACATATACATGTGCAATTTATAGCTGTATTTTAAATCTATTTTGGTCGACTTATTTACATGTTTCTTTTAAAGCAACTCTTGCCTCATACTGGTGTTACTCCAAGACCAGTAACCTGACCCACATATGTGCCGGGTATACAGAAGGCTCTGAATGACGTGAAAGTTTAATTATAGGCCATGTGTTTGTCATGGAATATTTACCCGGTTACAATCCTTCTCATTCCCCAGCTCCACTTCCAGTTTCTCTCGCTCCGTTCTCTCTTCCTGGAGCCACTCTTCCTTCTTCTGAAGCTCGCGGCTCAGTTTCTGGACCCGATCCTTATCCAACTTTAACAAGAGCACAAAGAGTTGGAGTCACACACTTACTAGTAGTGTTATGGCTGGACTGATTAAAGTGGTAGTAACGTAGTAACCTCTGCACTTTGTCTCAGAGTCTCTCTCTCCTGGGCCCAGGTGGCTTGTCCCTCACGCAGAGCCAGGTTAGCCTGGGACAGTTGTAAATTCATCTGTGCAGACTGCAGTCTGACCTGATGCAGCTCTGCATGGCTGTGACTCTGCATGGAGCCCAGTTCACTCAGGTCCCTGCGGAGGGCGTCAGTGCTGCGCTCGCTGGCCTCCAGACGCTCCTGCAAGTTCCGCAGCTCTGCATGTGCCTGCTCATTCTCAATCTG
Source organism: Chanodichthys erythropterus (assembly GCF_024489055.1). Lineage (NCBI taxonomy): Eukaryota > Metazoa > Chordata > Actinopteri > Cypriniformes > Xenocyprididae > Chanodichthys > Chanodichthys erythropterus. Next base: position 33,078,453 of record NC_090226.1, on the reverse strand, counting down.
CAGAGGAAATATTCATTATCATACAAATCATGCAGTTTTACAGCGTTATTCCGGGATATAAATTCTGAAGTCCATGTAATGTAGCTTCACCTGTTTCAAACTAGACAGAGGAGAGACTGCAGAGCTCACTATAAAACCAGAATCAACATTGGCTTGGCTTTTTGGGAAATGAAGGATTGAAATGTTGTAAAAGTGTAATAAAAGTATTATTATTCAACAGGTGAGTAACAAGTTTTATTGAACAGATATATCACCATATGTAGCTCTCTAAGAGAGAGTTCATTGGTCACTGTTGTTATTGCAATACTCCAAGACATATGGTAAAAAGTTAACAAAAATGTACTGTTGATTAAAATGCTACATTTGGTATTACATTGGCGGTGGGAATGAATAGGCTTGAACTTGGTGCTGGTAACCCAATGCACAGGACAATGGTGACAACCAGAATAAAAATATTCATGATTCTGAAGCTGAAAATACAGAATTACTTTATGCTTGCACTCTGTCACTGATTACAATGTAAAAAAAATAATTGTTGGTTTAACTTAAAAAAAAAAAAAAGTAAATGAGTTCATTGAAATTTAAAAAAATGAGTTAATACAGTGAAGGCGATTGGTTTAATCAACAGAAACTCAAAATATTATGTTATCTGAAGCACATTAATTATCTAAGTTGATTTAACAAAAGAAAACATGTGATAAAAAATCATGTAGATAACAAATACAGTGTAGATATATTTAAAATAATGTAGGCCACTTTTTTGGCATTTGGCATTTTCAGAAGCCTCAAATATTCCCCCATTGCATTATTATACATTATATATAGTAGTTTAATATAGTACTGACGCTAAAACTCTGTAAACTTGAATTTTTCTCAATTTGGGTGAACTATACACAATACATATTGTTACTATCCCCGATACATATTGTTGCATTTCTGTATTGCGATATATTGTGACATGATATATTGTTACACTCCTACTCTTTATGAAGCTGCTTTGAAACAATCTGCATTGAATAAAGCGCTATATAAATGAAGGTGACTTGACTTCACAAAATTTCAATCTAATTCACCTGCAAATCTTTCTTCTCCTTTTCTTCATCTCGCCTTTGTGTGGTCATCTTTTTAACTCTTTCCTTCATTCTGCCGAGAAAAATAGCATGTTTCTATCGTATTGTGTTTTCTTTTCCTTAACTGCTATTTGATTTAATCAGTTGGTTATTTTATAGAAATTAACAGTCCGTAAACAAAGTATAATATGTGATTGTGAAGCATGAGTCCCAAATCACCTGTCCAGCTCGGCCTCTGTGTCCTGTTTCTGTTGAGTCAGAGTGGCAGCATCCTGTTCGAGTTCTTTGATTCGCTGATGGTTTTCAGCTCTCTCTGCTAGAAGTCCGCTACGTTCAGTAGACAGGTTTTCATGTGTGCTTTGCACATCCTGATGGTAAAGATACCGGAGTTTAGGGTTTCATATACAGCAGGTTTCTGTGTTTTTGTTTTTGCTTTTCTGATTACAAATTTGTGGTGGTCCAGAAAATTTGAGTTGGTAACACTTTACAGTAAGGTCCCATAGTTAACTATGTTAGTTAACATGAACTAACAATGAAAAATTAAGTTCTGTCATGAAACTCTAGATGGCGCAGGCTAATAGGTTCCTAACTTAATCTGCTTGCAATCACATCCCTCTCTATAAGGCACAGCTGATTGGTTCCTGCTCTATCAGCAGCCAATGAACTCGCTGCTCATCCTTACTTAGTCAATATTTGCTGTAGCAGTTGCAGCATGCTTTCAGAAACCCTCCACCTTCCCTAGCTCCACCTGTATAGATCTGTAATCATATCCATTACCATGCTAAACACTCTGAGAATTGTCATGACAGAAATGTATTGTTCATTGTTAGTTCAGGTTTGTTAATGCATTAACCAACACTAACTAATGGAACCTTATTATAAAGTGTTAACTTTGATTGTACCTTTTGTTTTTGCTCCAGTTCCTCGATTTTTTCAGTGCTTTGCTTCAGGTTGTCTTTTAGCTCATCAATCTGACTCCTCATCTCTTTCCGCACTCTTTCAAACTCATCTCTGTCCGTCTTCCATCTCTCCCTCTCTCTCTCCACCTCATCATCTGCAACCTCGAGCCTCTTATGCAACTCGTGTAACTCACGCTGACATCCTTCTAAGAGACTCTGTAAAAATATTTCAAAACATAGCAAGAGAATGAGCAAAACAGTATGGCAGAAACAGTGGCCTACATTTTTTTTTTTTTTTTTATGGACACTAAAGTCACACTTAAAAATTCTGAATGTTGTTAAAAATATATCTGTAATTGATGCTAGAGCTTTTTTTTTAGCTATTTTGAACAAACTGGTTTCAAACTTATGCTTCAAATAACTTTTTATTTTAAAATAATGCTTTGATATTTTGTCATGCAATGACACATTTTTGTATCTTAGGTGTCCAAATATTATTTGGGGTTCTTAAAAAGCTCTGTTGTTAAAGTCAAATCTGCTATCTGATCTCTTGTGCTGAAGGAAGCCCTACCTGCAGGATCAGAGCCTTTGGCACCACCAGAAGCAGGTCATCTCCCTCCTCCTCTTCCTCGCCGTTTTTCTCCTGCTCGAGCGTAACAAGTTCATCCAGAGGTCTTGGAGCACAGAAATTAAATGGGGAACTGACCGCACAAATCTCGCCATGTTCATCCACATACACAAACTGATACGCCTCCCCGTCGGGTTTTGGTAGATAAGATGCTGAAAGATGGCAGGAAAAGTGGAATAAAGATCAGAAAACAAAAAAACATGATACACATAAATGGCCTGGTACAGATATTATTTGGTATATTCAACAAATAATCCACAATATCCCTCACTAAATGAGCAAAGACTTGTTTACAACTCAAAGGATGTAGAGTTTTAGGCTAAATTCACTTTGAAACAGACAAATGTACCCTTTTTCTATACAGTCCATCCTAATCCTATAACCTCTATAAATAGTCACTTTAGATATACAATCATGTGTCCAATTTCCCAACGCAATCAGTGTTTTGCCTATGCATTAATCTAAACTCTTTGATTGAACGTGTTAGCATTACTTAAGATCACATGTAAATCATATTTGGTATCTATGATTTCCTATTTTAATTTCTTGAATGATCATGTACATTATTTGTCAAAACCTATGCAGCATATTAGTATTATAAGAATCTTTAATAGTTTCTCCATCAACACCTACATATGCAAAACACCATACTTGAAGACTAAGGATCGTAAAGATTCCCTCCAAAGGAACAGCTCCTAATTGGCTAAGTCGCCTCTCACTTGTGACATCTTCATGCTTTAAAGGATCACTGATCACAAGACCAGGCCCCCTTTTTTCCCTTTGCTGATTCTGAGAAATTGAAGATGAGATAGAAGTCTTCTAAGGAGCCCTAAGTTTGGCCGGCCTTGTCTTTCCATTCACCAAAGATCCTCTGACTCAAACTGACAACTTCATCAAAGATCAACTGGAGCCTCAACAAATTGCATCTGGGCAGTTTTATTCAAATGGGCGAGAAATGCATGTATCAAACTTGAAGGGAAATGAAGGGTGATAAAACTAAGAATCTGCTGATTTTCATTTAGTTAATAAAGTCTTGTTCTTGTCACATATAAAATTGTTTGTGGTTCATACTCGTATACTGGAGTCCCAAATTATGCAGATTTGCTCTGTCCAGTAAGAAAGTTATTTCCCATACCCCTGAAATTAACATTTCGTAGAATTATTAAACAATTAACACGGAGTGTTCCCTGGACAAACAGGTTAGTCGATTATGGTGTTACTGGGAAAGTTCACCCAAAAAGAGAATGTGCTGTTAATTTACTTACCCTGAGGCCATCCAAGATGTAGATGACTTTATTTTATCCAGTAAAACAGTAAAGAAGATTTTTAGCTGAAACTGTGGTCCTCTGTGATTCCTATAATGGAAGTGAATAGGTGCCATCACTTTGAGATAAAAAAAACAAAACAAAAACATATGCAGACAAAACAAAATTAATACACGCGACTCCTGACAATACATTGAGGTCTTATGAACTGAAGCGATCAGTCTATGCAAGAAACTGGACATTTTTACCTGTAATCCACAGCCTCTGCAAATGTCCTGACCGTGTTCACGGCAGTCTGGAGTGCGAGCTTCCTGACGCATGTGTTATTTTGTTAATCAAAATTGTACTTATTTGTGCTTACCCTGGATGCTGCAACCTATATATGTGTGGTCTCAATTGGCATAAATTTTATTCCCAACATTTGAGCTCCGGCGCACTCGTCATTATGCGACAGGAAGCTTGAGCTCCAGACTGTCGTGAATTCGCTCAGGACTGTTTGCCAAGGCTGTGGATTACAGGTAAAAATGTTGTAAATAATGTTCAGTTTCTTGCACAGACTAATCGTTTTGCTTCTTAAGACCTCAATGTATCATCAGGAGAAGCAGGTATTTATTTTGTTTTGCATATGTTTTTCTGAATCTCAAAGTGATGGCACCCATTGACTTTCATTATATGAATCACCAAGGACCATGGTTTCAGCTAAAAATCTTCTTTACTGTTTTACTGGGGGAAAAAAGGTCACCTATATCTAGGATGGGCTCAGGGTGAGTAAATTGGCACATTTTAATTTTTTGGTGAACTATCCCTTTTATTCTGCTACATCAATAATTTTTACAGCTAAACTAAACATTTTTTATAACTAGTTATAATTATTCATATTTCCATTTGGGCTAAATTGCTACAGCCTTAAAGATGTCAGGCACTTGCATAAGTGTTGCAATAGTTATAAAGTATCAGATGGCAACTTGAGTGGTCTTGTTCTACCAAGAACTGCAGTTGTTATTTCACTTGCTGTCTCTGTTGGTGTAGGACATGTGACCGCATGCATGACCTGCAAATGTATCAAATAGACTACTTTATATGCACAAACATAAATAAGATAGTATGTTATATATCAAATGTAAACATACAGTAAAAGGCCACGCTACAGTTTGCATCTGTTCCTGTTTGGTACCCTTCCGGTGCTAGAGCCCAGGCAAAAGTGTGGTAATCTTTCACTGTCAGCCATCCCACCTGTGAAACAAGATGAGTTATATATAAAAAAAATGCATTTGCTTTGCAGGTTCATCTTTTCCACACATATTCAGAGGGTGCATCCCTTGAAGGCCGAATGCATCACAGCGTTGTGAACAAGACTGTCCCAATTTGAAGGCTCCTTCTAACGTGGCCTTTTTTGAGAGAAAACGCTGGATTACACTTTTAAATGGAAGTATTAGGTTTCATATGACATATCTATTTTATAGATAGTTTATACTCTTTATTATGTACATAAATGGACCAAGGTGAACACATTTAGATGATGTTTTGATTTCAGAGGCCGATTATCTCCAGTACAAATGGCGCAATAGCAAGAGCAATCCTCTATAGGCTAGTCCCATTTAACAACCCTCGGTTCAAACTTTGAAGGATGCAGCCTCTGAATTGGGACACAGCTATTGTGAATAAACACTGTGTTTTACCTTAAATAGACCTATCCAGTCATGACTGCTCCAACTGTGTTGACTGCTTATAGTATAGCGACAGTCCACCCTCGTCTGTGAGAAATAGTTCTCTGCAACATCTCTGAATTTCACAGTTCTGTTTTCCTCCATAGTTACAAATCAGGTCAGATGTCTGCGCTGACAAAGAAATCAATCAAACAGCGGCGTGACAAAGACCTACTCTGAAAACTTGTGACTGTGTGTGTGTGTGTGCAGCATCGAAGACCATAACACAGATGTTCAAATAGATCAGATGTATGATTGCTGAACATTTTCAGTCCTTCGAAATATCTCAAGTGGCTGGAAGTGTACAATCATGTTTGTGTGCTATATTTAGTGTCTTTCCATTAAACTACAAACTACAGGAATGCTTGACACTGCAGACGACTATATTAGATTTCCATGTGTTGTGAAACTGCATGAGAGATGGGGTAACAGCATTCTTTCTGTGAATGTTTACACAGCAGAAGTAGCAGCTGAATCTAATCGACTATAATAATTCTCATTTCATGATTTTCAACTTTTCTAATTGTTTAATCACTGTATATGTAAACACACCCACTGGGGCCCTTCTGTGAAAATCCATTAGTTTTCAAATATAAAGTCTTGTGTAGACATATTGACAGCTGAATGGTCTCACAGTCAGCAGACAGCTTTTCATTAAGTAAAATGCCACACATTCATTTACATTTATGCATTTGGTAAAAAGTTTTTCACAAAGTGAGAACCAAGCCATACATTTCATCACTATATATGTGTGCTGCCTAGGAATAAAACCCATGACCTTCTGTTTGGATGCTCAACCAGTTCAGCTACAGGAACTCCAATCATGAACAGCAGAAAATGAGCATTCAGATGAACAACAACAAATACCACAAGGAAGTTTTTCAAAGTTTAAATCTGCATTTTAAAATGTCATAGGAACACCATTGCTACAATAACAGGGTAAATTTTACTCTTACCTTAATACAAAGATAGGATTAATGCAGAATCAGATCACCTGAGAACTTTCATGTCCTTGTATGTGTGCCTGTGATCTTGATGAGACTTAAACTGACTGTGTGAGTGCAACAAACAATAACAAATGCACATGTTGATGAACTGCCCCCTCTGTTGCACTCTGGGAAATGAAGTCCATAACATCACCAATCACTGAGTAAGGTCACACTTTGCAAGGATTGCAAGGAAGATTACATTACATTGTGTGTGTGTGTGTGTGTGTGTGTGTGTGTGTGTGTGTGTGTGTGTGTGTGTGTGTGTGTGTGTGTGTGTGTGTGTGTGTGTGTGTGTGTGTGTGTGTGTGTGTGTGTGTGTGTGTGTGTGTGTACAAGTTTGGCTATGCTTGTGAGGGCCAAATATCCTCATTTATATAGTGAAATATTACAACCCGAATTCCGGAAATGTTGGGACATTTGAATAAAATGAAAACAAAAATACTTTCAAATCACATGAGCCAATATTTTATTCACAATAGAACATAGATAACATAAATGTTTAAACTGAGAAATTTTACAATTTTATGCACAAAATGAGCTCATTTCAAATTTGATGACTGCTACAAGGCTTAAAATAGTTTGGACGGGGGCATGTTTACCATGGTGTAGCATCTTCTCTTCTTTTCAAAGCAGTTTGAAGATGTCTGGCAATCAAGGTTATGCGTTTCTGGAGTTTTGGTGTTGGAATGTGGTCCCATTCTCCATAAGTCACAAAATAGCAAGTTACTAAACCTAACAACAACAGCAATGATAAAACTGTGTAAACACAGCTGAAAAACAGCGAAAAATCAACCCAGTTAACCCTTAAATGCATGGCTGTTTCGCTAATCATTCTTACATATTCGGGTCTTTAACGACCCGGATCTATATCTAACACGGAAGGATCTCTACCTGTCGTGATAATATAAAACTCCTCTGAAATTAGAGTAGCAAATACTGAAGAATAAAATAAATCATATTTTGTTACCTTTTGGAGCTCGAAAGGGTTCAGTTTGAGCAGATGTTTTATGCCATCATCACTGTCCTCATCAGAGCCCATTTCCCAGTAAATTCAGCAAATAATAGGCTAGTTTTATGTTTGAGGTCGCAAATATGAGCTTATTCGCGATCTCAAACATTTTCTCAGAACTATATAATTTTCAACATCTTCAAAATCAATATTTTGATCGCTAACAACTTCACCAGATCCATCCAGTGACAGTTACAGTCATATTTGATTGCGTTTAGTACTTGCTCTGCAGTAAATCACTGAGCCATTTCATGTTTTTCTTATTATTTCGTTTTCTGTCTGAATGAGTCGTCACTTCAGCATTGTGTATCAGACATTGCCACCTTGTGGAATAAATGTGAATTGCACTTATTGCACTCATTTCATCTATTGTTGTGCAGAAAAAATACATGTACACTGATACACTCCTTGGGTTGTTAGCGACCCTATACAATTTTTACAAAAAATCAATTCAAAAATAGGCATTCTTTTATAATTTTATGATTTTTTTTCATGTTATATTCTTTATAATGAATTGATTGAGGAATACCAAGAAGGTTGAAGTCTAACTTTAAAAAATGAATGAAGAGGAGGGTAGTGAATGACGTCCCGGGTCACTAAAGACCCGAGGTATGAATTTAAGGGTTAAAGGATTAGTTCACTTTCAAATAAAGTTTTCCTGATAATTTACTTTATAAAAAGCTCTTTGAAGCTGCACTGAAACTGTAATTTTGACCTTCAACCATTTGGGCTCCATTGAAGTCCACTATAAGGAGAATAATCCTGGAATGTTTTCATCAAACCTTTAATTTCTTTTCGACTGAAGAAAGAAGGACATGGACATCTTGGATGACATGGGGGTGAGTAAATTATCAGAAAAATTTTATTTGAAAGTGGACTAATCCTTTAATTATTCAAGGCCCAGTGCATGATGAGAACACCAGTATCAGAAAAGCTGAGTAGGTTTTATTTAATTTTTTAACGTTGATAAGCTATGACATTGAGTACTGATATAAAATTTACTTTTTTTTAAATTCATGCCTGAACTAACTTTTTCATGTAGAAATTACAATGTTTTTTTTTTGTTTGTTTTTTTTTTTGTTTTTTTGTTTTCTGTAGTATTTACTTCACCACAGAATCATTTTTTCAGTTATACAGTATAAAAGTCATGGAATGTCCCCATAAAACATGGGAACCTGCGTGTGCGTGTGTGGTTCAGTTATTCCCTACGTTGTGGAAAAAAATTACATTTTTGATCTTGTTTGTACTCTAGCATAGGAGTGGACTAATGTGGAACAGTGATAATGAGGACTACAGAAAAGGATGATGGGAAAATTTTAGATTATGCATAGAAGACATAAATCACCCATAAATGGTGTGGTAGAAGAGTGAGAAGAACAGGAGCAGAGAGAGAGAGAATGAGGAAGCAGTGTGTGAGTGACAATGTCTTTGATGAATGCCATAATGATGAATTGGTAAAAATGTTGTAAGAGCAGTAGAAAGGAATTCTCCCTATCTGACAAGAATTAAACTGTAAGGATGAAACTAAAATGATGAAGAGTGAAAGATTGGTTAGAAGGAGGGATGGAGGTAGTTAGTATGCAAAGCCAAGCTGCAGCATTTGCTAGTGCATCAGTCCCCGTCATATAACTGTCACTGGGCTGCAAGCCACATAAAGAATGGGTTTCATGTAATTCCACAAAATTAATGACAGCTTTATGCTTGGTGGGCCAAAGGGGAATGAGAAATAGTGAGGAAAAGGGAATAGTGTTTGATTGTCAATATGAACAAATTCCCTGTTTTTTTTGTTTGTTTGTTTGTTTGTTTGTTTGTTTGTTTTGTTTTTTGAGGAGATTCTTGTCAAGAATTTCACTCTCAATTTACAAACCCAATTCCAAAAAAGTCGGGACACTGTACAAATTGTGAATAAAAACAGAATGCAATGATGTGGAAGTTTCAAATGTCAATATTTTATTCAGAATACAACATAGATGACATATCAAATGTTTAAACTGAGAAAATGCATTTTAAGGGAAAAATAAGTTGATTTTAAATTTCACGGCATGAACACATCTCAAAAAAGTTGTGACAAGGCCATGTTTACCACTGTGTGGCATCCCCTCTTCTTTTTATAACAGTCTGCAAACGTCTGGGGACTGAGGAGACAAGTTGCTCAAGTTTAGGAATAGGAATGTTGTCCCATTCTTGTCTAATACAGGCTTCTAGTTGCTCAACTGTCTTAGGTCTTCTTTGTCGCATCTTCGTCTTTATGATGCGCCAAATGTTTTCTATGGGTGAAAGATCTGGACTGCAGGCTGGCCATTTCTGTACCCGGATCCTTCTTCTACGCAGCCATGATGTTGTAATTGATGCAGTATGTGGTCTGGCATTGTCATGTTGGAAAATGCAAGGTCTTCCCTGAAAGAGACGACGTCTGGATGGGAGCATATGTTGTTCTAGAACTTGGATATACCTTTCAGCATTGATGGTGCCTTTCCAGATGTGTAAGCTGCCCATGCCACACGCACTCATGCCACCCCATACCATCAGAGATGCAGGCTTCTGAACTGAGCGCTGATAACAACTTGGGTTGTCCTTGTCCTCTTTAGTCCAGATGACATGGCGTCCCAGTTTTCCAAAAAGAACTTCAAATTTTGATTCGTCTGACCAAAGAACAGTTTTCCACTTTGCCACAGTCCATTTTAAATGAGCCTTGGCCCAGAGAAAACGCCTGCGCTTCTGGATCATGTTTAGATATGGCTTCTTTTTTGACCTATAGAGTGTCAGCCGGCAACAGCGAATGGCACGGTGGATTGTGTTCACCGACTGTTTTCTGGAAGTATTCCTGAGCCCATGTTGTGATTTCCATTACAGTAGCATTCCTGTATGTGATGCAGTGCCGTCTAAGGGCCCGAAGATCACGGGCATCCAGTATGGTTTTCCAGCCTTGATCCTTATGCACAGAGATTGTTCCAGATTCTCTGAATCTTTGGATGATATTATGCACTGTAGATGATGATAACTTCAAACTCTTCGCAATTTTTCTCTGAAAAAAAACTCTTTTCTGATATTGCTCCACTATTTTTCGCTGCAGCATTGGGGGAATTGGTGATCCTCTGCCTATCTTGACTTCTGAGAGACACTGCCACTCTGAGAGGCTCTTTTTATACCCAATCATTGACCTAATAAGTTGCAAATTGGTCCTCCAGCTGTTTCTTATATGTACATTTAACTTTTCCGGCTTCTTATTGCTACCTGTCCCAACTTTTTTGGAATGTGTAGCTTTCATGAAATGCAAAATGAGCCAATATTTGGCATGACATTTCAAAATGTTTCACTTTCAACATTTGATATGTTATCTATATTCTATTGTGAATAAAATATATGTTTATGAGATTTGTAAATTATTGCATTCCTTTTTTATTCACAATTTGTACAGTGTCCCAACTTTTTTGGAATCGGGTTTGTATCTTTGTTTTAGTTTTTTTTTTTTTCTCAGGCCATACCAATAGTTATTAAAGACAAACTGGAGAGCTGCTTTAGAAATTGAAGTAGTAATTCTAACTTAAATAGACAGTTATTTTCATGGTTAATACTGCAAAGCTTCTTCCTTTAAAGCAATCTATTGTATAAAGTGCTATAACCTTGACATGACGTGACTTGACTGGAGTGCCGAATTGCAAACACATCCACATTATTACTACGATCAGATGTTTTCTTAACTGCGGTTTTCTCACTGCTGTCATTTTGTTGTATGTTTAATTTGTTATTAAGATTAAAGCGCACAGCACATATTTACATATTTATCCGTGCTACTGGAGTAAATATGTGAAATGTAGACCTTCACTCTTACACACACCTCTTTGCTTTACCCTTGCGTTTAATCCTTCTATGGAAATAAGCATTTTTGGTGATCATGAGCCATAAAGTGGCCCTGCAGCAGATCGCCTGTAAATCTTGCCATAAAAATGCTGCACAGTCAGTGGTGCCATCAGCCATCAATTGCCTTTTTTGCTGCTCTGATTAAGGCAAAATAGACAATAAAAAAAGCAGCATTTTAGATAAATTACACCGGCACTGCAGTTGTACGGCACTAGAATATGAATTACGGACAAGTGCAAAAAGAGAGATAGAGAGAGAGCATTGAAAGAAGAGAAATTGAGAAACAGAAAAGTAGAGGAGAAAAGGTCGTTATTTTGTAGTTTTACTCTTTAAGGAGATTCAAACACTTGAGAGTGTCTAAGGGTATGTTTACATGACAACAATGTTGCTACTATAAACTGAAAAGTTTTTCTTTTGCATTTTTCGTACAGACAACAACATTGTCATAACGATTTACAAGGATTCGCGAAAATTAATAAACGCTGTATTCTGCTGCCAGGCCAGATGTTGGCGATGTCACTTTATAAAGAAAGACTATGCTCCTATAAAATTAACACATAAAACGCATGCGCATCAAGACACTGTTTTCACAAATTTGAGTTTTTGTAGTTTACAAGGAGACGATATCGATATCATTTTCAAAAACTTGCACTTTGATACCTGATTTCAAAAGTTTGCGTTTTCAGGCCCCCAAAACACAGTTGTCGTGTCAATGGACGGCCAAAATGCATAAATTTTTCCGGTTTTAGTTGAAAAAGGTGTCATGTAAACGGCCCCTAATCGTTTAGTCTTCATACTGCTATTTTAGCAAATAGCTTGTCATTGTTCTTCAAAATTTAGAATTAGACATTTTTTCAGCCACTATCCACAGTTTCCAACTATTATCTAAACACAAACCTGAATCCATTTTGTTAGAGCAGCAAAACTCAACTCTGCAGAAAATCACTGTTGCATATTTTCATGAAGCCAGATTTGTAACCAAACTGTTTGCATATTTTTTTCTTCTTTTATTCTATATGTATCTTTCCACAATTTAGAAATGTAATTTTGTTCATTCAAAATTAATTGTCTCTTTTTTTCATAGAGATTTTGGGGTCTTTGCTGCCACCTACAGCATACTGGTTACAGCATACAGCACACAAGTTCAACCATTTTAGGCCTTGGCAAAGGAGCATAATTATATATAAGTCTTGTAATTTCAGAAGGTCATGGGAATATAGTGTGACTGATCAGAATCTTTGTAGATTGTTTAGTCATCATGCAGAAGTCATGCATTCTCCACAGTACAGAATAGTGTATTGTGTAAGCCAGTCTGCATATGCAGAATATCATCTAGCCAATCATGCAACACAGCAATAAATAAATAAAAAAAAAACCTAAGGGCACACAGCTCAAAAGCCACAACTATAAAATGTTCAAGGAGTTTCTCAGGCATTTTATACAGGCAACTGAGCTGTATGGCGTAAAAAGTGACGATTCTGCATGCAGCTAAATGAGAATGTCAAGTTCTTCACTGTGGTTTAGGTTGCTACAGAATCGGATGTGCATGCCTTTTTGGCATGCACAGCAAAGCTCATGACCAGTGTCATGTTAAAATACGGGTTTACCTATAGTGCTTTGAGCCTCTGCCACAATCTTTCCATCAACAAGAGTAAATTCAGGGTGGGGGAGGCGTGTTTTATGAATGAACAGCTATGGTAAAAGTGGAGGATGGGTGAGGAAAACAAGACAATTTTATTGTTGCTCTTTTTATTTGCCTGTAGGGTGGCGCTACTGCATACTTGGTAGGATTAGTTTGTCTCACATAAAAGGGGGGGATGGGGGAAGTAACAGAGACAGAGAATTGCAGACTTCTGACTCACAACAGCAGTAAATCTTGTTGTCATTGATAAAATCCAATTTGGAATGGTCGCCAAGTTGTAAACAATGAGTTTTCTCTGTCAAGTTACCAAACTTAACTACCAGACCATAGACAGAAGCTTTTCTCAGTAACAGATATTTTCTGTCTAGACACATTAAAAGACATTTCGTGCATGATAAAGTCACTTTTCAAAATCACTGTTTTTATTGCCCTACATTTCCAAGAACACTAAGAGGATTGTGTTGTTAGACATCCATATGGAACACTACCTCTTTATCCTACAAGAAAATGCATATAAATATACAAAGACCGTTGTTTTATTTTATTCAATAAACTGCTTCTTATGTTTGAATACATACTGGCATATTTCGACTTTTACTTGAATGGCACGAGCTAAAGAAACATTCGGAGTAACTTCAGCAAGTATATTTTGAGGAGATGTACGTTCTCATTCTTTGATACCCTTATGAAAAACTAGTATACTTAAAGTTCATTTGATCAAGTATACTAAAGTAATGTTCAAGTATATTTTCAAGTACTCTTTATGTAGTAAGTATACTAGTATCAATGTACTAGTAGTATACTATTTTAATACCGCTTGGGACTAAATCGACCCAATTGAAGTGTATGTTTAAGTGTACTATGATTGTAAAATTAGTAAACTTTAAGTACACAACTAGTTCACAGCTACGTTTCTCATTTGTACTTCATCTGTACTACAAGTGACCTTAAGTAAACTAGTAGTTTACTATTTTAATACTAGTAGTAGTACACTTTGAAATATATTAAAAAGTTTTCTTTAAAGTGAACATCACATCAGACGTATAGTTTACATTTTATATATTATTTTTGTACTTTAAGTATACTTCTATGTTGCTATTTAGGTATTATTTTTTACTTGAAATACCTTTAACTCTTTCCATTTTAAAAACATTTTATAGGCTACTAGCTTCATAAATCCTTTTTATCAACACTTAAATGTGGGTAAGTTTCATTAAAAAAAAGAAAAAAAAAGAAAACATTTTAATCAAAAAGCTGAGAAAGTTGCATTTTTGTCAAAGACTATGTCGGGATGGGATTCAGAATGATGATCAAACACAGGTGGAGTAGATCGAGTCCATAAACTCCCCAAAGCTTCATAGTCCTCATTCAGTAACATTAGGCAGTTTTGATGATGTTTAATGTTTGATGATTTTTACATTTGTTTATTTTACATTTGCCTGAGTAATCTTCTATCCCTTATTTCAGCTTCTTCTTCTCTTGCATTTTGATCTGGAGATTCTGTACTCTTTCAGAATATATTGGTTTTCTTTATAAATCAATATTTTCAAACAATGTCCTTTTATACTATACTTTTATAAATATTATGTTTAAGTATATCTCGATCAAAAGTCCAAGTACAGGCCAAATATTCTTAGACATTCCTGTCAGTATAAGTCAAGTTAAGTTAAGGGCAATTTTATGTTTATTTCTGAGAAGTATATAAAAAGTAGACTATTTTTAGTTTAAAAGAAGTATACTAAAAGCACATTTGAATAAACTTCTTTTTCGTAAGGGTAGACTGGATACGTTTTCTATTCATCTCACAGACTGTCTCTCTCTATCTCAGTGCAAGGTCATAAAAGTCTTTTTGAACTACCGTGTAAAAAAGAAAACACCTGCATGCGAACACAGAGTAATGCCACTGGCATGTTTATGATGCCATGGCCCTTGGCACCCAACACAAGTGCTTGCAAAAGCTTTCTGTCGCACACATAAGCATGGAATAAGTTTTATCAGAACTACTTCTGTCAATGTTTTTTTTTTAATTATTTTATGTTCATAAGAGACATCATTGTATCGCAATTTCAAAGAAGAGAAACAAGTAAGTTAAATAAAGAATGATGTACAAAAACACATTTGTATAAAAAGCACAAAAACAAATCAGACTGCCAGCCTGGAATACCTAAGAGCAACACAAGAGGTGGAGATCTGAGATGAATGGAGTACTTCAAAAGAACCACTCTCAAGTGTCTGACATCTTTATCAGCTGAGCATCAGATGATTGTGAGTTTTAACAATGTTATCTGTCTGAACTAAAGACAGATTTTTTCCCCCCGCTGCATCAGTAGCTGACACTGTGGGAACACCCTTCAGGTGTGGCAATTGTCTCACGAATAGAATAGAATCACAGCAATTCATTGGCTGATGGTGCAAGCACCACACTCCAAGGCAGTGGGCAGATATGACACAATAAATAAATAAATAAATAAATAAATGCAGCTGGCTTTGGATACAAGCAAAACCCTAAAGAGGTAAGGGATAAGTGTAGAGACTTTGCAAGTGTCACAAAGCGAAGAGCTGCAGAACATAAAAGGGAAGCATAAAGACTGGTGGTGGTACCTGTTCTGTTCCTCCTCTGACGGCAGAGGAAGAAAACGTTTTGGCCATCCTGGGATCTGAGGTATTGGAAGGCAAGGCACACCAAATATGCATGCTGATTTACCATTTTACAGTGAGGCCATTAAAATTTTATGGTTATGGTTAAAGAACCTTTCAGTAAACAGTCTTTAATGGAACCAATTTGTTTTTCTTAGTGTGAAGAACATTTCAAAAATAAAAAGAAACTTTTTTGCACCTGTAAAGAATCTCTTGTGTGATGGAAAGTTTCTGTGCTGTCCATAACTTTTTTTAGTTAAAAATGATCCAAAATCAATTTGAGCAAGTACATAGCCAGCGTTCAAAACTATCTCCTTACCTTAGCCCGATTCACAACGGTAAGCTTATAATAATGTGTTCTAATTCAGGTGGTACTGGTAGGTTTCTGCTGTGAATTCGAGCATGCAGCCATTCGTCTTTGCGTCATTACATCACGTCTGTTTACATAAAGAATGAGTCCCAGCTAGTAGCTATATCATGTGAGGATGCTGCAGGTGACGGATCATTTATAGCCTTTTCTCACAGCAGCTGCAAAAATTTAATTTATTTTGATGGTAGATTGTATGGTATGACAAACGGACAAAGATATTAGACTGTACAGAAATTGAAATCTACAGGTAACACTAATACACACTAAATACAGCAACGCTGATGTTGTTAACATTAACAATTTGAAAACAACGTATAACAATAATAATTTGCACGGTTTGATGTGATATGAGCTAAACAATTGTTAAATTTAATCACCATAGTGTGATTTATTGTAATGATTTTTTTTTTAATCAGATGGTCAGAACAAAAATGGCAGACATGTTACTTGTTCAAATGACATTTTCCGATAAAAAATCCTATTTTGGTCATACTTCCAAGACTACAATCTGTGATTCCGAAGTACCTGTGCATGACTGACAGACACACATTCTCCTCAAAACATTAGATTCATCTGCACTGAGCTGCGCCAATGCACAACCCACATAAAGATGATAATTCTGCAAATAACTTCAATTGCAGGTTTCAAACAGAGATGGCGACAAAGAGGCAAAACTGCAGCTTTAAGATTAGGCTTAACCCTCTTCCTCTTTTTTTTTTTTTTTTTTGGTTGCCACCATGCCCAAATCCCTTGTCCTTGTCATGGGTGGTGGAAACAGACTGGTTCTGGTAAATGGGGCTCTGGTGATGCTGTGTGTTACATGGGATTCAATTTCCTGTTCAACGACAGAGAAGTTAAAAGTCTACATCAGTTGGATTGAAGAAATACAAAATGCTGTTCTAATAATATTAATTTAAAAAAATGTAAGCAATTGGTAAGTGAATTTGAAGCATGCCTGTAATGATGGGTCAGTAGAGTGTGGATCCATTTGCAGCTTTTATATACAAACAAGGGCAAGACAGTACCGTAAACAGAGACAGGCAATGGTCGGGGCAGGCAGCAAGGAATCAGAGTTGGGTCACAGGCAGAGATCAAGACAGGCAACGAACAATCACAGAGATAATAGACAGGCAGGATTTAGGGCAGGCGGCGGAGTTTCGGCAGAGATAAACAGTCCAGGTAATAACAAGATATCAGTCCACAAAGAAACGCTCAGAAATTATCACCACAGCAAAACCTTCGCAAAGGTGTGTGTTTGCGTCTTAAATAGTGTGAGTGTGATATGGTGCAGGTGCAGGTGTAATCAGTCCCAGGAATGCGGGCCTATGGGAAATGGAGTCCGGATAAGTGTATGTCAATATTCAGGTGACAGCTCCCTCCGGCGGCCCGGAGGATGCACCGGAGGAGCTGCATTCGTGACAGAGCCCCCACCCTGCGAGCGGCTCCAGACGCAAGGAGTCGGGCACCGGGGTCTACCACGAGGTCGTGGGGCCAGTCTCTCCGAATGCGTCCGATTGGAATTCCTCCAAGAGATTGGGGTCCTGAATATTATCCGCATTGACCCAGGATCGCTCCTCTGGACCATACCCCTCCCAGTCAACCAGATACTGTAGCCTCTGACCCCGGCGCCTGGAATCGAGCAGCTCTCGAACGTGATAAGCCTCCTCGCCCTCGATCATCAGCAGTGGGGGACGTTGGTCCTCAGCTCTCTCCGGTTCCCCTCTTGGAACCCCGGAGGGTTTCAGCAAAGAAACATGGAAAGTGGGAGAAACGCGATGATTAGCAGGCAGGTCTAGACGAAAGGATACTGGGGTAATTTGTTTTATAATTTGGAAAGGCCTGACATAACTGGGACTGAGTTTTCTGCAGGGAAATCTCAACCGAAGGTCTCTAGTGGACAGCCAGACCCACTGTCCTACAGTGTCGATTGGCTTGAGCTTCTTGTCTCCTGACTGCATGCTGAAGGTGGTGGTGAGCTAAGTCCCAAGTTTCCTCACTCCTCTGCATCCAAGCACTGACTGCAGGTAACTCAGAGGGCTCGCCAGACCATGGGAACAGTGGTGGTTGATAACCCAGGACACATTGGAATGGTGTAATGCCAGTAGACGGTTTCTGTAATGAATTCTGTGCATATTCTGCCCACATGAGATAACGGCTCCATTCCATCCATTCCATTGGCGTTGGCAGTAGGTGCGGAGAAATCGGGTGAGTTCTTGATTCAGTCATTCTGTTTGTCCATTAGACTCTGGATGGTAGCCTGACGTGTGACTGATATTTACATTTAAGTGTTTGAAAAAGGCAGCCCAGACCCGGGATGTGAATTGAGGTCCCCTGTCAAACACGATATCGTCAGGTAAGCCATAAAGCCGAAACACATAATTGCATAATATCTCCGAATTTTCGAAGGCAGTGGGCAGTTTAGGGAGTGGTATCAGTCGGCAGGCTTTGGAGAAGACATCGACTACTGAGAGGACGGTGGTATTGCCTTGAAAGGGCGGTAAATCAGTGATAGTCAATAGCAATGTGAGACCAAGGGCATCTTTGGCTGTTCGGTCTGACATGATAGGGCATCCGCCTTGGTGTTTTTTTAACCAGGTCTGTAGGTGACTTTGAATGGAACCGGGTGAAGAACATAGCCCAGTGAGCTTGGCGTGGGTTTAACCGCTTGGCTGAGCAGAGGTACTCTAAGTTTTTATGATCGGTAAACACAGTGAATGGGTGTTGCGCTCCCTCCAACCAGTGGCACCACTCTTCGAGGGCGGCCTTCATGGCCAACAGTTCCCGGTCCTCCACATCGTAGTTCCGTTCGGCAGCTGACAACTTTCGGGAGTAGAATGCGCATGGATACATTTTCTCGGGGTTGCCCTGATGTTGAGACAGAATAGCGCCGATACCAGTGTTGGAAGCGTCCACCTCCATGATGATAGGACGCTCCGGATCAGGGTGGCGGAGAATGGGTGCTGATGTGAACCAGTCTTGAGCTCCTGGAATGCTTGATTTGCCTCTGGGGACCAGTGAAGACGAGAGGATGAGCGTTTTGTCATGGAAGTCAGGGGTGCGGCTACACAGCTGAAGTTCCGAATGAACCGCCTATAGAAATTGGCAAAGCCCAAGAATCGCTGTAATTCCTTTAATGTGCGAGGTTTCGGCCACTCCAGCACTGCCCTTACTTTACTGTCATCCATGGCAACCCCGTCCCTACTGATGACGTACCCCAGGAAAGCAGTGAAGGTTTGGTGGAATTTGCACTTTTCTGCTTTAGCATACAACTGGTGTTCAATGAGTCTTTGTAGAACAGCTCTCACGTGCTGAATGTGCTCGAAGTAATTTGAATAGATCAGTAGGTCTATGTACACTATGACCCAGCGATTTAACATGTCTCTGAATACGTCGTTGATATAGGACTGGAACATGGCTGGACTGTTGGACAGGCCGAACGGCATTACGAGGGTCTCATAGTGGCCCCCCCCCCGGATGCGAATGAGGTTGTAAGCGCACCGGAGGTCTAGTTTAGTGAAGTATTTAGCCTGCCTGAACTGTTCAAGAGCTGCCGGTACTAGAGGTAGGGGGTAACGGAATTTTACAGTGATATCATTCAGACCTCTGTAATCAATGCAAGGTCTCAGTCCTCCGTCCTTTTTCTTGACGAAAAAGAACCCGGCTGATGCTGGTGATGTAGACGGCCAAATGAACCCCTTGGCCAATTCCTCCTCGATGTAGATTTCATGGCTGCAGTTTCTGGCTGAGTGAGAGGGAAAATTCGGCCCTTGGGGGGCGTCGCACCTGGTAGCAGATCAATTGCACAGTCACCGAGTCTATGAGGAGGAAGTTCGGTGGATTTCTGCTTGCTGAAAGCCACTGCGAGATCGGTGTATTCGGCGGGGTCGTTATGTTTCTCAGAGTTCTCTGTGTGGAGTTTCACAGATCGCACCGGTAATGGAATTACTGGTTGAAGGCAGTGGTTATGGCAGTGACTGTCTCATTGGAGTATCTCTCCCTCCTTCCATGATACATGCGGGTTATGTGAACGGAGCCATGGCAGACCAAGGATGATGGGATTATGGGGTGAGTGAAATACATAGAAGCAGATGGTTTCATGATGAAGGATGTCAACTTGTAGCTTGAGTTCGGAAGTGATGTGTTTAATTTTTCCTCCTCCGATGGGTTTTCCATCTAACGCCTCCACTGTTAATGAAGAATGGCAGTCGATTAGTGGAATGTTGTATTCTTTAATGACATGAACAGACATGAAATTTCCAGCCGCCCCAGAGTCCAAAAGTGTTCGTGGTGATGATTTGTTCATTAACGGAGAGTTGAATGGGAATTTTGAGGCAGTTAGATGAATAGTTATGTTGCAGGAGAGGACTCACCACTTTGGAACTCGTGGCCGCAGTAGAAGCACAGGTGCATCTGATGTCTTCTCTCTCTCTCTTCAGGCTGGAGGGGTGTGTAACTGAGATCCATGGGTTCAGGAACCGGGCTGCTGGAGATGGGCGCTCGGGAAGGACGCAGTGTGCGTAGAAGGTTATCGATGTGGATTGCTAGTTCGATGAAGAAGTTTAAGGAGCTGCCCTCGTTCCGCTTGTAAATCCATAGATAGACCCTGACCAAATAACAACATCAATGTGTCCTCTGTCCAGTTGGTTTGTGCTGCCAATGTGCAAAACTGTAGGGCGTATTCTGCGGCTGCGGCTTTACCTTGGGTCAATGAGAGTAGCTGGTCACCCGGGCTCTGCCCTCCCGCTGCGTGTTCAAACACTTCTCTGAACCGTTGTAGGAAGTTGGTGAATGAGGGAAACACAGAACCGTTATCTTGCCAGACAGCAGTAGCCCAATCCAACGCCTTGCCCGTCAATAATGAACAGACGAATGAGATACGACTAGTATCTGTGGGATACAAGGAGGGTTGCTGATTCACGTATAGAGAGCATTGAAGGAGAAAACCAACTTTGTTGGTGTGCCATCAAACTTTTCAGGGAGGACCAAGGATTCATGGCTGGCGGATTGGTGAATGTTGGTATGGCAGGTGCAGCGGGTGGTGGCGTGGAGGCCTCGGCGGGATTGAGGCGTAGGCCCTGTAGTGTTTTCACCAACTCCTCCGTGAGCTAGGTGAGGCGAGTGAGCTGGTGGTGATGCATAGCTAGTTGACTGGCTTGGGCTGATAATTCCGTGGAGATCTGGGCTAGAGCTGCTGGATCGCTGAGTGGCAAAGTCTTCTGTAATGATGGGTCAGTAGAGAGTGGATCCATATGTAGCAGTATACAAACAAGGGCAAGACAGTAGCGTAAACAGAGACAGGCAATGGTCAGGGCTGGCAGCAGGGAATCAGAGTCGGGTCACAGGCAGAAATCAAGACAGGCGGCAAACAATCACAGAGACAATAGACAGGCAGGAATCAGGGCAGGTGGCGGAGTTTCGGCAGAGATAAACAGTCCAAGTAATAACAAGATATCAGTCCACAAAGAAATGCTAAGAAATTATCACCACAGCAAGACTTCGCGAAGGTGTGTGTGCATCAATACTGTGAGTGTGATATGGTGCAGGTGTAATCAGTCCCAGGAATGCGGGCCTATATGGGAAATGGAGTCCGGATTGGTGAATGTCAATATTCAGGTGTCCGCTCCCTCCGGTGGCCCGGAGCTGCATTTGTGACAATGCCTATATGAACTGTCACCCCTTATTAAATACCTGAATAATTATAAGTTGATCATAAAGCATATTTATGGAGTAGAATACAAACTTTATTTTGTATTGGTGAGCCACCCTCACATACAGTACAACCATCAAAAAACTGAAGTTGGCTGAGTGAAGATTTTGTCAATACACAAGACTGACAAAATATCAAGATATCTTCTAACTGTCATAATCAAATGCTGAACGATGGTGGCTTCATAAACAATCCTGCAGCTTCATCACAGAATGTGAAGCAGAAGTCAATCATTCTACATAAATGCATATCTCTGATAACATCATCATAAGAAACTTCTGGCTTTTTCTTGATTCTTGAATTGCTGTTGGTTGTTAAACCACAACTTCAGAGGGCCACACAATAAAATTATTCCTTAAGTCCAGCACTGCAGTGCATAGCTGTACTGCTTTATATGCTATGGGAAGTTTTATGGAGATGGTGGGTGATGGCCTGGGGCTCAGCAAGTCTTCAGTCAGTGAGGCTGTGACAGCAGTAAAACTCCTGATGTTACATCTTTTTTTGGTGTTGGAGTAATAACTTCTTTAAATGAATCAGTTTGAGAATTAATGCTAGATTTTTTTTTATTATTATTTATTTATTTATTTTTTTTTTTTTTTGCTACAAATTAAAGACATGGCATCTAAGGACTAATTCTCAATTTCTCATTTTTGCTTTATTTCCAGATTCAGTCATAGGCTTGTTAACCAAATACTGACTTTTTCTCAGAATTGCGAGATAAAAACTCATAATTGAGTCTTATAAAGTCAGAATTGCGAGTTATAAAGTCAGAATTGTGAGATATAAACAATTATGAAAAAAGGGGTTTTTTTACCCCTCACAACTGGACACATTTTTTCCCCCTCTTGTGAGTTTATAACTCACAATTCTCACTTTATAACTGGCAATTCTGACTTTATAGCTTGCAATTGTGAGTTTATATCCCATAATTCTGAAAAAAAAAGGTCAGAATTGTGAATTTTTTATTTATTTATTTAAATGTGGAAACAAACTTCCATAAAAAGTGATTAGCTGGTGAAATGGATTTACTTATTGAAGAGCTGTCATGGTGGGGCCCAGATGGGTGTCACCTGGGTTGCCTAACTGGGGCCCAGACATTTTTGTCCACGGTTTCCATGTAGGCCCCACATGGGTTGACCCAGATGAAATGAACACTGCTCAGTGTGCACACTACAGGCTCTTAAATGTAACACAGAAACATGCTGGAGTTAAGGAGATAATTAGGTGATAACGAGCAGAATCACAGAAGGACAGAGGAACAACAAGAACTACAACTTCAGCCACAGCCTTCAATGAAATCAAATGAAGATAAAAGACATTAAATCACTCAAGATCTGATTAAACATCTCCACAAACAGCATTACCAGCTTCACATATTACTAACCAGACTGACTTCATACATCTACAAAAGTTGTTATTGTGAATAACCAGAGGTTTAGATGTTGATGATTTGTTGAAAATAAGTTTGGTTTGATGTCACCGTGATCGAGGTCAGCGCTTACTTCAGTTAGGCAGTTTGACTCTTGACTGTTTTAGTGTTAGTGTTTCTCTGGCTGCTCTTGCAATTTGCTATGGCAAGAAAGGTAAAAAAAAAAAAAAAAAATATATATATATATATATATATATATAGATATTTTTTTTTTTTTTTTTTTTTTTTAAATCAGGAAATTTGAAAAAACAAACAAACAAAAAAAAACACATTGTTCACTAAACACTTCAAACCTCCTGCAAGATTCATTCACACACAGACATCAAGAATCAGCGTATGAATCTCAACAATGGTGACGCACTTCATGTCGCAATGCATTATGGGTGCCTCATGCAAAACTCATCCATGACTCCCAGAAAGCATTGCAGCATGAAGCACGTCAACATTATTCAGATTCATACGCTGATTCTTGATGTCTGTGTTTAAGTAAATCTTGCAGGAGGTTTGAAGTGTTTAGTGAACAATGTGTTTTTTTTTTTGTTTTTTTTTTTTGTTTTTTTTTTCAAATTTCCTGATTAAAACATTTTTATTGTTGTAATTGAAGAAAAGATCCAGCACAGAGTTTAACACATTTTGCTCATAAAAAGCTCAGCCATTAGATCAGTGAATTAAGCCACTAATTAATGATTATATTCTTATCATCTAACAGCTGACCATATAGTCTCTTATTTTTCTTGCCATAACAAACAGCAAGAGCAGCCAGAGAAACACTAAAACAGTCAAGAGTCAAACTGCCTAACTGAAGTAAGTGCTGACCTCGACCACGGTGACATCAAACCAAACTTGTTCTCAACAAATCATCAACATCTAAACCTCTGGTAATTCTCAATAAGAGCTTCTGTAGGCGTGTGACAGAGATAAAGTCAGTCTGGTTAGTAATAAGTGAAGCTGGTAATGGTGTTTGTGGAGATGTTTAATCAGATCTTGAGTGATTTAATGTCTTTTATCTTCAGTTGATTTCATCGAAGGCTGTGGCTGAAGTCGTAGTTCTTGTTGTTCCTCTGTCCTTTGGTGATTCTGCTCGTTATCACCTAATTATCTCCTTAACTCCAGCATGTTTCTGTGTTACATTTAAGAGCCTGTAGTGTGCACACTGAGCAGTGTTCATTTCATCTGGGCTAACCCATGTGGGGCCTACATGGAAACCGTGGACAAAAATGTCTGGGCCCCAGTTAGGCAGCCCAGGTGACACCCATCTGGGCCCCACCATGCTGTGTTGGCTGGGTTGTGAGTGCCAAATGTCCTTATTTACTACACTCAAAAACATTTATGTCTAAACTTAAGATTTATGTATTGGAATTGCATATAGATTTCCTATCCATTTTTATTACATAGTTTTAACATAATCAAATTAATAAACTGAATGTGATTCATATTTTGTGATTCGTATTTTGAATATGAAACATTTACGTGTCCTTACTAAATTAAACGGCGTATAAATTGGCCAAATCAGGTATAGCTTGTCTATATGTAGTTTTTATATGTAATTTTTCTCCGAAGGTTATATTTATGTTTCATAATGAGATGTCATCTGTAGTATGTGAAACAAACGTGTGTCACTAGCTTAACCCGCGCTCAAAATACGAGCTTCAAAAGATATAAGGCTTCATTCATTGCACTAAATTCTTAAACAATTTTTATTTTTTATTTTAAACTGCTAGAGATTTGCTGGATATGAGTAAGAGGGCCTAAAAAGACCTAAGAAATATTGCCTTGCATATCATATGTTTAAATTTCTATATTTATAAAGATAATGTGTTTAGATGTATATCGTGGTATTTTTAATCTGACTTCGAAGAACTTATTTACACAACTGGGCGAAATATTAGGCTATGTTTAGACTTTGTGAGATGTCTTTTTACGTTTTGGCGAATTGGTGGTGAATTTGTTTTCAGTTTATTGTGGCTTTTAAAAAAATATTTTTTTTTTAACATATAGTGTAATTTTTCAATTGCAAGCTAGTTTTGTTGCAAAATAGTATTCTGCTTATTTCTGGCCAGTTATTGGCCATGGAAATATTTTAATGAAATTAATTATTTGAGCCATGAAAGCATTTTGTAAATCTTTATCATTGCAGACCACCCCAGCAAAATAACATAAATGAGATTTTTGTTATTAAGTCAGCCGGTGCCTTCCTCTGAAGATCCTAGTGAGTAAAAAAAAAAAAAGACCTATAGCTTGACGGCCATTGTGCGGCCTAGAGATCCGTTTTAACTTGAACTTGGACTTCTGCAGACGCTACAGACATCCTTGGTGGTCTGAGCAAAAGGGGAAGGGCTGTTTTAGTTACTAATATAGCTGTTTAGTTCATAATATTATTTAAAGAACGGTTATATCGTGATTAAATATCAAAACATCTACCACCTGTATAATTATAGAATGCAAATATTATAGCCTTTACTGAATCATTACGGAAAACATTTCACTCTGCAAGGCTTCCATTATGTAAGCCTAAATTATAAAGGCATACATAAAGCAGTTTGTAAGATAAAGGTCGATATGGATTATTGATGTAGGCTACAGATTTTTGGATAGACGATAGAAACACACAAATGATAGGCTAGTGTAAAAATCAGCTAACATCGACTTTTCCAGTTGGCTTCATCGTAGATGAATTTTAGAGAAGTGTGTTAGACTGCTTGCAGCTGACTCTTTAGAGATTTTAGATATTATATAGAGAAGACAATCCTTATTTGTCTATTATTTGCATCAAATTGGATTTGCATTAAATATCAAACACTTTTTTCTGAACTGATCAAGATGGTCCAAAGTCATATAATAGCTTCATGGCCGCGGGAACTAGGGGTGCTGGGGGTGCGTTTTTAATTTTCCACCTTTATCCATAAATTATTCTAAATATTATTTCGTTTTTATATGTTGTCGAATCTGGTGTATGACTTTAGAAATTAATATTTCGAAAACCGATCTCGTACGACGTGATTTACGTGGCTAAGCTGGTGGAAGCTGCTCATCTGATAGGGTGACATGACACTGACAGTAGGCTAGATGTGATTTTGTGGGACTATGCAAGACGTGTGTGAGAGATAAATTTATGTAAATATTATTTGCCATCACATTGGATAATAATGCCAAATTTAAATCGCCAAATGAGCTTTGTTAATTGTGACCAGCGCTGTGACTAGCCTATCACTGCCCACTATTCGAGTGATACGACGTAATTTACTCAACTGGACCTGCTAAATATAATGAACTAAATAACGTCTAGCAACTACAGGGAAAACAAGTCAAAGAAAACACATTGCTTAAGCTTGTGTATTATTTTTATTAGCTGTAAAACTATTTAAAAAAAAATACGAATGCATTGGCTGTTTGGTTATTTTCCAGCTCTACCTAGAACATTACGGCCGCATTTTTTTAGTATTATAACCCCCATAGAGAACCCCCTTTCTATAGAGAAAGGTTAATTTTCTTAAGGCATATTTGTAAGTTTCAGTTTTCTTGTTTACTATATCAAGCATCAATCACATAATGATTTAGCTGTTTTGAGTTTTTGCGTGATTTTATTTAATAAGCCTATTTTTTGCTAATATATATTTTAACGATCCCACGTCTTAGCCCACTAAAATAGGCTATTATAATTTAAGAGAGAATTCGCAAAAATTAACCATGATAATTTGCGAGCAAAACTATTCGTAACTATTTACGTTTCTGCAGCTGTATGATTCACTCGAACTTTTTAGTAGGCTGTGACTAATTTAGCCCCCATGTTTGGAGAGATTAAGAACGCTGCTTCATGCTGAGTATTATTTTATGTTATTGTCGAATGTATTGCAAATCACGTTTTCGTATTACATCAAAATTAGTAATTCTAACTTCGTAAAAAAGTCTACGTACCTTTTGTTGTGAGATCGGGTGATCAGCAAAATTATTTTACCATGTCAGGGCGAATCAATGCATTTCATATGGTTTAAAATGTTGATGTATCGATGAAAAACATATTCATATCATTTTAAGTTAATTTGATAATTTCGACATATTTTAAAATCATACATATTTAGGCTAACTTTACATTCGTTTATGCATTATAAGCAAACATGAATTATCAATGAATAATGGTATAATTATAAATTACCATCGACCGAATGTTGTTGACCAAACGAACTGAAATTCAATGTAAAGTGGTGCCTCACACATTATTCCTATTTGGACACTTTTAACATGGCAAATTCTAGAAATTCCGAGATTTTTTGAGGGCAGCATATACATTAAAGTCTAAATATATTTTGGCCGATGGGAAAGTTTCAATCGAAGGTTCCTCTGGTACATTTAGTGATGATTAGTAGTGTACAGTTAAACAATAGGAAGGGACAATTGAGGACAATAAGCAAGCGTCTGCAACTTTATTATGCACGTGAACTCGACAATGTAAGTGTGAAGTTCATTCCTGCCTGTCTAGACGTGTTATGAGACTCTTTGTCTATGTTTCCACCTTGACCTTGGATTTCCTTGCCGCTGATGGCATTTGGACGATAAGCCATTATTTAGATTACTTGCGCTACTACAGTAACCTATAGACCTACTTTTAATCGAATTATATGAGTTACTCAATATTTAAAGTTAAGTGCAATTAACATGTACTACCAAAATGTGAAGTATGTGTGTATGTAGGCCTATGTATGCATATATGTATGTATGTATGTATGTATGCTTGCATATATGTATGAAGAGACAGGGCCGGTTATGAATTTCTAAACTCAGAATTTCACAGTGATTCTTTCGTTAAAAAAAGCTGACAGGAACACCTTATGAAACGAACTATTCTGACATCCTCGTCTATTCTTCGTCATTTTATTACTTTTTTTCACAGTTAACAATCTAAAACACTACATCTAATTCCCACCTGTTCCGGATAATCACCTATTTTTAATTGTACTATTTGAAACTGATATGACTATTGTGTATTTAGAACAAACTCTTATGTATTGTTTATTTTATGTATTTATTTTTTAAAATAAAAACTAACAAAAAACTAACAAAACTTCTCAAATCCAAATTTCCAAATTAGCAACTTGTCTGCCAGTGCTACGAAAAATAAAAAAGATTCTTCGAACAAATATCAAATTTAAATATTTCAAAACCAATATCAAATAGGCCTACATTTGCATTGGCCTATAATATTTTCATTCAGTGTCGGCAAAAACTTTAGGATTAATTTATCTGATTTATCTTAATGCTTTACTATTACCTTTCCAGAAAAGCGATAACATTTATTTGTTCTTGGAGTAATTCTAAAGAAAAAAAAAAAAATCATCATTTTGCCTGATATACATTTGCAAGCCATTGAACTTTCTCTTTTTTGATGACTGTTTTGTGGTCAGTGATACTGAGCATCTTCCCCTGTAAGAAATTCCCTTACTCGCTTTGTCTCGATAGTCATGTTATTCTTAATAGTGAAACAGGGTTTAATGACGCGCATGCGTGCGCGGAGAAAATTAGGTTGGAAGTGAGGTGTCAGTCTAGTTTTAAAAAGCATTGACAACCAATGACGATTTCGCTGAATCTGCATTGACGCTGGGCGGACACATTGTTTTACGTGTAATGAAGAAGAAGAAGAAAAAAAAATCGAATGAAAGTAATACTCATAAAAACAAAACCATGGAGGGACTGAGTGGGAGCAATCCTGCCTCTCGTTGCAGTGATTTTATCTCGCACCCTGTACTGGGGCGCCACAACTTCTCGAATCACCAGTGTACAGTGTACCCGGATATCACGGCACAAGATACCGGCTGGCAATGCCCTGCGCCCCAGACCTCATCGGGCACACCACTAAGCTACGGATACCCGTTTGGGAGTCCATATTATGGATGTCGTCTTTCGTACTCTCAACAAAATCCAGAAAAATACCTGGAACCAAGCGGCGTGCTTCCATCTGAAGAGCTTTCCAGTAGATCCAAAGATTTTGCTATTTACTCAAGCTTTGCCGGCTCTTACAAGACTGTCTCCGGCTATTTGGATGTCCCGCTTGTACCAGGAATCAGCGCGCACCCAGAGTCACGGCATGAAACTTTATTTCCTGTGGACAGTTATCAGCAGTGGGCACTGTCGAACGGCTGGGATGAGCAACGATGTTGTTCTAAGGATCAAACACATTTTAACCACCTATGGAATTCACAGTGTTTGGGTAAAATGAAATATCAGCAAAAATGATAAATTTATACTTGATGATTTATGATAATTTATACTTGCAGTATTGGAGTTGAAGAGTAGTGACTTTCAGGAAATTCCAATCTTAAATATGTTCATGAAGGCCTTATTGTTGTACCCGATAGTGGTTTTCCGTAATAGTTCTTAGATTCATTCTTAACCGAGACGTTGATTGGCAGATGTCAGTTTAAAATGTAGCTTATTTAAACTTCAGAGTTGATTTTTTTTTTTTTTTTTTTTGATGCATTTTACTTAAACAATATGCCTAGCCTATAGGCATATATATTGTATTAATATTCCAAGTAACCAATCAGGGCTTCGTTTCCTAAAAAAGTTCAATTTAACTCTATTGATGAAACCTTTAGAGTCTGGGCTGGGTTTCCCAAAGCCAACTAGGGTCGCAAGTTCCATCAATAGAGTTAAATGGAGCTTGCGACCACAGTTGGCTTTGGAAAAAGCAGCCCAAGACTCTAAAGGCCATATATATATATATATATATATATATATATATATATATATATATATATATATATATATATATATATATATATATATCCCAACTCAAACTTGGATATTGTATTAAAAAAACAAACAGTCTAATGAATCCGCATTGATTGAAATATTTATTTGCAAATGTACAATATTTGGACAAGTTATAATTTTTAAATATATCATCTTATATTCTGCTTTGACAGATAGGCCTACTATAACCATTATTGTTTTAGACTCAGATTGTTCGATTTACTCAATAATATTATTATTTGTGATCTATACATAAAAAAATGCGTGTTCTCTTCTAAACTTGGTTTATTTGCTTCAGATTAATGTAGGCTAATTCCTTCATGCTTCTACAGTCATTTGCTGTCTACAGTCTACTTGAATAAATTAATTAGGGCGAATATGAACCAACGTTAATAAAGAATTTAAATGGATTTCATCTTCTAGAACGAAAACATCTTCTAGAAATTATAAGAAAGTTTTTTTATGAGCCATTTTGGAGGGAAACGGCTGGAAAACACTATGGATGTCCATTCCCGACACATGGGGAACACATCATGCTTTAGTAACTCATAATTATGATATAAAGTAGAAATAAAATGCGTATCAATAGTATGAGTTTGTAATCTCGTAGAATACGCCAAAATGAGTTTTGGCGTGCTTATGGTACGCAGTTTTTCGCGTGCATATGATACGCACTTTATGGCGTATTATACGTACGAAACCCCCACTCCCCCACCCTCATCCTATCCAAGAGCGTGTCATATACAGGGTGCTTTATACGGTTTAATATTCTTTAATGTTCATTAATAATCTTGCAATTATTAAAAAAAAAAAAAAAAAAAAAAACATTGGTACCATTGTAGAGAAAAGTGGAGATTTTGCTTACTGAGGACACGTATAAAGATATGTATGCGGATTTACTTAAAATACAAAATTAGTGTTAATCACATTAATGAGTGCTATTGTTTCATAACATTTCGTTAACTAATTGTATAATTCAGTGATGTGGAATATGTAGGCCTAGACGTCACAAAAATAAATTGCGAGTAACGATATTCAGGTTTAGGCCTTTCTTTCGGGATTCACCAATGTCTCAGACTAGACATATAACCTACAGTATAAATTAGTGTTGGAGTTAGAATTCCTCACTTAAAAATCGCTTGTTTGTATCAGCTCACTGTAAACATTTCCAATCTGTTTGAAAAGGTTAATTTAAAACAACGAATTTTCTTATACCAACGACGATCAAATCAGATTAGATGACTCAGAGACAACAAACGCATCGAACCCTTAACTCTAAAAAGGTCGGATTGTTAGTGCAAAATTAAACGCTTTGTCAGAATTTCTAAGTTGTTCTTCCCGTCTTACACCATTTTTGCAGATGTGGTGCCACACCAGACCGAGATTAATGGGTATCATCGCGGTCGTAAGAAGAGGGTACCTTACACTAAAATTCAACTAAAGGAGCTGGAGAAAGAGTATGCAGCCAGCAAGTTCATCACCAAAGACAAAAGAAGGCGTATCTCCGCCACAACCAATCTCTCCGAACGCCAGGTGACCATCTGGTTCCAGAACCGCCGTGTCAAGGAAAAGAAGTTCGTGTGTAAATCAAAGCCAAGCAAAGTCATGCATGTTATTTGATTAGCCTTGTTTGCGCGAACAATTTCATCATTCAAGCAGAAAAAAAAACATTCCACATTCAACGGATCTAACATCTGAACATATGGCAAAAAGATGGCATACATTACAGTTGCAGTAGCCTTACATTGCAGTAATAGATACGTTTCCAGAGAGGAGTCACAACATCATTCATCTTATATTAAAGAATCAGTTAACGTATTCTGGAATGCCTAGGAGGTCTGATGATTGTTCATTTTTACTGAAGAACACCCCATACTATTCATATGTGATTCGTTGGTTTTGCGTTCGATATTAATATGGTGTAAACAAGACTGTTGTTTTTAAATTTATCACTGCTATTTATAATTTAAGACTATGGTGTGTCAGATTTGAAAATTCTTGCCTTGTTTGCTTATAGCTTTTGTTCTATTGCAGAAGGTTGTGAGTTTCAAAAACAACTGGAATGGTAATTATTGTAGGCCTATATCAAAATGTTCTGTCCATCAAAACGTAAAGTCATCCATTGTTTGTTAATTGTTAGCTTTGCAGCAATGTTTTGTGTACTTTTCTCCCTAGCGTTTTTGCTCCATTTTATAGCAAGTGCATATATGTCATAAAATGTTCTTGTGTTTTATAGAAACGTATTAATTGCTAAAACGTGTTTACATAAATACTTTGTTTATCGCCCCCCCCCCCCAAAAAAAAAAACATACCTTTCTTATTTTAACATTTTTGTTACCCAATATTGTCATGCAATTTCATTGTAAGTGAAGTATCTCTCTTATTAACAATGGAGATCAATTGGAACTTTATTAATAATTTAAAAATAAATAAATAAATAACATACTGCACATAAGTGAAAATAATGTGCAGAAAATAAGTTCAGTGACAAAGCACCTGGGTCATCACTTTACTTTTTGGTCCCCATGTGGAAAACAGCTTATAAATCATACTAAGTGTTGTTGTTTTTTTGTTGTTGTTTTTTTTTGAAAATCTAAAAATGCAGAAAGATATCTGTTATGGAGGATTGGGATTAGGGGAGAGAATAGAGTTTGTACAGTACAAAAATCGCTCACAGCAATTCGAACATATTTTACAAGGTGGCTATTTCGTATGAATTCGTACGAATGACCTACCCCTAATCCCACACCTAAACCTACCAGTCAGTGGGGTTTAGGGAAAATGTATGAATTCGTACGAATAAGCCACTGTGTAAAATATGTACGAATTGGTCGTGAGATAGCGTTGCACTTACGTGATACTCTGGGGTTGAAATGCATATTTAAAATTAATGAAATATAAATATAACACTGCATGTTAGCACACGTCATACTAACAAGAAATATTTCTATCCACAGGTCAAGAGCTGTAGTTCCAACCACTCAAGTTCGCGATGCAGTTTGCGAATTTTCTTCGGAACTATGGTGTCAGGAAAAGATTAAATTGTTAAACATTGTTGGTAACGACAGAACTTGTGACCGCATTTGGCTAACGAAACTTTTGAGAAACTCACCCTATATCGATAATTCATTATATTATATTATATTATATTATATTATATTATATTATATTATATTATATTATATTATATTATATTATATTATATTATATTATATTATATTATCCCTTCATGCATGTGATATTTGGAAGCCATTTTTAACCATTTAGGTTGTAGTACCATGTCCCGACCACCAAGTGGTGTATAGCCTACCCAAAGCCTTGTCTATGATTCCAATTACAGTAATAAGTGTATTTGTATATCTTTGTTGTCCTGAGATGTTACATCATATAATCAAAAAGGCGGACAGAAGAGGAGATGCACCAAGTACCTCAGGAATAAGTGTTAAATCCTTATATTCTCAGAAAAATTGAATATTTTTTCAGATAAATAGGATGTAAGGAATACCTTAATCCAGATTTTAACAAAACAAACAAAAACAAAATTGTAAAATTTTCTCTGTGACAGAAAATACATCTGTCCACTACAGCCGACGTCATGCACCAAAGTGTATATTATGCCTATTGGGTCTATATATGGGTTCCTCCTTATTTGTATGATTTAGTTAAAATTATGATATATTTTTATTAAACAGCAATAGTCTTCAAATTTTATAATTTATTTAAATGCTTAGGCCTATACAGTCTTATTAGGTCATAAAAAATTGTAGGAATATACTAGGACATGGATGTGTGTATGATTGCATTTGAGGGTTTGTGTGTGTGTGTGTGTGTGTGTGTGTGTGTGTGTGTGTGTGTGTGTGTGTGTGTGTGTGTGTGTGTGTGTGTGTGTGTGTGTGTGTGTGTGTGTGTGTGTGTGTGTGTGTGTGTGTGTTTGTGTGTGTGTGTGTGTGTTGTGCTCACATATGATACTGGTTTTAATATTTTTAAACAAAAGTTGGCCAATTTTAAAGTAAAAAAAGGAGTTTAGAGACATAGAATATTATGTTTTTCAAATATCCTCATTATTGTTGTTATTTAACGTTGTACTAAGACTTCTGATGCAAAAGCCTCTAAAAGCCACATCTGTCAAAAATGAGATAATGATATTGAGTGAATGCTCTCCGCACATACTATACGTTCATCAAATACTTTAACTTCAAACCTGCTAAATCCCAGCCTCATCCCATTCAAAAGTATATAGACACCTATACATAGGAGTCTGATAAGAAATGTTCATTTCAAAGAACAATTTCAGACGACTTCAGAGGCTGTCAGTCTTCTTATTTGCATTCATACATTTGCTCTTAGTAAATGTTTTAAAAACATGCATGTTTTAAAGGTTTTTTTAGACCAAGCATTGAGTTCTATTGAATCACTTTTTATATCATTGATGCATGGTGTCCACTACAGTGGACAGATATGTAACTCCATCGAAATAAAATATTTTGGGGAGAAGATTTATTGGCATGATTTTTCACTTGTTTAAAAGTAAAAACAAAACATTAAAAACAAAAACAAAAAATTATTACTTTGTGATTTAATAATTCATGCATGAAAGGGTTAAATTATAAATGTTTTATAAAAGCATTAAGGTACTCCAGGATAGTGCTGTATCATGAATGAGTCACAGCTAAAGGGGTTGCACTCTGCTTCGCAACTTATTGCTTACATGTTTTATTATATTATATTATATTATATTATATTATATTATATTATATTATAATTTTGAGCTAGATTGATCAAATTGTTATTTCTTTACGACAAAAGGCAAACCTCTGCAAGAATATCACATCCGTTATGAGTTGGTGTGAAATACATTGTGTGCCTTTGTAAGAATCTACCTCACTAACCCCACTTGTACACATGCTGAGATAAGTTTCAATTAAACTAAAGAACCAAAAACAGAGTCCACATTATGCAATATGCTTTAAAAAAATGGTTTACTGAAGCAATCCATAAGAACAATCCAAAACAATGCCTCTCTGTGACTGACTATAACTCAAATCCACTGTGAGTTTGACTCGGAAGTGTTTGTAAAGAACAAACTTTCTTAACGGTATTTATCCTTAATGAACACTTGACTCTAGTGTACCTGTGTACAAAACATGTAGGCCTAACAAAAAACACTGTCAATGTGTGTGAGTTGTGTGAATGTTCTCAATCAGAGTCACAATGGTGACAAATGAATGTTGTTAACCCTATAGAGTGCAGGTTTGGTGGGTTCAGAGGCTTCATACACTTCTTTTAGTTGCAAAAATGACTTTTAGTTGCAAAATGGCTCCATACAAACAACACAAAAGTTTTCTGAGGTCTGGCTTTCAATGTTTTCTTCTCAACTGATCTGACTGTCCTGCCCTTCTTTGAAACGTCATCACATTGGCAGACACACCTCTGTCTGTCTTTTTTATTGTCTAGGCATTCTGTAAAATTATTAAAAATAAACTTTTCTTAGTTGTGGGTTAGCTCAAATTTATTATATTATATTATATTATATTATATTATATTATATTATATTATATTATATTATATTATATTATATTATATTATATTATATTATATTATATTATATTATAACATAATATAATATATTATAAATAGCTAAAATCAGGGAAGTTGACTAAAATATTGGTTACTAAATGATTGTTTAGATTCAAACAGCCATTTTTATACACACAGGTAGCCTATATTTCTCCCCTTTTTCTTCTATGATCTCATCAGCATGTAAACAGAATTGTTTGCCACTATTTTAAACTATTCCACTATTTCAAGAATGTGGACTGTGTGGTCTACTGGTTGGCCAGACAAAAAGTAGACCCTTCTGATGTCTAACATTAAGATGTCATTGACAAAAACTATGCACTCTTTTCATGTGTGCCTCCAAAATTACTTTTTTTTTTTTATTATTTTTTTTTATGAAGTTGTGGTCAGGCCTATACCATGACTACATATCCTCATAATTGCATGACAATTGTTCATATTAATACAATTAACCGTCAACAGTAAAATTTGGCTTCTTAATGTATGTTAAGTTGTTGTTGTTGTTTTGTTTTTTGCTTTTTTAATTTAATGACAATATATAGGATTCTCTTGTGGATAATTAACATAGGCCTATGAGCTATTTTAAGTGACCATTCGCAATGCACAATTTAGAAAAGAACACCTAGAATATGGTCTATGACTGCCTCTAGTGGGGAAAGAGTATAAATGTAAAGGTTAAGAGCGAGGGCGGAGGAAGGGAGATGGGGGTAATACATTCATATATACAACACATCATCAGTAAAAGTTGCTTGTAACTCATAATTTTAATTTACTAAAACACTCAAAGGATAAACAGATATACTCATTCTAAAAGATTGCTTATTTGGCCTTTTGCTTCTGCAATTAACATCTACTTCCCTGTCATAGGTCTATTCTCACTCTAACAGCATAAATATTTTTAAATATTTCATGCTTACGGTTTTGTTGGCGTTGTTAGCTTCTGTCTCTGCCCTCAATGTCTTTCTCTTTCACACACACACACGCGTACAAAAAATGTCTCAAATGGTCTCAATATCGATGTTAATTTGGATAAAATTTTAGAAAAGTTTTCTATTAAATGATCTATATCATTGCATTAACTTTACATTTAGCTTCCTTATACAATTTGTGGTTTAGATAATGGAATTATGAAGGGATTGTCGTTACAAGTTTTTTAAAAAAGGGCGACTGTGGTGTTAGAGGATGTCATAGAAGGAATGCCTCATTGGTGTAATTCCAAGTCCACGGACTCAGAGACTGTTGTTTAAATGCACTAGACAGTGACCTTGAACCGACACAGAGCCAGTGGGAAGCTGAAGGACAATAAAGCTTTGTAGAGAGGAACCGGGTGCGGCAGCCCATTAGAGATGTGTTAACATACTGGTTAAGATGCTGTAGAGAAAGGATTTTTTGTAAAAATATGTTATGGGAAGGCATTTAATAATTATCATTGGTACTCACGTTCATTTCTAGTTAATTAGTTGCAGACCCATAAGACATGGGAGCAGCACACAAACTGCCATTCAAAAAGCCTAAGCGATCGTGGCATATCAGAAGTTTTGGATGAACAAGTTCGATTCACAGATTTTTTTTTTTTTTTTTACATGCTTGTTTTGGTTGCACAAAAATTATGATAGGCTAAGTTATTAAAAGATATCTTCATTTGTATTCCGAAGATGAACGAAAGTGTTATATAGCATGATTTTCTGTTTGTATTTGGCGTGTAATTTATACGCAGAAATTACCTTTGTCTACCCATTGTGTATCATATGCACGCAAAAAGTAATTTCAGCGTATAAATAGCACGCTAAATACAAACAAACTGGTGCAGTAGATACGCAGTACGAAGGTTGAAACGAAATGAGGGTGAGTAAATTATCACATAATTGGTGAACTATTTAATTTCAGGCGTAAATTTTGTCATGGAATTTATTTTCAAATGTTTACGCTTCAGGCAAAGAGAGAAATACTATACTATTACACCATGAGGAGGAAGATGGAGTGTGCCATTACTGGTTTACTCTTCCACTTATGCATCAGATACTTTGTCTTACAAACCCTGAATGTGCACCTATTTGTAACCCATACTTATTAGTACTAATAAAACTCATATTTGTTTGTACAGTTACATGAAACACTGTGTATTTAATGTTTATTTGTTTATGATGAATTAGATATATACTAAAGAGATGAGGTGATGTTATACGAATTTTCTCTGTGTAATTTGTTTATGCAATTGCTCTCAATGTAATGCCTGGGCTTCGCACTTAAGATGGAATTTAATTGTAAAGATGGCACGATGGCATAGTAATGGGGGACGTGTTCTGCTTTATATAAAAAGACTGGGTATAATAGCCAGCTGATGCAAAACAACTCTTGAGTTATAACCACTGAATGGAATTTGGTTTTGAAGTGATATAATTTGAGAGAGAAGTGTTGAATGTTACATTTTACAAATGTATTTGTATGGTGGTATAGCATGGTTAATGCAAATATACCAGTGTTGGGTGTACTGCATTACAAAGTAATTAATTAGTGCATTTTAATTAATTTTCTCTTGGAAAAGTAAAGGGATTACTTTTAATTACTTTTTTGAATTTCAGGTACTTTTGACGTAATTGCATTAAATACTGTATAGACTATAGAACAATGCTAAATAAAACAATAGCGAATTTAACGTGTAATGTTTTAATGTAACCTTCCTTTAAATACTTTGGTCAGTTCAAAAATTATTTATGAAATGTTCTATTTATTTGAAATAATTAAAAGAGCAGTTTCATGTCTCGTATTGTTTAACTGGTTGAGATTGAGGGATTCAGAAAGAAATAATTAAATACTTTTTAGAGAGAGTAATAAGTACAGTAATCTAATTACACTGTTGAAGATGTGCTAGTAACTAGTAATTCATTAGTTTATTTTAGATTAATTTACCGAACACTCTTAATATGCCGTACTGTAAACATAAGAACATTTCATTGACCCTGGATTTGCTTAGTGTGCTTTAATCTATGCTTTAAAATATTAAAATAAAGCAGCTCAACATAACTTAATTTAAACTTTCAAATCACCTGATGCTCTCATTTAATTCATGTAAGAAATGAGAATGTTTTGCTGACAAAATAAGAAATTATAAAAATCTGTAAATTATTCTCCCCCAGTTTCACAGACAAGGCTTTTAAAGGTTAGTTCACCCAAAAATTAAAATAATGTAATTTATTACTCACCCTCATGTCGTTCTACACCCGTAAGACCTTTGTTCATCTTCGGAACACAAATTAAGATATTTTTGATTAAATCCGAGGGCTCAGTGAGGCCGCTAGACAGCAAAGCCATTGAAAATCTCAAGATCCATAAAGGTACTAAAAACATATTTAAAACAGTTAATGTGGATACAGTGGTTCTACCTTAATATTAGAAAGCGACGAGAATACTTTTTGTGCGCCAAAAAAAAAAAACTAAATAAAAAACACTACACTACTTCGGAGCTTTACGAATCGAATCTGTGATTCGTAGCACCAAAGTCACGTGATTTCAGCAGTTTAGCCGTTTGATAGGATATCCAAATAACTGATTCGATTCCTAAAGCTCCGAAGCAGCGTTTTAAAATTGGCCCATCACTATATTTTTGAAAAGTATTTTGAAAAGTAGGCCTAAAAGTAGCCCACTTTATTATATTAGGGTAGAACCACTGAACTCACATTAACTGATTTAAATATGTTTTTAGTACCATTATGGATCTTGAGATTTTTAATGGCATTTCTAACCTAATAATAATAATAATAATAATAATAAAAACAAGGTTAATACTTTGTCAGACTTGAAACACAGTGGGTGGCACCTTCTGCAACTCACTTGCAACCAGTGTCATGTGACCACTATATACAGCCAATAGGGCGCAGCTTGGTCCCACTATACGTTAAATGTCAGATTTGCTATAAACTATAAACTCTTAGTCTGGCCCGCCAAAATGGGCGAGCATAATCTCCTTAATCCAGGGTTTGTTGGACAATTCGTTAACATTCATACAAAAGATGCACGTTATTTCTCCAATGTTCGTGAGTCGGGGGGACCGCTAGCGGGGTTAGGACATACCCTCCGCTTCTCAAGAAGGGACAATGTCTGCTCTTTTCCTTGGAACCCATCGGAACCATGCACTGGATACACACAATCTTATGTTAGCGGCCCCGTTTCCATAAACTCCACATACAATCAATCATTCGACATTCCTCTGCAGGAAGACAACAAATGTTTTTATAGTGAGAGTGCACGCGCCACCAGCGGTGGTGGTGACAATAACAGTACCAATCTTAAATCAAACGAGAAAGCACGGGAAAACTCGTCAGTATCCACTTCTTCAGAGAACGGACTTAAAAATGTGAACGGAATGGACAACAGAGGAAGTCATTCCAAATATGACTGCTTAACAACTGCCGAATATTTAACCCAAAATCCTCCATCATGTCGGTCACTTGAATCAGATTCTGGTTCTTCAATCCTTAACGAGGGGGCCAAGACCCCATCAGACATCACGCATTCACTAACATCCCCTAACATCCACGCAAGTGTTGCAGCCCTAAACGGAGGTGAGTCTTTATAAAGTCTTGTCTTTATGTCTAGATGAGAAGATCCTGAAGAAAAATCATGCATGTTCTCGAAAAGGAGTTCCAAATCCTTGGGCATTGTGCACTTTCAGATAGCCATAAGTGAATGTCGTAGCTTGTACGTATAGCTTGCTTTTTAAGCAAACGTGAACAAAAATCATTACAGAATGTTCTTCTTTTTTGTTTCTAAGGTGCGCTGTGGTCCCCAATTCTCACACGCACACGAAAGAAGCGTAAACCCTATTCAAAACTTCAGCTGAACGAATTAGAGGGTGAGTTTATCCTCAATGAGTTCATCACTAGACAGCGGAGGAAGGAACTGTCTAACCAGCTAAATCTCACGGACCAACAGGTGAAAATTTGGTTCCAGAATCGTCGCATGAAGAAGAAAAGGCTCTTGATGCGGGAACAGGCGTTGTATTACTTTTAAAGCGAAGGTGAACCTGACTGAGATGATTCATTGAACATCGGGATATCTGGATGGAATGCTGATTGTTTGGTGTTACTCATTTGATCTGTATTATGTTTAGAGAAGTGCGTATCAAAAGCCGATTTTCTGTTTCTATTTTGCGTGCTATTTATTCGCAGAAATAACCATCGGCGTGCATATAATGTGCATTTTTGGCGTACATATAATACACCCCTACCCCACACCACTAACCCTACCCATTGCGTATATGCACGCAAAAGGTAATTTCAGCGTATAAATATCACGCCAAATACAAAAATATACACGTGCGATAGATACGCAGTACTAGGAGATCGTGATGATTCTCACTGAAGCTTGAGCCATTAAGTAACTACCACGGTTTTACCACAGTAACACCCTGCAGCCGTGTGCATTCACCAGACGTGAATCTTGAAAGTTTTACTTCACAACAACAGTGTTAAGAATATAATAATATTAATAATGCTTTCAATTTTTCCGTAACATGGTATAGATTTAAGGAAACGTCCTCTTCACCAAGCGGGCGTTCACGTTCAAGGACACTAGCAGCAAAGCTATAAATGTCAAATCATTCAACACAGTCTCATGCCATTTCCTAATTATTTTATGTTTCTGCAAATTGGTTAAACCTATTCGTGCGACCTCACTGGTACATTTTCTCACTGAGGGTTAAGTTTGTGGGTGAGTTTAGAGGTGCAGCTACATGCCTTCTTTTTATACAAATCGTACGTTTCATACGAAATAGCTGATTAGTAAAAAAGAAAAGATCAGCCTATATATTTAATTTAAAACTGCAATATAAGCATGATCCTGCACCACTAACCCCTCCTAAACATAACTGTTATGTGCAAAAAAATGCTTGTCAAATCTGTTAACTGTATATTGCCAGGGTAAAGAGACAAATTTATTATTATTAGATATTATTATTAGATATAAGCTATTATTATTATTATTATTATTATTATTATTAGAGCCTCCTGGCGACATTAAGGCTCATTGTTGTTTGTATTTCAAGATGCAATTATGATCTGCATTTTTTGTCGTTTCTTTTTAGTTCAGACCAAAGTGCAGACCATAGACGGTGTCAAGCTTTAGCAAGTATATTGT
Source organism: Chanodichthys erythropterus (assembly GCF_024489055.1). Taxonomy (NCBI): domain Eukaryota; kingdom Metazoa; phylum Chordata; class Actinopteri; order Cypriniformes; family Xenocyprididae; genus Chanodichthys; species Chanodichthys erythropterus. The sequence continues at coordinate 33,036,782 of NC_090226.1, read as the reverse complement.
TGTGATTTGCATGAAACAACAATGCTCGTTTTTTGAACATTCACTGCCATCTTTCTTAGTGCTGGCAGTTGTCTTAATGGTTTATTTGTTAAAAAGGAGTACAGGTAATACCACTGTTGTGGGTAATGGCGTTTAATAATCAGTGCAATGTCTTCTTGTCTCGGGTTTGTTTAACCTTGGTGCAAATGCATGCTAAATGATATCAGTGTAAGTGTTCAGTTAATTTCCAGTAAAATGTGATTATACCTAATAACTGTTCTCTGTTCTTTGTTATTGTCTGACATAACGTTTTTTTATTTTTATTTTTTTAAAATTATTATTATTTTTTACATTGTTCAGTTTAATACAAAAGAAAAATAACATATTCCGTCTGTCGAAAAAAGCACGAGTAGGCTACTGTATCTATAGTTTTAGCAGTGATATATGCTTCTAAATGATAAACTACTGAAAAGGAAGATTTGTTCTTGATACATGTGGCATCTATAGGATTCGTGCAATAGCCTAATTTGAAATATGAACATGTTGGAAGTTTGTTTTTTGACACGTTCATAGTTACGTTTCACTCTAAAATATATCCAATCAGTAATGTTTATTTATTTATTTATTTACGTACACTCCCAATGTCTCAAATGTCCTGTTATGAGGTTATTTAAAAAGGACGTTTTGCCGCCTTAAGGCAGGTTAAATCTGCGTGCATAGTCAAAGTTTAAAAACGTTTTTGAACGTCAGCATGCATGAAAACACCTCTCATTTGTTTTTCCACAATAAATGTCCTTATTATAAACGGCTAGGACACCCGCGGATTCGACTATGTGACAGACTCGGGCGTCTTTACAGCAGCCATGGCATTGACACAGACCTTGAATGTGGCAGTGGGAGGGATAGCGAGACACTGAGCTTCAGTTAGATAAAATGAGTAAACCTCGCAGATGTCTTCTAAACATTTGAATTTAGCTTCTTGATGAAAAAAAAAAAAAAAAAAAAAAAAAAAAAAAAAGAATAGACATACAAGAACGTTTCTCTTTTTTTACCTTTATTAAACGTAAGAGAAATTAGGAAACATCATTGTTACTCAGTTTTTGCAAAGCAACATAGGGCAAATAATGGCAGGCAAATTTAATTACGATAAATAACCTGCGAATTTAATGAATTTTATAAGTAAAAAAAATATTATGTATACATAGTATCACCTAATCGACCTAAATATATTAGTTTACACCAACAAAACTAAACTTTAGGATAATAAGATTACAACTTTTTGCAGTGATAGTGAATCTTACTAGTAGAAATGAAATGCATTTTTTAAAAATCGTTTCAAACTTCAGGGGGGGGGACTACTTTTACATTATTTTGGTAAGATTTATTTCTATAAGCATGTATCATTAGATTTCTTGACTTGTTTCTGAACCCGCATTTTATAATATCGTGCAATTTAAACGCCAAAAAGAGTTTTTAAGTGCATACGATTTGTAAACCCATTGGGTAGGATTAGTGTGGGGTAGGCTACGTGTATAATACGCCATAAAGTGCGTATAGCTTATCATATGCACGCGAAAAACTGCGTATTATATGTAAGTCAAAACTCATTTTGGCTTATAAATTGCAAGATATTACACAATGCTTGCTATTCATACGCATTTTCATGCGATCAGGCTACAACAGTGCCAAACAGATAAGATTACGGGCTTCAACACTATTTCCTAGTACTGCATATCTAGGCCTAGTAAGTTTATGTTTGCATTTCGCGTGGTAATTATACGCTGAAAGAAATTGAAGAGACTTTCTGAGATGTAATCTTTTATGCTTGTAGTCTCATTTCCTTTGATTATCACTGGCTTTAGCGTGTCCAGTTGAAACTAAAAGCACGAGGGAGAAAAAAAGATTCCTGCGGTTTATTACGAGTAATCTGCAGTGTGCCGCTGTTATTAAAGGTCTGTCAGTCCGTATTAAACGGTTTTACTGAACGTAAACATGGCTATATTATTTTAATAGGAGAACTGGGCATTGTGTTCACGTGGAAATACAGAGATGTTTTTAAGTCAACCCACGCCTCTAATCTCTTTATTGGCCGTTGTTTTTCTAATATAAAGCGAATCGTCGGCTTCAAGTGACAGATTTTTTTCATAGTCTGAGAGAAAGAATTCAAGTTTCCGTGGATAACACACTGTACACGCCACATTTCTGTTTATCTAATGTTTATTTGCAGGTTAACAATTTTTTCAAGAATCTATTTTTTACTTCATCTCCAACCAAAATTACTTTTGTTTATTCAAAAATTACTTAATTTGACAGGTTGATTTAATCAAAACTAATCTAATTTCTGACTTAATGTTACAAAGCACATTTTAGGTCACCTGGGAAAAGATTCAGTTGCTGTTTTCTCATTTACTAATCAATAAAATATGTATATTTGACAATCTTGAGGATTTTAAATTAAGGTTACGACTTAGCTTTTTAAGTTTAAGACATGTAAATAAGTAAAATCACCACTAGGTAAAACCTAAAGAACGGTCTGTCCTATGGAGTTTAGACTCAGGTTTTTTATTTGTTTTGTCAGTATAGAGAAGGAAGACAATACAATTAAACTTACAACAATTTAGTGTGACAAGAAAATGGCTTAAGAGGTGTATTGGAAAGAAATAAACTATTTTGCAATAAGAACATGACATATAGGCTAGCTAATATATCTGAAGTGATTCGAAATGCAACTTCAAACACCATTACTGTTCTTTCTCTGAATTTAAAACAGAAGGAAGTACAGGAGGAAATTAAAGTGAGAGTCTACGGGGTGCCATGGCTTACTGCAACCGAATACTGTTGGAAATGAAGACTCGTTAAGGAAATGCACGTACTAAGGAATAATGGAATGAAACGCATTTCCCGCCTAAAGAATTATTGTTAGGCTATTTAATTTGAATGTTCGCCAAATGTACACATTTAAACCATACGTTTCTGTTTCTGAAATGTATTGCTCATCACTTAGTTTTTGCACTAACGCACTAACGTTTAGCATTTTTCTTTACATTTCCGTTTCTGTAATGACTTACAACGAATGCAATCAGTTTCATAAATTAAAATAAATATCTCGTATATTATGTTTCACTGGCTCTGCGAGGTTTTGTTTGTGTTAGTGTTCAGTCTCAAAGTAGGTGTAAAGTGGGCCTAAATGGCGGCTTCACAGGTCTTTTCTCTTTTTAAATTAGCTACAAAAAAAAAAAAAAAAAAAGAATCAAGAAATCAACCCAAATTGTTGTAATTTCTAGAAGTAGACTAGAGTAATGGCTGCTGAATAAGCTTTACGTCACATGAATGTATTACATTTTAACATTATAGAAAAAAAAATCTGTATTTTTGATCATACAAATCAACAATTCAAGTAGTTTCTAGTTTATGTGGCACAAATATTGTTGCAAAAACATTACCACGCAAAAAAACAACCTATATTTAGCCTACTTGCCTATTAGCCTGGCTGGATCAGAAGAGACTTTAAACATAGCACAAGCATGCATGTTGTAGTGGCTTTAACGTTAATCGAAAACAACAAACACTTTCGTTAAACGAGATGACTGTCATCGATGACTTAGAGTGGTTACACAAACACATAATATTAAAATAATTGCGTGTGCACCTATAGTTTATGGTGTTCGGTTTATTGTCTAAGTAGCCTACGAATCATAGCAAAAATCATGGGAGAAATTATCAAATGATCTAAATAATCTCCCAGATCAATTAAGAATTCCCCACGCACATCTCAACCATGCATTTCGCTACCACACTGTATGAAGACAATATTATAAGCTCATATTCTAATGCTGGAATTATTCCAACATTTTATTCGCTTGCCATGTTGCTTATTTTCATGTTTTAAAATGTTCTGAAAATGTTAGTGTTCTGAATTTTCAACTGTAAAATTCTATTTTGAGCACATCGGAATCTTGTTCTATTTCCCAATCCCATCCCTTAAGGCAACAAATAGTAGGCTACACATTTTAGACGGCAGACAGGATTCGGAATAGCATCTGCTTCTCAGGCAGAAATAGTAGGGTATTCTTTGTGTAGCCCGTGATCTGTTCAGGTCTTGCTGTAGGCCTTTCTAATTTTAATCACGAGTTTCTGATAAGCCAGACATCCAACTTGTGAACTGCCATCGTGCCTCCAGTAACAGGAAAAACAGTGAAATAAAAAATAATGTCTATGGATTGTCCCCATAAAACATGAAAACGCAGCATGTTTGTAGTTGTTTTGCGCATATTTCTGCTGTTGACATGTTTTGTTGCCAGTTTAAATGCGTACGTGCTGTATAAATAAATTATTTTTAAAGGAATATTTCACCCAAAAATGAAAATTCTGATCATTTGCTCACCCTCAAGTTGTTACAAACCTGTATAAATGTATTTGTTCTGCTGAACACAAAGGAAGATATATTGAAGAAACTTTGTAACCAGGCTGCTTTGGGCTTTGGAAGTCAATGGTGCCCCTGAACTGTTCAGTTTCCCACATTCTTCAAATGATTTTCCTCTCTCTTCCAGCTCTTAAAAGTTGTGATTGCTGCTGTTCACTTATTCTTGACCTTGTGATCTTGGTTATGCATGACCCTAGTTAATACTTAAAACTACTTACAGTTCAAGCAAGCAAGTTGAAAAGTTTGCCTCTCATCCAATTAAAATTATGCTATTCCAGAGGGGACAATACCATGACTTCACACTCCTGCCATGTGTAGTGCTTGTTTCGTGATAACAAAGGTGTTGCCTCAATGAAACAGAGAGACAAATCTTGTAGTCAGCTTTCTAATAGAAGCTTTATAAATGAAAGACTTTTAAAATGGCCTTCTCATGCCTGTGGACCCACAGTACTGCATATTTTGCATGTCTCCTTTTTTCTGACACAGTTCATGAAGCTCTTTGCCAATGAGCTGATGATTTGAATCAGGTGTGTTAGATAAGGGTGACAGTGTTGTGGATCCATTTAGGACCAGGATTGAAAACCTAACCGACCCAAATACCAAACCTTAATTAACAAGACCTTCAAACTAATTAATTGTAACCCTGGACTACAAAACCAGTCATAAGTCAATATTTGTAGCAATAGCCAACAATGCACTGTATGGATCAAAATTATCGATATTTCATTTATGCCAAAAATCATTAGGATATTAAGTAAAGATCATGTTCAGTGAAGATATTTTGTAAATTTCATACCGTAAATATATCAAAAATGTATTTTTATGAGTGGATATGCATTGCTAAGGACTTCATTTGGACAACTTTAAAGGCGATTTTCTCAACATTATTTATTTGTAATTTTTTTTTTGCACCCTCAGATTCCAGATTTTCAAGAAGTTGTATCTCAGCCAAATAATGTCCTATCCTAAAAAAAAAAACATACATTAAACCATAAAGTTTATTTATTCAGCTTTCATATGATGTATAAACCTTAATTCAAAAAAAAAAAAAAAAAAAATATATATATATATATATATATATATATATATATATATATATATATATATATATATATATATATATATATATATATAACTGGTTTTGTGGTCCAGGGTCACAAAAAGTCACAAGTATACATATAGAATCATACATCATGATGTTACATTTAATATATATATATATATATATATATATATATATATATATATATATATATATATATATATATATATATATATATATATACCCCATTGTTAGTATGGCTGAGGGAAGGCAGTCAGAAAGCTAATTCCATTTATGCACCCAAGGCACATTCCTTACAATGTTATTCAATACTATAGTATAACATGCCATGGTGTTTCTTGGATTGAAATGTTATGTACTTAAAAAAAAGCCTTCATGTTCTCGTCGTCTTTCACACAGTCATTTCAACCGCATGAACCACTCCTACGTATGCAGCGTTTTCAAATTGATATATGAGAATATCTGCTTTCGATCACGTGTCTTAGGGCGAGTTAGTGGGATAGCGCGTCATCTCGCCTTCCCAAATTTTTCTTCTGTTCGGATCCAACGCAATCATTTTGATCCAACGGAGAACCGAAGGGAATAATGTTTAACTCTTTCAATCTAGGCAACTTCTGCACCCAGTCTCGTAAACAAAGGACTTCCGAGTTTGGAGAGCGGGCGGGCTGCGCCTCAAAACTCTATCTCCCCAGCACATATTACACCCCAGAATTTTCTGCCGTTTCTTCGTTTTTACCAGAGGCCCAGTCACGGCAAATCAATTATTCCTATTCCACTAACTTCACGCAAGTTCCGCCAGTCAGGGATTTATCATACGAGTTGAATCCGCTGGGTAAGTGGCACCACAGAGGGAACTATTCATCTTGTTTTGCGGAGGAGGACAGAGATTGCCTTCCGCCGTCAGCCACCATGACAGAAATGTTTATGAAGAACGAAAATGTCTACAATCACCACCACTATCACCACCACCAGGGTAACCATTCCAGCACTGGCTTTTACTCCAGCATTGGAAAGACCAACGTTTTTCCGCAAAGTTTTGGTCGTTTTTTTGACTGTTCCCATAGCGGACCAGATGGTGGACTGGAAGATAACTGTTTACAGAAAGGCTCTGGAAAGCCTGAGTCCGCTTCTCAAGTCCTCCGCAGTGCTGTAGATGTAGAGAAAGAGCACGAGAGCGACAAAAGCACAACCTCGGGTTCTTTTGAAACCTCTTCGGGGACAAAAAACGACAACCAAACCAAATCCGGTTAGTAAGTGTTCATCGCTGTAAAAGAGAGAGAGAGTAGAGCGGTGTCTTGTGTATTAGATTTTACGTGGAGTTTTATAAGCATTCAAGGGATTTTATTATAACCTACAAAGCTTTTTCTTTGAACGGGAAGAATTTTTACAATGGGAAAGGTCTTTGAAAAAACATCATGTTTCACACAGTCTGTTAGTCTGTGAAATTGTGAGAGGGAGCAATGGTCACAAATAGCAACTTTGATCATGAACTTGCAGCGAACGTTTAAAGAGATGTTTAGCGGCCAATAATAAAAAGCAATTGAGCAAAACATTGCTTTCAGCATCTGAGGAGAGAGAAGCCAGTGCAAGTTAAACCCACCACAGCAAAAACCTTTCAAAAATTAGAATTTAGCAAAACGTTTTAATGCGTTTTTGTAAGTATATATAACGTTATTCTGAGAAATGCATTACAGGGAAAGCAAACCCGTTCCACAATCACTTATTAGTGTATCGTTTTTAATATATGTAGACTGTAAAATTCGTTGCCATTTATTCTAATTATTTATTTTATTATTTATTTATTTATGCGACATAAAGGGCACGGCCAAAGTTTTAATATTTTACATGCTTTTTTTACTAATTGATTTATAGATTACTTAGTAACAAATATATAGATTATATTCTACACGTTACTACAATTGTTTTTCATCAAAGTAAAGTTAGTGATACATATGAAATAAAGCCAATAATTTTAATTGATTATAGCATTGATGTGGCGGTTTTGACCTCTCTCTCTCTCTCTCTCTCTCTCTTTTTTCTGTGCTCTTAGCTACCCTACGAATGAGGAAGAAGCGATGTCCATACACCAAGTTTCAGATCCGAGAACTCGAGCGAGAATTCTTCTTTAATGTTTACATCAACAAAGAGAAGCGGCTTCAGCTCTCCAGAATGTTAAACCTTACTGACCGACAGGTCAAAATTTGGTTCCAGAACAGAAGGATGAAGGAAAAGAAGTTATGCCGAGATCACCTGCAATATTTCTCTGGAAACCCCCTATTGTGAACTGTGGACTTTTCTTCGAGGGACGAAATGTGACTTTTGAAAGGAAACGGAACCGATCATTTGTTTTTCTTAGCCTACTACAGTGAATGTTTCTCCGAGATAGACTGGTGTGCAAATAGAAACGAACATTTGCATTAACTCGGAGACAAAGAAAAAGCATGTTTTATTATTTTGTAGTATATTACAATGAGATTGTAAGATCATACACCAAATAGCAAAAGTACTTATTTTTATTACGTTGCTGCTGCCGGCTCTGCTTCATCAGGATGTTGAACAACTGCAGTATTTGTCTCTTAACACCATTGTATTGTTTGCGGTTCCCAAGCAGGAAAAAGGGGTTACATACAATTGCATACGCATAAATCTTTGGAAAAAAATATAACTCGTATGTTAAAACAGCCCAGTACATTACAATCAGATATGAATATGTATGAGTAAGAATGTTGTTTTTCCGATAATTCAAGGTAAGAATCGACGGATTGTCCTATTTAAACAATACATAAACAATAATTTGTCATATTTGTTGGTAACTCTTGTGAAAAAGAAATACGCTTAATTGTAATGAATGTGAATGTATAGTGTACTTCAAATCTTAAAAGTACACTTAAAAAAAGTAATTACAAATGATATAATATTAATAAAAGGCCATTTAAGTATACTTGAAGAGTTCGCTTTTTAAAAGTGCACTTTGTAATAACGTCAAATTTAACATTTTACTTTAAAGTACATTTTCAGTCATTATGTTGTTATAATCTTGTGTCATCCTGCTATGATGAAGTACACTTATTTTGATGTGTTGCAATATTAAAGCACATAAAGTACTTGATTATTACTAAGTGTTAGGCCTATTTGATATACATTTGAAGAAGTGAAAACATACTGAAGTTAATATAATGTACTAAATTGCAATTTCGTCATAACAAATCCGTAATTACACTTGACGTCATAAAAGCATGGATATAAAAGGCATTAAAGTATATTTTAGTTTACCACAAATACTTGTCAGTATCCGACAGTACACTTTAACTATATATCAAATAGAATTATGAAATTACATATAAAGTATAATTAAAATATATAAAACATAATTGTACTTAAATCAACTAATTGCATGTCAATTTAAACTAACACATTTAAATCTAATTGTAAATAGCATGCAATAAGTGTCCGAAACCATTATTCAATTAGCACTTATATCATTTTAAAGTATATTATTTCCTCAAGCTTTCTTTATGGTGCTTATTTTTCACAAGGGAAAGGGTCATCTGCGCTTTGTCAAAAAAAAATACAATGAAGGAATTCATTAAGTTAGTAAGTTAGTTTAAGTCAGGTGTGTGCTTTGTACAGCCTAGAAAAACCACATATTCTCTTGGGTGTGTCCTAGATGTGTAAATGTGTAAGGCAAAGCGTGAAGTGGGAAGTGAGCACTAAAATAACTTTTCAATTGTCCTTTGAAAAATCATCCAGTCTAGACACTGTCATAAAGGCACAGGGTTATTTTTCCGCCTACCGCCATTCTTTCTGCTGTCAGAACGAGAAAGGTACATATTTGCAGTTGTAGTGCTTTCACAAAATTGTATATTTGTAAATATGTACGAAAATATCAAGTCGGTGTTTAAACAAACTAAAAAAAAAAAAAAAAAAAAAAAAAAAAGTGTATGTTTTTACGACATAGACCTACATCAAGCCTATGAACAAAACGTCTGCATCTAAAATAGGCTATAAAAAATATTGTTTTGATAAAAGTGCAGTGAATATAGCCTAAACAGCAAAAAACAAGCGATTTTCGCTTTAGAAAGGTCAAGAATCGTCTGTTATGACATGTCTGGACAAGGAGAAACTCCTCAAAAAAAGCTCTATGTGGCCCACGGAATGGGGCTTTTTGGCACACAACTCAACGTTGCTGTTCTTTCTTTCTTTCTTTCTTTCTTTCTTTCTTTCTTTCTTAAAAGCATCGTTACCGGTTAGCGTCATTCAACAAATCAGTGCTTCCCAAAACCATAACGCTACCTGTGGTTACTAATGGTTAGAAGCATTGTTTCTTCTTAGCATGACACGTAGACTTACATGGATCACGCTCTTGGGGAATAATAAGCATGATTTAGCACAGAGCACTACATCTGTCTCATTCTCTAAAGTATATAACTATAAGTCAGTATGAATCTGTTTTTGCCCTAGTTTACCCAAACTATTTAATTCTCACCCCTTGTTTACCAGACAGGTTTTAAGCCTGTCCCAGACTAAAATGCATGTTTGAGCTGTTTTAGCTGAAAGCAAATTGCACTGACAAATCTTAAAATATGTCAGTGCCATTGTTTTTTCTCAATATTAACACTAGTAATGTTTTTTTCAAAGCCAAGTTCATCAAAGCTACTTAAATGTTCTAACTGTACGAAGGCCTAATCCTGGCTTAATCTAAGCCCTGTCTGTAAAACAAATCTAATAAATCACTGCTTGATCTGTGACTTTGGACTTGGCCCCTGAGCCGAAGTCAGACCTCTGTTTATCTCACTGCACAAGCTACCAGTTGCTGCTCTCATCAAGTTCAGGTCTACATCCCCACCAGAAGCCTGTGGTTGGTGAGTGAGTGGTGTCTCGTGGTACCATCAACAATGTCTTTTTCTATGCTTTCATTATTTCTTATATCCTTCCTTATAGCTTGTACTGTTCTGGGGTGGATTTCCAAAGAACAACATAACTCGCAACTTAACTGCAACAGTACAGTCCATCGTTGGAAAAACTAGTACTCACAACTGTTTCCCCAAAAGTTCGAACCTTAGTGATGCCACGCAGGTGGTGAGATGACTTCTGCTAATTCATCGGTTTAAGATGAATAATGAATAATGAATAATGAATGAATGAATAATGTCAGATTATTGCTGTAAATAACGAACACATAGCCTATGTGAGGAATAGGCCTACTTTGCTGTTTTGTTCTGTTGTTTTGCTTTCTCTTACATCATACTCCTATGCGTTCACTGCCAATGAGTTTTAAAATATCCCTGGCATGTGAATGAATGAGGCTTTATTCATTTCTATATATTTATTTTATTGTCTTATGGCAAGCTGTTATCGATATTTGGTAATAAGGTCTATGCGCTGGGATAAAAGTCCAAAAAATCCAATTAGATCCCAAGGTATAAAGTCAAGGATCAGATGCTATTGCAGATATGTCTTTTAATTTCCAATCATGACTGTAATATTATAATTCCAATCATAATTAGCTATATTATTTTTAATATTAAAATAAAGATTCTATATGACAACAAGTCTAAAGGCCCTGATATACTCATGGCGAAAGTTTTGCAGCCAACCTCTCTGCTGGAAGCAGCGTTTAAATGAATATGTAATTTGCTTTGTGCTAAATTTCCTTTCAATAACAAAAACACACAACAAAAAATACAGTGTGTAGGAAAACAGCAGTTAAAAAGCATCTGCAACTTAAATGTTTTTACCAGCTTTGTAATTCCATCAAAAACCCCATCAAGCTCACTGAAGACAAGCATAAACAGTCATAGATAAATTAGTAAAATATGATCAAAGAAACTAATTACAAGCAATAGGATTACAATATAACAAAGATACAAACGAAATAGACCTACCTGAAAAACTTCAAGCACTGGATAGGTATAGCTATAATACATGAACTGTATAAAGTAATCACATGTAAAACAACACAGAATAGTCTTTACTGTGTAAATTAAATATACATTTATTCTTATTAAACTTACAAAAGCTATTCAGTCAAGAGCAATGAGAATGTCTGATTAAAATTAAATGGAACATACAGCAGCATTTTATTATGCTGCTGTCACTTTAAGACCAAATGCACTTATTTAATATAGCCTACAGATTCACATGCACATTTCTGAACTGTTTACATACACTTAAGATATAAACTATTTTGTTTACAAGGATACTCACAATGACGGGCATTTTGGGACATATGAGTGTGTATTGACCATTCAAGCGAGCCCGATCACAAGAAAATGCGTATCAATAGTACGAGTTTGTAATCTCGTAGAATATATACACCAAAATGAGTTTTGGCGTGCTTATGGTACGCAGTTTTTCGCGTACATATGATACACACTTTATATTCTACGAGATTACAAACTCGTACTATTGATAAGCATTCTCATGTGATCGTGTTGTTCAAGCCCTGTAAGGTGCCAAAAAACAACTCAGTTCAAAACTCACGTGCTGTATGAACAGCGCCTTCATGTGCATGTGTATCTCACAGCGTTCAGAAACTGACAGCACAAGCATATAGCATATACCGAAATGAGTCCTCTTTTGCAGCACAAGCATATACTGAAATGAGTCCTCTTTTGCTGCTCATTGTGATTTAATGATTTAAAGGCTTAAAAGACTTAAAACACATTCAAATGGCAAGCTTTTGTGATGGTGCAGCACAAGTATGTCACACGGGTGTAACCGCAATAACAATAGTCCAAAATTTCTGCAGATTGACAAATTTCTACTGGTTAATAGTGTCTACTGGTATAATGCCCACCCCTAATCTCAGCTGATCCGATCCTGTTATTTTTTCCAGTGTAAACCTGAATAATCCTTCCAACAAGCGAAAGTACATGAGGTAGCTGCTGGTCCACAATCATAACAATTTCACCTATTCGTATATATTGTCAGTTTCTGACATCCGTTTCTGTCTGGTTTGGAGGTTAGGTAGGTAGTTATGGATAAATTGTTTTCCATACTTGTTGAAGTGAGGCATGTCGCCGCCCCATTAACAGGATGTTGGATGTAACTGGATCTGGGTCAGCGATGTCTGAAGACATGTAGCCAGTGGGTTTGGCATTAAGGATGCTCTCAATTCCATTAAGAATCAATACTTCTTCAGGGACTGTCTGTTTTCAAAGATTGAATTTTCTACTCCCAACAACCACCAAAATGTGGTGCACTGGGTGGATTGAACATGAATCTAATCTGCTGACTTGCAAGTTGAGCCTGGAGCTCAAAGCTGAAGAGCTGCAAAGGCTTCTCAAAGTTATTTATCCCTACCTTTGAAATTTCAAGCAATGAAGCCATGATCAATACGCACTGAATGGGAAGTCATACATTTGAAAATGATCCTCCATCTTTTCATATTTCTGCATCCCACCTCTATGAGATAAGGACCGGACCAATCTATCCCAGTTGAATATAAAACTGGCTGGTGAATTCTCAACCTGGCAGATGGGAGGTCTGTTATTCTGGGGAGGATGTGGTTTGGCATGCCATTTTTGGCATTCAGTGCTTTGGAGCTGACTGCTGTTCGTCCTCTTAATACTCAAACACCCTTTGGTGGGGGAAATGATCATCATCGTTTTTGATGATCAGCTTGGTGAGCAGGTGATGTGTGTCAAGGATAATGGGATGAATGGCATCTTCTAGTTGACTGATCTGTCAGAGATAACCACCAACACGTATGAGATTTGTACTGTTATCTAGTTCGTGGGCTAGCCACAGCAGTTGACTATTGCTTGGCAAAGGTTTACCAGATTTCAAGGGGGACATCTTTTCGGGAAATGACTTGTCTTGGATCCGACTGAGGGCCGTAAGCTCTGCTTCTTTAGAATCTTCTGCAGATGCAGTGGAGGGGGAGCTCTCGTTTGGTGGTTGTATGAAGGCCTTTAGGAAGTCTGTGAAGGTGTGAAATTGCTGAGGATCTGGCAGTGGCAGTTTATGTGGGCTAATGGTGGCATCTCTGGCTAGCTGTCTGGTGTTTATCTGTGGAATGCTGGGCATTGGTTCCATCTGTTGTCTCTGTTAAGATCAGAGGGAGACTTCCCTCTAGTAATGGCATATGTAGGGTTGTCGCCTTACTGTACATTACGCCAGATGTCAGATTCAGTTAAGTCCTGTATCTCTGCCACTCTGGTCCCCACAAACACCTTAAAGTGGCAGGAATCTGATAAAAGCCAGGTCAGTACTGTAGTAGAGCCAGACCACAAAGTGACACTATTGAGTGGTAATGTTAGCTCTGCCCTCAGGACTTTAGAAAGCTGTGCCACCATGACAGCTGCACACAGCTCAAGATGAGGAATGCTCTGTTGTTTCTTGGGAGCAACACAGGATATTTATTTTTTTATTTTATTTATTTATTTTTAAAAGAGGACAATGCACATTAATTAACACAAGAAACAAGTCTCTTATGTAAATGTGCCAGATTTAGCCATTCTGGCTAATTTTCATCTGCAGTCCCTGTTACAAAGGCCACCTCCACTCCACCGTGAGGGTTCTCTGTTCATAAGTAAGCCGCAGATCCATAAGACTTCTCAGAGGCATCACAAAAGATGTGAAGCTGCCTATTATTACTAGTGGAGCAGTCCAGTTCCTTGCTGCAATAACACCTGGGCAAAGTGATGTGCTGCAGTTCTTACAACTCACTCTCCCAGTGTTTCCAAGAGTCTAATAGGTCTTCTGGTAGCTGTGGCTCATCCCACTCCCCCCTTTTGTCCCACAAATTGTGTACTTTCATCTTAGCTCGAGTGGTGAATAGTACAATGTAGCCAAGGGGATCATACTGGCTAGTAAGGATTTGATAGATACTTTGCATTTTGGCACTTGACAGTCTGGTTTGCGTCATTCGTACAACAGGATGTCTGTTAGGCAATTCCAATGTAGGCCAAGAGTTGATTTCTGGGCCTCTTGGTGGCCTTCACAGAGCCAGAGGATGCTGCTATAAAACTGAATGTCAGCTGGCAGATAGCTGATAAATGAAGGGTCATTGCTAGCCCATTGTCGTAGATCAAAGCCACCAGATGCTAGAAGGCTGTAGAGTTTGGCCATGTCATGGGAAGCAAAGCTCTGAAGACAATTCTCCACATAAAATGTCTTCTCCGCTGAAACCTGTGTCCTCTCCAGACTGTCTGTAATCTAGAACATGCTTCTGTAAAGAAAATGAGGCACAACACAGACTACAAGTGGTCCCGAAAGGTAGTACCTGCCATTCATAGATATCTGGAATTCTATCTCCAGATGTATCTCAGCAGTAGTTTATCCTTTGGCAAAAGGTGTACCTGATGGAACATGCCATAAATGTCACTATTAATAGCAACAGAGTGCTCCCGTAAACACAGAAGTACAGAAGTGCTACCAGGAGTGACAGACTAGGTGGTAGGAGCTTGTTCACGTTGTTCCCTTGGTATGAGAATGAACCATTAAAAACTACACTATTCTTCCCATTATGCTGCACTATGTGGTGCAAGATGTGCCAGGCCTCTCTTGTTCTGTCCACCTGCTCCTGACTGAGCTTCACTACATTACAAACTTGCACTAGCTTGACCACCTCCTTTTGGTATGCTGCAGCTAGATCAGGGTCTCTTTCCAGCGATTCCTCAATTTTCCTCAGTTGTGGCAAGACAACTGCCTCAGTTTCCTTATGTGCATAGAGACAAGACATGTTCCTGACACGAAGCAGAGGAGTAGTATATCGCTGTACACCATCAGTATCCACTCTCACAGTGTTTTCCTGGAGGAGTTGAATGGACTCTTTATCTTGGAGTGACCTGGTGATCACCTTTTCACTCTGGTAGGGTAGAACATTCATTTGCCACAATCTCTCTACATTTGCATAAAGGCTGCAGCGAGTTGAAGTGGCATTATTTAGGGGAAAGATGACTGCTAAATTCTTTAGCTGGACTCTGCAGTATCCATCCCAGACATGTCCTCAGTGCTGCCGGCCCACCAGGGGGACCCTGTCTGTATAGGCGTAATGAGGTGGGACCAATCAGAGCCAATGAGAAGCACAGGATTTACATTGTTCAGCTGTTGTAGCAGTAACCCAGCAAGATGACTGACTGGGTGAGACTGTCCTCCTCCAAAAAAGACTCTATAGGTCGTTTTTCAAGCACCTTAATATGACCTATATTTACATTTTAAAGTCATGCGCCCCGTAGCTGGCGTAAAAATAATGACAGTGTCATGTTACGTCTGTCCTCATGATGACCGTTGTTACCAATCAAAATGCATGTTCATTTAAATGCAATGTGTGGACATTTTACACGGTCCCTTACCTGCCATTTGTCCTATTTTTATTTAGCAAAAATATATATTTTTTTTTCCTTCCCAAAACCGTATTGTTGCAAATCTGTTGTTCAGCCACGTTGGTGAATGATGTCACGCAGGTGGTAGAGTTTTTCTCAGTTATTTTTCTTTATTTCCCGATTCAATCATAGTCTCATACTTATGTACTAGAGCATGTACGCACATGCGCACTCTTCAAAAACGGTGCTTAAAATCTGTTGACAAACTAAAATATGTAAATGACATTGTATCTATTTGAAATAAAAGATATAGATTGTACTTAATGCAATCTTGCTTATGTTGCTCAGGATAACGATAAAAACAAGAAACTATATTTCTAACCACAGCTTGAGAGCTGTCGTTCCAACCACACAAGTTTGCGATGCAGTTTGCGAATGTTCGTTTGAACTATGGCTTCAGGAAACACCAAATCAGTGAACTATGTTAGTAACGACAGAACTTGCAATGTTAGTTGGCTAACGACGCTTTTGGGAAACGCACCCCAGAAAGGCATACTCAAGCGTGGAGTAAGTGAACGGGCATCTGTATAATGTATCAAGCGTAGACAGCAGCACTGATTATAATGGGTATATTGGCTTTTGACGCATGCATCTTGCATCTGGTCCAGGCAAGTGTCAGCTGCTAAGCAATTGAATGCCAGTGGGCGGGGCAGTGTCTTGCTCTGGTGACAGGCATAAGCAAATTAATTTGCCAGTGTAACATCACAAGACCCCCAATATCTAAACAAGCTGTTTTTTGGAGCTTGAATAAATTAATGCCTTGTTTGAGGAGGACGTTTTTAGCTCTGAAAATTGCAGGATGTTTATATGTCAAATGATCAAGGCTAATTTTATTTCTCATCATGACACCTTTAATCGATTCAAAATCTCCGAGATGCTGCTGAAAGGAACATGGCACCTGATGACTATTTTACTATTCTTTGTTCCCTGTCATTTTGCTTTTTTATTTTTGATTCATCGCGGGTTCCCTTGCGCATTTATGCACATGCAAACTATTCAACACCGGAAAGTTATCTTTGTCAAGCTGTTTTGAACTCCCAAAACGAACTTCGTTGTGACCTGATTTTGTTTGAAATTATGTCACGTTTTGTGCATCCAGATTCCTTTCCTCGCGTCTCAGTGTCTCAGGTGCGACTGCGAGGGAAGGATACAATGAAATATAGCTCCTCTGGAAGCTTTTAGAAGGCTGTTTGTCTTAAATGTATCCTGATTGTATATTTCTCACTCCAAATAATCTCTTTATTTTTCTAGCAAAAGTAACCCTTTGCTATATGTATCCCTTGTACTCTTTAAATTTTCCAACAAAAAAAAAACAAAACAAAATCTTACTCACTCCTGTTCCTCGCCTCCTCGCTGTACAATTAGAGAATTGGGATGTCCCTGAAGGTGGCTGAGTTCGATCGGTTTCCGGATCACAGGCTGGAGAAACTAGGAGGCGAGGATGCATCGATTAGAGTAAAGTAAAGAGAATCACCCGGGGAGGAAAGGAAAGCTGGAAATGAATAAATACTGGGGGAACGTCGTAGGATTGCATTTGCATCTTGTGCCTCAGTGGCACCCTTACTCTATAAAAGAGTTATTCAAGACGGTATCAGTTCCATGTTCAACACAGTTCTTAATTCTCACCTAAGACGTCTAAGCATTTTTTTAAAACGTGCATGAAATACTTGTTGCAGTTACAAGACACAATGACTTGCACCAGGTTGTCACAAGGTACATTTGCTGTAGAGGGAAACCACTTAAATCTGGAGAAGCCTAAAAAATTATGATCATTCAGGGATTAGAATTTATTGATTGGCTACTTGCGTAATTACAGAAGATAACTTTTTTACACTATCTTTATTACCTGTAGTGTAGATCTTAAATAACACCGTGTATTAATGAAAAAATACTCTAAACTGTACAAATTGTATTTATTCCGTTTAGTTTTGCAACATGTCC
The DNA here is from genome assembly GCF_024489055.1 of Chanodichthys erythropterus. Lineage (NCBI taxonomy): Eukaryota > Metazoa > Chordata > Actinopteri > Cypriniformes > Xenocyprididae > Chanodichthys > Chanodichthys erythropterus. Next base: position 33,019,045 of record NC_090226.1, on the reverse strand, counting down.
GTCAAATTAGTTTGTTATTTTAGTAAAATGACGTTATTTCCTTAAGGATTACTGCCTTTTTATGTAGCGATTTTTGAAACATCCAAAGTGTCTCTACTGCTGTTAGTCCAGCTTTTACAGTTCAGGTAAATGTATTAATTGTATTAATAAAAATAAATAAATAAATAAATAAATAAATAAATAAATAAATAAAACATTCTGTGTAGGCTTTATGCATGTTAATTGAGGGGAGGGGAGGGATAATTATATAGGCTAGATACATTTTCTTTAACCAACCCATTAAAATATGTTGTAGGCCTATTCTAAAATAACCTAGTTGAAACCTATTTTAGAACCTCATATAAGCCTTTAAACATAAATTATATCAAATATATATGTTGAAGTGTATTAAACGTCATGTGCAGACGAGTGTACATGAGTTTTTCAATACTCCAATGAATGTTCTTTCTCCTCGCCCTTCTCGTTCAAAGTGCGTGTACAATATATCCTAGTTCATCTACAGCAATGTCACCGATATTGCATTCAAACGGACTACACTGTACTTTAGGCGAAGAGACCTATACATTTTAATGTAACGAACGTTTGAACGCGGTACTGATCTCAGTAGAGGCCCAGATTAGAATTATATTACCTGCATATAACAAAAGATGCGTTTTAATGTGAAGAGTAGGACGGGCTTGTGTTTATTTTTTCTCTGGAGCTCATTTCACATGGTGAACAAATGCGCTTCGCTGCTATTACAAGAGGGATTGTTTCATAATAGTGGTGAAAAAAGCAAGGGCAGACGAGCGTGAGGGAATAAAATGGAAGTAGAAAAATGAGGTAAGCCCAGACTTAGGCATTACTATGATTTAAACTGGGCAGCACGTGCACAGCTGTTTACGTTTTCATATTTCAGGAAATGCCGTGGAGGTCCTTACAATTGTAACATTTTTTATTCTTGTCGAGGTGGTGTGGTCATGTACTAAATTCAAACTCAGTTGTTTGCTGTTCTATCTTTTTCCTATTTTTTACCATTTAAAACAATATATTTATATTAGGTAACCTATGGAGTAAGTAAAGCATCGTGCTCACGTTTTGTTTGAATAGATAATATCTGAAATGCACCATGTGTTAAAAGAGGTTTAAATTAGCATGTCTAGGAGAATTAATTGATGTCGAATTTGTGCAGTCTGCTATTTTATTTTAAAGTGTATTGTGGGCATGCTCAGTCTCTTTGGAGAGCAATCAGATTTAGCGTTCATGTGTGTTCTTTGTGTAGGTAATTTTCCGTGTGTTGCATATTTACCTATATTTTATGGGATATAGACATTGTATTATGACTAAAGGCATATCCAACTTTAAACATATTAAAGGAACGCCTTGAAGGCTAGCCTGTTCAGCTGATGCGTGGTTTAGGTAGTTTGATGTTGTTGTAGTTGACTTCCTGGCTCGACAACAAGATACTGCCTTGATTACGTCAGCTGGCCTTCATCAAGGCTGTCTATTTCCGCCAAATTACCTTTGCAGACTCCGCAAATGGCATTGTAAATGAACCATCGCCGCCGGTTCTACAATACACACTATCATTTCTGTCCTTTCAACATCTTCGTCGGTTTTATATGGTGGCCAGTAACAAATTCTATGGCTTCTGTGGGTGAATTGGGGTTATAAAGCCAGAGGTTGTAAGCAACGATCTTCCAGCTTTGTTGGTAAGATAGACATGCGTTGACAAAGCCTAGCTTGTTGGTGAACGGGGATTACGTATGGTGTTTAAAAAAAGTGAATTTTGTTTCATATTTAAATGTTAGTTAATGGTGACAGTGTGTTTCATTGCTTTGGATGCCTTAATTATGTTTCGTCATATTAGCAAATTATGTTTTCATTTGATAAGCAAACTGAATGCAATATTTACAAGATACGCAAAATGTTAAAGGCAAAGTAGGCTACAATCATTTTTTAACAAGTGAAATGGACCAAAGGCGTACCTCTCCTCCTGTCGCAGCACTTTTATGTACAGTAAGTGAATGAATCGCAATTCTTCAAAAGAAGGTAAAAGTATTTGTCACATTATTTTAAGACATTACATTTCTTCACCTTTCTATTAACTCCCTTATACTTCTGTTTAGCCAGTTTTAACAGATGCATTGTGTATTTTTTACAGATTCATTTACCTGTGCTTGTTTGTTTTTTTTTTTTTTTTTTTTTTTTTTTTTGCTCTTTTCTGATTACACACAGAACAAAACGATGATGCAGTCTCTAGTTTTCTTCAAGGCTATAGCCTACATTAAACTGCATACTCAGCTCACATTTTATAGGCTCTGTACTCGAAAACAGCAACTACGCATTGCATAAATCTTATTAACATAATTGGCATGTCAACATAACTGTCTGTTAACTTCCATAGTGCATAGTCTTGACATGCAGAACATGGTTGTAGGGTGTATGGAATTAAATTTGCTTATTGGAAACTGTTCAGGTGTTCATATTTGTTTCTCCGTTTGTTTAACACAAACTAAAACTGTATCTTATTATTTGAGACCGACTGTAAGGTTTGTGGATTGCACCTAAGTGATAAGGCTTAGTTACGTGAATTTTACGCGTAATACGTCGTTTTGCTGGGAATAAATATCAAAATATTTTACACATTATATACCATTTTAAAAACAATCTAGTTCGCAAATGTAAGAACTTCCGTTTATACGTCACAAAAGTTAAATTCATTTTACAGCTTTGCACACTGCAATCCCGTTGAACACGACATCTAACAAAGCAACAATTGGTCTTTAAACGACCCTTTCATGTATGTGCACGTGCTGGTACGTATGTTATGTAAGCTAATAATTAACCATTTAGACTATATGGCAAGATACAACATGATTCGAGAAACGTAGTCCTGGAAATTTAGTTTCAAGTAGCCTAGATGTATACAAGCTTAGTCTATTAAATTATCAACTCCTCCAAATACTCAGTATGGAGTTCTTATAACTATCAAAATTCAAATTAAATATGTAAATTGACAGAAAATAACAACAGCAAATCCAACAACAGACACAATCTACCTAGCAGAAGTTTGAAATACTGTTTTAATGTTTTTGAAATGTGATCAAAAATACAGTAAAAACAATAATATCGTGAAATATTGTTACATTTTTTTTAAAATAAAAATATTGAATTGAATTTTATATTTTAATACATTTTAAAATGTAATTTATTCCATTGACGCAAAGCTGAATTTTCAGCATCATTACTTCGTCCTCAGTGTTATTTTTAATTCATATTGGTATTCATTGTTCATTTATCAGTAATGGTTCTTATTGGCGTATTATAGTGTATCATTGTTGAAAACAGTTTTTGCTGCTGAAGACCATGATACATTTTCCCCAGGAATACAACAGCTGTTTGAAATTGTAAATCGTGTTTTTTTTTTTTGTTTGTTTGTTTTTTTTTTTATCAATGTAATGCGTCCTTGCTGAGTAAAGTATTATTCTTATTTATTTGCCCCAAATTTTGAGTTCTTGTGTATCGCGATTTCTAAAGCAATATTCAGCAGAACTGTTTTCAACATTGATAATAATCAAATATATCTTGAGCAGCAAATCATCATATTAGAATGATTTCTGAATAATCATTTGACACTGAAGAATGGAGTAATGATGCTGAAAATTCAGCTTTTCCATCACAGGAATAAATTACACTTCAAAATATATTTACATAAACAATTCATGTACATTAAAGTGATATTGTGAAATATTATAATGTATTTTGATCAAATAAATGCTGCCTACCAGAAGAGGCTTCGAAAAACATAATCTTAATATTGTTAAGATCTTACGCATTTGAAGTGTCTCATCATGTTACACTAAAAATCAGGAAACGCGAATGTAAACTGAATTTGCAGTTGCGTTTCAAACACATTGATCGATATTGCGTTAATTTGAGTGAAATGTGCGCTGATTCTCTCCACATTCTGAGTCTCATTGACAATAATTGCAAGCTCTTATCAGCCCCATCCAGCGCATTTACATTAAATGTGATTAATCCTGGATAATTTCACGCGCTTCCGTGTCTGTTTCAGATCTGTTGAAGGCGCGGGTTTTCATGTTTGCCAAAACATTATAGAAATCCCGAGCGGACGATTGTTTTACAGCCATATTCAGGATAAAGAGTAGGCTATGTATGGTTCCCCTATATACTTACAGGTAGCCTATAGTGATATTAAATGACTTAAACCGTGATATAAGATTTTGGCCATATTGCCCATCTCTAAGCCATTAATTCAATGCAAAGACACGTCCGCACACCTCTTGCACTTGGTTTGGTCACACCACAAGGTGTCACTGTGGCCTCAAAGCTTTGCCCTTGCCTACGCCAGCATTCTGAGCACAATTGCTATGTCTGAGATAAACACACTCCTCATTACCATAAGGACAAAGAAATTTGGAAATCAATGTGTCTCGCCATAAGCAAGATCACTCATCATCGGCGCTCAGTAAATGTAGACTATATTATTCATGCTACGGTGTGTTATTCATGCTCATATCTATAGCCTACTATTCTATTTTTATTCTTCTATTTCTATTCTCTATTGTTATTGTTATGGTAACATTAATCGTTCATAATTTATAGCAGTGTTTTCCAAATTGGCTTAAGTTCTCCCAACACTGCACAGTTTGTATTTCTAATCAGACTTGATTTAATTTATGAGCTCGAGGGTAGAAACTTCAAGGCCCTTCGATAAAGGATACATCCAAAATGTGTACTGGACCATGGTTGGGCAACTGATGTCAGAGTATGAATTTGCAACTGTTCACCAGCAGGAGGCAGCGTTCCTTTCTCTGAAAGATGCTTGCTGCTGTAACCAGGTAGGGGAGACCGGGTAACATGGAGAGAGTAATAACACCCCAAATTCCACCAATCAGGGATAAGAACAGTTTCTTATTCAGTTTTCACAGAATGCCTAGACAATAAAAAAGACAAATGTGTGTCTGCCAATGTGATGAGGTTTCAAAGAAGGGCAGGACAGATCAGCTGCGAAGAAAATGTTGAAAGCCTGTGGTGAGGATTCTGAGACCTCAGAAAACTTCTGTGTAGTTTGTATGGAGCCATTTGGAAACTAAAAGACAAAGGAAGCGTAAAATGTGCCCTATATGAAACCTCTATAGGGTTAACAACATTTTTTTGCCACCATCGTGACTCTGATTGAGAATATTCACGCACACAAACTCACATACACACTGAGTTTTTTTTTTGTTAGACCTACATATTTTGTACACAGGTACACTAGAGTCGAGTGTTCATTAAGCATACATACAGTTAAGAAAGTTTGTTCTTTACAAACACTACTGAGTCAAACTCACAATGGATTTGAGTTATAGTCAGACACAGAAAGGCATTGTTCTGGATTGTTTCAATAAATCTATTTCTGAAGCATATTGCATAATGTGACCTGTTTTTGCTTTTTTTTGTTTGTTACAACTTACCCCGGCATGTGTTACAACCTACCCTAGATTGTAAAAAAGGCACAGCAGGTATTTGACATCAGCTCATTGGGGCTGTGATATTCTTGCAGAGGTTTAAATTGGTGCATTTTATAGTAAACAAATGTGGGTACTTTGTATAAAGGTTTGAGCACTCTAGCTCAAACTTTCATTGAGTTACAGATGCTGAAGCAAAAAGTGTTACTACCATATCCAGTCTCCCCTGTAATGGCTTTCATTAAATCTAAAATATAAGACAAAACCTTTCTTTTATTTTTTATTTTTGTTTATCGATAGTATTTTTTATTGATTTGGACAGCACATCTAGTGCTAGCATATTTATTGCAGTTCATATTTCATTGATATATGTTCATATGCAATATTTCCTTTTTCTGTTCATCATTAAGATGCCATGAAGAAAAAGATTTGGGTGAAATGTTGGGTGGCCCCATTCCCCAAAAAACTGTTTGACAGATGCATTTAATCTACACAAACCTTTGATGGGGACATTGATATGGTTTATTACTACAACAAAATCAGTTTAAAAAGTTCAGATTTTCATAATTATGTTGTTTTATTTGAGCAAAATCCAGCTCTGAGCATTTTTGTGATTGATTAGGGGATGCACAAATGAAGAGGGTGGGAACCACCAATTTAAAGCAGACAGAATGGTTCTCTGTTGCAAGGTTAATAATTTTCTTAATTAGCAAAGCCTTTAAGCACTGTCCCAATCACCCAAAAACACCAAATTGTATTTGAGTGAATAGGACAAAATAAAAACAACCTAATTCTGAAAATAGAAATGTGATATAATTTTTTTTCTGCAGTAATATATTCATATTTCCATCAAAGGTTCATGCAATATGACAATTTTATGGCCTTGTTATGAAAACTAAGCTTATATGTCATTTTCCTCACTTGATGGAGGGCCAAGTTCCTGCTTAATGCGCACCTACATGATGCCACACCAATGATGGCATCCAATTTTGATTATATATGGTCTCAGTCTGCGGGTATTTTCACTCATTAAGCGAGAAAATAAACTCTGCAGGCTATTATACTGTCCCATTTGACCTCATGTCCCAATTACCCTTAATTCATTCTATTACATATATTTTACTTAGTTCAGTTTCTGTTCCAACAAAAACTTTTCTAAAGACTGCAAATACTTCTTGAAATGCAGCTTTAATGTTAATATTTCATTATGTTTAATTAAACATGTTTTGTTCTGGCATTTTCTAATGAAAAAACTACTTGTTCAATTGGTTGGTTATTGTAGCAACTTTTTGGCAAAAGTACCAGTAAATTGAAGAAAAAAGGAATCTCAGATCTCACGGCAATTCGTACGTATTTTACGAGGTGGCTAAATCGTATGAATTCATACGACCTCACTCGTACTAATTCATACGTTTTTTGCTAAATCGTATGTATTTTACGAGTTGACAAATTCGTATGAATTCATAAGAATGACCTACCCCAAACCCCGCCCCTAAACCTAACCGTCACTGGGGTTTAGACAAATAGTACGAATTCGCACCAGTGAGGTCGTATGAATTTATACGAAATAGCCACCTCGTAGAATAAGTACGAATTGGTCGTGAGATAGCGTTGGATATTCCGAATTCAGCACATAAGAACAATTGCATTTGTGGCATGATGTTGATTACCATAACAATTCATTTCCCCTTGTCCCTTGTCTTAAAAATAAGCAGAAATCTGCATTAGTGAGACACTTACACTGGATGTAAGGTTCGATCAAATGGTAACCAGTATGCGTGTTAACATGATTTTAGCGTGGAAAAAGCGCTTTGCAGACCACGAATTGTACCGTTTTGTCGCTATTACATCTTCATAAAAACAGCTTAAATGATGCACACGTTTTAACATAAGACTTGATGTTAGTCCTTTAATGAAATCCGAGCTTCACATTTCTGCTTTTATATCCTCCAAAAAGCAACCTCGATTTTTGCTCCATTTTTTTTTCAAGAAAACAAGGGATGAGTCTAATTTGAGGCATCAACACTATCCCACAAATGCTGAACTGAGCTTAACTTCTGTTGAACACTGAATATTTATTTAGCAAGATTATTCTTTTAACCTGATCTTGGAGTACTCCAATAGTGTCTTCTTTATTTGACACTATTTCAGGTTTTTGACACTCTATAAATAGCTTATAAGTTTATTAGTGAGACCTACAACATGGTATTAGGCCTACTCAGGACCAGAACAATTGTGTATAAACAGACTATATCTGTAAGTATACATGGACAAATCTTCCAATTTTTTTATTTTTATTTTATTTATTTTTTTATTTTTTTATTCCAATTTTTTTTTTTTTTTTTTTTTTTTTTTTTTTTTGATTAATATAATTACCGTCTATATTCTCTTGATATTCAGACACATCGAATCTACACTGGGTAACAACATGCCGAATTTATTTTTATATTTATATTATTTAGCCTACTGTCATTTTGTTTGAAGGCTACTTTTAATGAGGGTGATGTTATTTTTAACCGTTCTCTGAGTTATAACCCTAAGAAAAAGTTAAAAGCTGATAATACGCTTGCAATGGTTATAAATCTATTTTAATGTAATCCTAATTTGTACACACAAATAACTACTTAAATAAAATAATGCAAGTCTAAAGACTACACGAGAATTTAATTGCATTCATATGCTATGAAAGACTGGATTAGCAAAAAAAGTGTTCGTCCAGCATAGAATGAAGGCGCAACATTCCTGAAAAATTTACAGCTATGTAATAAAAGTTTACGACTTAGCCAAGGAATGGATTGGCTGTGCTAAGTCACATGGTGTCCTCTCCATAATAATGAACTTTATACAGTTGTCTCTGCCCCGATCTTATTCGTTCCCCATCAGGCTGAACACGGAACATTCATTTTTTTAGTCTTACAACTGCAACAGCAACCTTAATAATTGACATGACAGTCTATCCCTTCCTCTCTCATTACCTCTCTCACTGCATTTGTCTTCAAAGGTATAGATAGTTTTAGTTTCGAAAGAAGACTTCACTAGTTGAGAGCGTTGTCTTTGCACTAAAGGAAACAGGAATGGATTATCACCAAATGTGGATTACCTCATTTGATAACATGCTTATTAATTATCGAGCGCTCGCGATCATCCCCCGCCCTCTCGTCAGGAGCTCTGCAGCCGGATCTGTCATTGTGCGTCACGAGAAAAGCGTGTCGAGCGTCGGTAAGTTCGTGCTTCTCCGCTTTGGATAACTTTTGAGTCAGTTTATTAAAAACCTTGTAAGAGAATTAAACACCGTTTTACATACATAGACTTATATCTCTTCGACATTTAAATGATTAAGATATTATTTTTATAGGCTATGGAAAATAGTCTATTTGAACTATATTTTAGTTTTAAAATAGATGCCAGCGAATACCAAAAGACATCAGAATGAGAAGTAGCCATAACTCTAAAATAACTTCTCTTTGTAGACATTTATGGAGGCAGCACTGCCATCTAGTGTTCATTTCATTAATATATGATTCGTCCTCAGCGTTTCTCTCCATTAATTTAGAGGCAATGTCCTCTAAGTGGCATACATACAATAAAAATTAGGCTAAAAACATAAATTGGGTCATTCAGTAAAGTTGAATTGGATAATACAAACGACATAATATGAGCAAAATATTACCACACTTCTCATTAAATTAAAAAACCTCCCATTAAATCAAATGTGAGATATCGTGGGCTTCAAATACTATTTGAATAGCAGCCAATTTTATAGTAGTTTAGAGAATTGTCTTTAAAAAAAACCCCGCTAAAGTAAGAGGACTCATTGCATTATCAACCACTCATAACTCTTGCAAATGAATGAATAAATAAATTCATCAATATAAACAATCTGCGCATTTCTAACCAATAGCTATAGAATCCTAAGGATGCCCACACACATAGTATAAATGTATGTAAAATGATGAATTCTAAATCTTATAACGTTTAAAAACGGCAGTAGGCTATATTGATAGCAGTTATCTTTAGCATCATCTGTGAATGACAGCATGTACAAATCTTGAACAAAAACAGCATTATTTGCAGGCACCCAAGCACTCATTTCATAAGGTCAAAAGTTCACCTGAAGGAGCAGGATGGGAGCTTCACTATTTTGAAAATCATCGGTACATCCACAATATGTTGGTGTTCTGGATTAAATAAAAAATGTTTTAAGTTATTGTATAACTAATAAACATTTTTTTTTTTTTTGCTCAAAATAAAAATATATATTTTATAAGTATATTTGTAATTATAAGTATATAATCTAACACATTTATTTTCCTTTCGTTTTACAATGTTTAATGTCTTATTAGTAGTAGTTGTAGTTGTTGTTATCATTATTCCTGTTACTTCATTTATGTCGTGTTGCAAATAGCATTATGTCGTTTTTCACCTTTGTAAGATGTTTCTACTTTACAGTTTTCACAATGACTTCGAGTGACCGTTGATTTGCATTACGGAGTGCATTAATTTTATATATGTTGCATAGTGATTAAAACTGAACCCATGGCAACACGTAAAACAGCAATATTTCACAACATTTCTGATTGGCTCTCAATGTGCAAAGCCTTTACAACAGTTCAACGTGACGACAAATGCTGTAAACACATATTGCTTCAAAAGTAATATAAACAATATTAATTCCGTAAATTGGAACTTTGGACTGTTGTAAAGGCCAGCCAAGCCAAAAAAAAAAAAAAAAAAATTCCGAAATGCTGTGAAATATTGCTGTTTGTTTTACATGCTTGCCATGAGTTTTAAAATTACTATGCAACATAAAATTAACGCACTCCTTAATGCAAATCAACGGTCACTCGAAGTCTTTGTGAAAACGGCTTTGATTATAGCTAAAAGAAAGACTGTTGCAATACACATTCAACATGGACATCAACGAAAAAACATTCTGGAAAAACAACTCAAAGAAACACCATGTTCGTGTCCAACGACCTGGAACTTAGCTCACAATGCTTTTGAGCAATTTTTGATGCTTATGACGGGCTGCAATGCGGAAACGGCAAAGAATTGCTGCAACAGGTTGTATTTCCTAAATACAGAAACATATCAATAATTGTCTGATTCTTTCCTATCCATTTGTTTAACATAACTTAATTTAAAATTAAGTTTAATTTGCTGTTACGCTTTGAGGATATTACTGTAATTACAAAGTAGTTACAGTTGTTAATTTAAAGGCATGTAAAATCAGATTTTTTTCCTTTAACTATAGGACAGGATCTTATTCAAGGCTTAGCTGCACAGTACAGTAATATTTATTGTAAATTGAACAAATTTGTGTCGTTTCCTTGTAAGAATACATAAGATACAGCATATGCATAGCTGCTAAAGCCAGTAAACCAGGAGCTATAGGTCATTTGTCTGTTTTTACGACTTTCAGTTTGCACAGGCGTTAAGGAATTCTTCTGCAGTAAAACCATAAAGCACCCCCTCTTCTAAACATCGTTCGAGCAACAAGCAAAACAAGCATTCATTAAAGTGAAATATAAGGTGCATCTTCACCTGATAGTGGATTCATTTAGTGATTTATCTGATATGGGCATTTTGGTGCACATAAAATGGTCATTTATGTAAACGGGTTAAAATCACTTTTAATTTAAATCCAATTATCAATAAAATTCAGCTGAGGAATAAGTGGCAAGATACATGCCGACTTAAAACGATAAAATCTTAAGTTAGTTTGTTTAGCCTATTTGATTAATTAACATAATGATCCATCTTATCACTATTACATTCGGCTTATAGGCTGTGATTTTTAAAGTCTTAAAATTGATATAGCTGCTTATAAATTTTCCTATCGGATCACTCTCAGCCACAAGAAAATACATTTTAATAGATTTTAAAACAGTTCAAAGGTAGATGTGGCTAAATCGACACTAACGCGAATACATTTCAGTAGACATATTTGTGAAAACACTTTTTCTTTCTGTTACGTAACTTTCACTATTTCAAATACTGGTAACAGTTTACAATAAGGCTCATAAGTTAACTACAGTAACAATGAACTGCGCGTCTACAGCATTTATAAATCTTTGTTAGTGTTAATTTCAACATTTACTAATACATTATAAAAATCAAGCGTTGTATTTGTTAACATTAGTTAATGCACTGTGAATTAAAACGAAAAAAAACAACAACTATGAACTGCTGTATTTGTATTAACTAACGTTAAGAAAGATTAATAAATACAGTAACAAATGTATTGCTCTGGTTAGTTCATGTTAGTTAATACATTAATGTTAACAAAGAACCGTATTGTGTTACCTATTTTATACTTTATCATTTAAATAGCCTAATTAAAAATAAATACATAGAATACAATGAATAACAATCACAGCTTGTACTCCTTACATCGTTAAGCGTCTGGAAGAAATAATGTTAATCGATTTTTAACCAAACCAGTGAAGCGAGGGCTATTCACTAATTACATAATTTTATTACTAAACCTTAATCTCATTTATATAGGGGCTGAGGATTGTGGACATAATTCTATATTACGGGACATTACTTTGACGAGCCAGAAAAAAAGACAGCTAAGACACTCTCAAATTACTTTAAAAATATTTGAAAAATATATATATTTTTTTATTATTTTACTTAACCTTTGTGTGTGTGTGTGTGTGTGTGTGTGTGTGTGTGTGTGAGAGAGAGAGAGAGAGAGAGAGAGAGAGAGAGAGATTGGAAGGAAGGGAGGGAGGGAGGGAGGGAGGGAGGGAGGGAGGGAGGGAGAGAAAGTCAGAAAGGAAAGAGAGAATCAATAATCAAATATCTCAATATAAGGGGGTGTGCGTGCGTTATGTTCCCTTCCCTAGGTTGTTGTAACAGGGCAAGATCATCTTATATTCGTACTTTTATTGTTGCTTCATGTTTTGTTTTGTTTTTTATCGGAGTGGTCAGCTGACATTGCCATCTTGTCAATCTTATAGCGAAGATTTGGAAACATTAGGCTGAGTACACATTCTCTGCTGGGGTTCTGAGATAAATGATAAAGTATTTATTAAAAAGACTTGAAATAAGATATAGGTTGATAAGGATAAAGAGTGTGTGTGAGAAAAAGTGAGTGTGTAGATTAAGGGAGGGAGTGAAAGGAAAAAGTGGCGTTTAAAGGAAAGAAGGTATGAATTCCTATTTTACGAACCCGTCGCTCTCATGCCATTTAAACGGCGGCCAGGAAGTTCTGTCCAATGTAACCCTCAGCTCGACAAACTATGACCCGGTGCGACACTTCTCGCCATATGGGGCAGCCGTGGCCCAAAACCGGATATACTCCAATCCGTTCTATTCGCCTCAAGAAAACGTTATCTTCGGGTCAAGCCGAGGACCGTACGACTACGGATCAAATGTGTTCTACCAGGACAAGGATGCGCTTCCAAGCTGCAGGCAAAGCCTTGGGCAAACACAGGGTTCACTGACCCAGGATTACGCTTCAGACCAAGGCAAGACTGCGTCCCAGGAACCGAAAGGAAGTATTCAAATATATCCGTGGATGCAGAGGATGAACTCGCACAGTGGTGAGTATAGACACAAAAGAGATATATTTAGTTCAGGACGGACCTGTTTTTACGACTGTCGTTTTATGACCCCCATAAAGCATTGATGGAACTCCTTGTTGTCCTGCACTAAACGCGTTTTGTCGTCAGAGAAAATCCATTTGGTTCAACCAAATCTAGTCTACAAAAAGAATACGTAAACGTTAAGAATTATTGTTAGTGGAAGGGACAGTGAACTAATATTTAACATGATGAATATAATGATCTTTATATCCACATTATCCAACATATTTTTGAACATAGCCTAGTTGTGTAATATTTGGGGCCTTTTCTTCTGACTTTAACCAAATAATCTCTTTCCTAACAGGAGTTGGCTATGGGTCCGACAGAAGGCGAGGTCGCCAAATCTATTCGCGATACCAAACTTTAGAACTAGAGAAAGAATTCCATTACAATCGTTATTTGACAAGACGCAGAAGAATCGAAATCGCCAATGCGTTGTGTCTGTCGGAACGCCAGATTAAAATTTGGTTTCAGAACCGCCGGATGAAGTGGAAGAAGGAGAGCAATCTCACATCCAGCATCAATGACAGTGGCTTGGTAGGAGCTGGCCAGGACACGGACAAAGAAGAAGCAGGGGAAACCTCAGAAAAAAAAGAGCATAACTGACGACCTTAGCAAAGGGTCTGCAGCATTCAGTGTTAAATAATGTTCTACTACATGATAACTAAGCTACCTGTCGAACTTTCATAATTTGCACAATTAACACCAAACACTGTTAAATTTCAATTAAATGCGAAACGTGATTTGCCTCTACATTTACTCTTTCCCCAAAATTGTGGAAACCTGTTTATTTCCAGAAATGACGTTCCTAGAATTGGAGGATGGCTATTATGGATCAAAGAAAGCTACCACTGGACAGACAGCTGCAGTCTTTATCTTCAGTGTATATTGTTGGGATATTCTAATATCGTTTGGAAATCTTGGATGTTTCAAAGTTTATATAAGGGACTGTGATGTAGACTTTGAAGAAACACATTACGGAATTTCCAAATAGGCTACAATAATTTTTTTATCATTCATTATCGTGTATTATCATAAACTGTAAAATCGATAATAGCAAGTGCATTGTAAATGTGTGTAAATATATGAGATTCAACTAATTTTGATGAGCATTTGTGTAGCTTTCCTTAACATTTTCTGTTTTGTGCTTTTCTTTGCGTTCTGTAAGAACCATATGGTGTAAAAATAATAATAATAATAATTTGGAATATTAGCTAACAAGCGATATGGATACAATGTTTGAAAACCGCGTAAATTAATATTCAATAAAGCTGTAATGAATGTAACGACACTACCTGATTTCCTGTTAAGTATTAGTCGAAACGTGTGCGAAACTTTAAAATGAAACCAACATAAACCAATCCTTAAATTACAAGGTACTGCTTCAGAACTATGTACTCCTATACTGATGATGAGATTTTTTCCTCCCAATGTTTTTAGAAAATAAAACTTTTCAATTATGTAACATGATCATGCCTGTGCGTCAGCTGATGTGTGATGTGTGCACTCATGACTATGCTTTAAAATCTTCTGTTGGTTGAGTTAGATCATTAAATCTTCCTAATGGAGAGATTTTTATGCTGTGGTGAAAGTTGTGGTGTAAGAAAACAAATGCATACATGAATGAACTTTAGTTTACAACATTCAGAATGATTTAAGTCAATAGAATGATCATAAGACAGGGCGAATCTTTAATGTAATATTTAAAATTAGTTTTACTTAAGCCTACGTTTTATTTTACACAATCCCATTAAAACACGATACAACATAGTATCGTTATTATACTATCTGTTTTTGCTGTGGCTATTGTGAAGTCTTTCACTGCAATATATTAATCGTACTAAAGTACTCAAACAATTCAGAAAAGAAAAACAATAATTTTACTACCTTATAATGGCATCTATGAATGTATTCAATAAAATAAGCCCATGCTAACAGCGAAATTAAGACGCAGTAGGCTATTTTATATTGTCTTTGTGTGGCTTTGGCCTGACCAACGCTATGCTGCTTTCTGAGAACTCTTTAAATAGTAACTAAGAAGAATTTAAATACTTAAGAAACAGTTTTTGATGTTATGAAGTGAGGGATTAACAGCAGCGGAACTGTTACATGTTCTCAATAAGGTTCGCGTGTCTTTTCCATTTCTCATTATAATGTTTCTGAAGGTGAAGGAAAAAACAATTAGTGAAAAGTTGTATCGCTTGTCAATTGCATACTTAACAGCAGATGACGCTGTCGGCCTTCAGTCCGGCTTTTCTTCACCATGACCTAAACTCCCCAACTATACCAATATTTTGCGCTTCTCTATTAATAAGCTCCTGATTCAAACTGTTTCATGACTGGGTCGAGATCAAGATTGAAAACCTCAAAGCATATCAAACAAAATCATACTAAGCTAAATAACAACGATACACTCTTATAGCCTACGATTGATGGGAAACTTTACAGCAGTAATTCAACTTAGTAGGCCATGAAGGCCTGTGATAAATTCTTTAGTGGCCCATTCGTTGTTCAAGTAATCTTCTGTATTCTTTGCGCCTGCTTTCGCTGTTCATAACAACGCGCTATATACGTCCTCATGCTCGAGGCTCACATTGCATCCGATTTGCTTGAATATCAGCACAGGTCTTCTGTGAATTCTGTGGCCATCTAATTCCGAATAATTTTAGCATCCTAAACCTTAAACATCCGAAGATTGTTGGGAGAGAGAGAAAAACCGCTGCTGAGAACAAACCTGTCCTGCCTCTGGGGAATAGTTGTATGCCAAATCTGATAAAATGAAACGAGCCTTGGATGGCTAAACTTCACATAAGACACGGTAAGGTTGCCTCGTATTTAACTGAGGTGTTTCTTTTTCACTTTCTCTGCTAGGCTACATGTGTTCATTGTCATTTTGTTTTTCAGTCTCTTTCATTCATTGTTTTCTTAAGTTTTATAGACCTTATTCGGAAACAGTAAAACTAGCGGTAGTAAATTTTATAACAGTCATCAGTTGTTCATAAAACTGTCCGCTACCGCTGACTAAATTTATGACGGCATTAAATAATTAAACTTTTTAAAACAGGAACAGCATACAATGATACCTGCTTTAAAGACACATCTCATTGTTGTTTTATAAATATGCATACATCGATATATTATAGTAATATTTTAAAACACTTTTAGCCTGAGTGATTTAACCTTACCCAGGGACTGGAGAAAACATTTCATTTCAACCGATTTCTCACGCGTTGAAGATATCGTCCATGCTGTGTCAAATTTGGTTTCAGAATGGAAGAAGAATATTTCAAGTTAGAAGTTAGGAAGCTATTTTAAGGTTTATTTGGAAGAAAAGCAAAAGCACATTTCCGAAAATGACGATATATGGCAAAAAAAATAAAATAAATAAATAAATAAATAATAAAAAGAAAAAAAACTCATGTCCTTGCGATGTTGTTAAGTGATGCTGGAACTGTTTTGTGTATTAAGCTGGGAATTCCTAATGTTTCCTAATAACTTTGTTTTCACACTGGCTTTTATTAGAATAAAAAAAAAAAAAATTATAATATTTACATAGGCTATATAAAATATTGTAAGTGTAGTTTGTTCGTTAAAGTGGAATGAGTCTGGTAGGCTAAGATGCGTCTAGCAAATTTGCTGTGTCATTAAATAACATAACAGCATAGCACACTTCCTTTACGCATTTTAAGGAACTAAAATGCCCGTTATGCGTTTACATTTAGGCTACATTTCTCTCAGAAAATTCCCAAGGATTTTTTTTTTTTTTCATGCTACTAAGAGAAAATGTTAAGTTGGTCGATCACGGTTCACAACATGTTTGGGCTGTAGATAGGTATATGGGTTTAGCATACAATTAATTTACATTAACCGATCTAATTAATAGCGATGACAGCATCAAGGAAAATAACCTTAACCGCCAACAACCTACCGCGTACAACTCCAGCAAAATCAACCTTCTGTTATAGTGCCTCTACGCGGCATGTTAATCACACATGAACCCTTTGTGTAAAATGATTGTATCAAAATTGTAAAATTGATTGTATCTCGACGATTGATAAGGAGAGGCCCAGTCCAAGTAGAACACCTCATGATTTTTGAACGATGACAAAAAATAAATAAATAAAATACTGTAATGGACTGGCCATCTGACCAGGGTGTCCGGCCGACCCTATAGCCCGTTTCAAGACAAGAGGTTTGGGAAATAATTTGATTGATGGGTGGATAGATGGGTGGGCGGGTGTATGGATGTGTATTTTTGTAATTTTTTTGAAAACGCGCGTAAAAAGTAACCTTGCTTGTATGGTCTTCTATAGCTTAAGAATGATAAATAATAATGCTGAAACTGTGAAAAAAATAAGAGTTCTTATGTCCTCATAAATATCCTTGTGTTTTTGGGTGTAATTTGTACATGGCGATATCGCTTGTCTGAGGTATTTTCTGTCCAAAACTACAAAGCCGTTTTCAAGAGGAGACATCTGCTGTAATGCGAGTTCATTCGGGCTCCATGCACTTTTGTTTCAATCATTTACAGTAGCCTACAGACTTGTAAAACTTTATTGCTCTGACGCGTCATAAAACTTTATGGCTTTCCTCTTCACATCTAAAATTACTACAGTTGTTTCCTGTTTTGCTAAACAGATTCAGGCAGGGGGCCTTTATTGAACAAACAAAACTAACTTATCCCTGCTGCAAAAGCTTCCGGTTAGCTCGCAAACCAACACGATCTCCTACTTGTATTTGGCATGCTGTTTATACGCCGAAATTACTTTTTGATACGCAATGGGTAGGGTTAATGGTGTGGGGTAGAGGGGTTTTTTATGTACCAAAAGTGCGTATCATATGAACGCCAACTAATTGTGTATCATAAGCACACCGAAAATTGCGTATATGCACGTCAAACACGTGCGTATCATATGCACGCCACTGGTAATTTCTGCGTATAAATAGCACTCCAAATAGAAACAGAAAATCATGCTATTGATACACTCCGCTAACAGGACTTTGACGAAATATGATAATAATTTCAAACAATGCCGTACTCTTTGAAGCATGTGACGCAGTTAACATAAGTTTTAAAGTGGGACAAGCTAACAAGTAACCCTCATCATACACAATCTGTGTGTGATGCAAATATTTTGAATGTATGAGTTCTTTTCAAAATTAATTGATAGCAAATGTCAAACCTCTAGCAGTCATTATGTGGCTCCAAATGCTGAGCTGATTGATTGGCTTTGGCAAATGGCTCCCTCACTGTGCAGTAAGTTAATAATCATGTTTCCTAAAGTTGTAATGAAATAGATATCTGTCCCTCTACAGCCATGACCGTAATTAAATGCTTTCAAAGCTTTCTCAGAACGTGGGTTTCAATCCCACACGTAACAGCTTCATCCTGTTTCAGTTTGTTTGAATGTGAGGAGGCATCTGATTCTACTCCATGTTTAATAATCACAAATGTTTTCCAGTTTTCAATGAGAAATGTCTTGCCAGAGTTAAAGAGAAAAACAACACAAAAACAGTCTGTTACCTGGGCCAAACAGTTTCAAAAGTGCATTCATATTTACGATGTTATATTTCCACATGGTAAGGGTTATGAAAATCCAAGTAAACCTGTCAAAACTGTTGCAATGTTGAGCGTATCAATGAATATTGATGAAATATAAATCCTAAAAAACCTGTTAAATGCAGAAGTCTTCAACCCTGCTTCTGGGGACTCACTGTCCTTTGAAATTTCTTTCCAGACTTCTTCAACACAACTGCCTGTGATTTTTCAAGTGATCCTGTAGACCTTGATGCATGGCTTAAATGTGTTTGATATGAGTTTGGAGCTAAACTCTGCAGGACCTTGGGTCTCAGGGGCTGGGTTGAAGACATCTGATTTAATGTATTCCAGGTACATGTGTACATCTTTGTAAACACATTTGTGATTTTGTGGTAGAGTGCTCAATTATTGGGAAGCACACATACCTCTGTATGCAGTCTGGACTGAGCATGACCCATTTTTAATCATAAAAGACCTTAGTCAGTGTAGACACCATATTGAATTTAACACAGATGGTTACAATGGATAGACAGTCTTCACAATGGAACGCACTGTATAAAGGTCCTAGATCACATAATTTTCACAACTCACAACTTTTAAAACAGTTTTATGGAGTTTTTGTCTATGTCAGATGAAGAAATCTATATGCTGTTAAACAAAAGTACAATCCATTAAACAGCCTTGCCTTGTTTTCATATGTCAAAAAATAAATATGGCGCTCCCCTGACTAAAGTCTATGCTTAAATCTGCAAAAAACAGAAGTTAAATATTTGGTTCCTTTTAAGGGAAGAGCTTAGCCAGTTTCCATTGGTTTCATTATGTGACAAATGCTAAGTGTTGCCCGCTGCCAAACCAAATGGATGGAGATGGTGACCTTCTGTCACTTTTACTTTAATCACTATTATCTTGACCCATGCACATATGATTTTGGTGAGAAACCATGAAAACCAACATATCACACCAGCCATAAATTTTATAGCAGAGGCACTGGTCTATAGGCAACCATGAGGCTTTTTCTATTATGTCTGTGCAGGAGAAGGCAGACTGAATGAGCAGGGGGAGAAAGTAAACAAGATGAGGCATATTAAGTAGCCTAATGATTTTAAATTAATTATTCACCATCACTAAGTTTTAAATCACCTTTCATTTATTTATTTATTTATTTTTTTCATTTAGCCCTGTTACAGTATATCAGAGTCAAAGCAGCCCCGGATTGCTTGCACTAAGCAGCAGTTAGACCTGGAGAAGGAGTTTGACTATAACTACTCCCTGATGCGTCAATTGTGACCATTCATTTGTACTCTCTGAGCAACAGATAAAACATTTCTGCATGTAGGATGAAGAACCGAGAAGAACCATCGACCGAGACCAAGATGTTGTCAGGTTAATATTTGTTTCATGTGGTTGTTAACTTGTCACTGTTCTTTTGAAATAGGTAATGGCTTAATGTTTTGTTTTAACTACTAACTTAAACATCTGAAATAGTTATGTCGGATGAGAGAGAGAGAGACATCCAAAATGTGTTGAGGGAACTCCAGGACCAGGGTGGGGATCCAGTAAGTTATCATATTTAAGTGGTTAAGGAATTCACTTTCCACAGCTATGGTTAAAATGCTCCATATTTTGAATCTTTTTTTGTGATATCGGCATAATAAATTAAATTGTGATTTTTTTTTTATTTTTTTTTACATTGTGTATTTGTGACAAATATGGGCAATAAAACTACATACTGTATCCAATAGTGTTAGTTTACTTTGCAGTACGTTTTAATCAGACAATATAATACTAAATTAAACCATGTTTTTAAAGTCTATGCTTTACTTAGAAACATCCAAGTAAATAATACAATTGATGTTGTGCAGACACCATATATACATAATGGAAGTAAGGTGGCACCTGAACACAGAGACCTTAATACTCGGTACACAATGACGGTAACATTCAATGTCATTTTGAGTAGAAAATGAACTCCAAATGTCACAAAATGGCAAGTTACTAAACCTAACAACAAAAGCAATGATAAAGCTGTGTAAATACAGCTAGAAAACAGCCTCATTAATTATTCAAGGCCCAGTACATGATGTTTCAGAAAAGTTGAGTAGTTTTACATCATTTTATAATGTTGATATTTACGTTTTAATTTCTACAAGCTTGAATTGAGTACTAATTTACTTGAACAGCATGACGTCACTGCAGTTCGCTTAGAGTTCTTCTAATAACTCTATCATAGTCTGTAATCAAAACACAGGCAAGCTAAAATTAGAAGAGACATTAACTAAAGCATCAATAAATAAACCACCAATAAAAGCACAGAAACAAGGCAGAAGAAGAGCAAGTGTGATTAGTGTTGTACACACAGAGCCAATTCATAACGACTTATCTGTCTCATTTTGACTCCGCAATGGACGATCATAAATTAATTTAGTCCTCTTGAAATATCCATCTGAATTACAGCACATTTATGTAACACTTGCATGAACTGTGTATGCATTTGTAATTGTGATTGATTGCAAGAAGACAATTAGTAGGGGCATTCTTATTGCACATTATCGCATGAAAGCAATCTAACATGTGTAATGTACATAAGTGTGTGTGAAGTTAGTTATGGCACACTGAACTCTTGATTTATCCTCTTCAGTATAGCCACACCTGATGTGCATATTTCATCCTACTTTCATCCTAGTGATTAATGATAACCAAACAAATGTTGCAAGAAAAATGAGAACAAGAATTTATGGATGTGACGAGAAATGCACGTGCGATTGATGTCTGTATGCAATTTCACATTAAAACCATACCGGCATGTCTAAAATAAATGCACTTACCATAGTGAATCAGGGTAAGACAAAAAACATGCTTTGGAAGAAGGATTGATGATGTATTGACTCATTTTTTAAATTCCCGTATTTGGCCCAAGTGTATCTTTAAAAAAGAGAAAAACTTGCTGAAAATATAAAGAGAAACATTTCTAAGCACCACTAATAAAGGATATTAAAAAAAAAAAAAAAAAAAAAAATTATTATTATTATTAGTTAATATAAAATATTTATTTTATGACCTGATTACCTTGAGATCTATAGATCCCAGTGTTTACTGTCTTTCTTTCTGTCAAGTCTGTGTTTTGTTCTGGCTGCTTCCACCTGCTCTTCCCAGAGCAGTCCTGGAGAATAAAGAATGATGATATTATTTCTCTTCTGCCTCTCTGCATTCCTTCATTCTTCTTCCTCAACTCTTTCCAGTGGATGACCGCACCTCTTCATTTGTCACTCTGGTCCTCCCTCTCTCTGGTCTAATTCTGCTTTAATAAACCAAGCCCTCATTTGTCATTGTATTGATGGCTCTGGCAAACGTCAGCCATTAAACAGCTCAATGTCTCCACGCTGGCAGGGGGTCACCAAGAGGTCACCTTGTCAAGAACACCATAAGGATTTTTCATTCTGTATTTGTATAACAGGCATGATGTAACAATATAGCTCTGGAGATGCTGATGAATATTAGTCAGGTTGCGAATGCACTTTGACAAAGATGTACAATTCGATTTATCTAGGGTCCAAAATGTCAGTGTGAGTTCAGAGTGAGGTATTATTACTTTTATTACTTATTATTACTTACTAGGCCAATTAGTAACCTGAACATATTCTACATCCTTAATCCTACCCAATACCTAAACTTAACAGCTACACTCTAAAAACTGGGTTAAAAACAACCCAAGTTGGGTTAAAAATGGACAAACCCAGCGATTGGGTTGTTTTGACCCAGCTGTTGGGTTGAATCTTAAACCCAACCTGCTGGGTAGATTTATTTAACTCGACTAATGTTTAAAAATGAATTTATTCATCACTTAAAATGAACCCAAAATAGGTTGGAAATTAACATTTATTAATAGTTAAAAGTTTAATTAATAATAATTAAATAATAAACATGTATTAAATTGCTTTTTAATGAAAGTTCACCTTTTGATATTATTGTTGCCTCTAGTAATTATGTGTCTGATTTTTAATTTCCAACATATTTTGGGCTCATTTTAAGCCAGCCATATAGTGATTTTTGAACAATAGTTGAGTTAAATAAAACTACCCAGCAGGTTGGGTCAAACATTTAACCCAACCACTGGGTTAAAACAACCCAATCACTGGGTTTGTCCATATTTAACCCAACTTGGGTTGTTTTTAACCCAGCATTTTTTAGAGTGTACCTTACTAACTATTAATAAGCAGTAATTAGGAGTTTATTGAGGTAAAAGCCATAGTTAATAGTTAGTTAATAGTGAGAATTGGACCCAAATCTAAACTGTGACCCAAGGTTGAAATGAAAGAGCTGTGTATCATCTGCTCAGCAGTGGTAGAAGCCATGTGCTTTTATGATCGTGCCCAATAAGGTTGTGTAAATGGAGAAAAGAAGAGGAACGAGTACTGAACCTTGAGGCACCCCACTGATTAGCTGACACCCTTCCTCTCCATAAAAGCTTGAAATATCTGCCTGTGTGATAAGACTGAAGCAACAAGAATAAGGGAAAGGAGATAGAATAAGGAAAGGAGATATAAGGCAATGATACACAGGGCAACTTTTTGATCAATGTTGATAAGGCACTTTCCAATTGAGAATAGGCAACAAATTTCTATCAGATAGAAAATTGTTGCCTATTCTCAATTGGAAAGTGCCCAAGCAACATCGCTCGACAAAACTGCCCAGCAACATTTCTCAAAAAGTTGCCCCGTGTATCATCAACTTTAGAGTTTACTCTTGCCAGTCGAAGAGTTTCAGCAACTGACAGCAGGGCGTCTCTGTGTTTATTTCCTAGATTGACTATAATAAACTCACTCTGCACTCCTGAGTCTCTTCCTGCTCAGATATACAGGTATAATGGGGAAAAAATTTGCTTTAATAAATAAAATAAATAAACTCATTTAAATATTAAAAACAACAACAAAAAGGCTGGATTTTTTCATTATTTTCAGATTTTCTATATTTTGCCTTCAATCACAAGTGATTACATTGTACTCAAGCACTAAAATCAATGTTATTAATACAAACGTGAAGGGTTTTTTTGGGGGGTTTAAACTGAAAAACAACATATTTATAACATTATTATTAGTAACAAACCCTCATGCCAAAAGAAAAGCTTTACAATATACATGAGATGAATGTTTTCATGATTTGACACTTTCATTAACAGATGAACACAAAATTATAGGATGGTGATGAACATGAGGTAGAATTTACTGCCATCACTTACACATTTGACTCAACATTTGGGTTAAACACACAGAATGAAATTACAACCCACTCGACAGCAAAAATGAGAATGAACTCTATACATCGAACATCCTCTTGAACTCACTGTGGGTGAGTTAGTGTGTTACAATTAAAGACTTATATACAGCATGCACAGTAGTTTTTAAGCCAAATTTGATAACGTACATTTTTAGATTTATATGGAATCCTTTGTTTAACCCTTTTTCCAAACTCCAAATGCATAAAAACAAAATAATTTGATTTAAAAAAAAATATAAAAAAGAAATTACATTTACGACAGAATCGGGAACCTTTACATCTTAACATACAAAAGAACTTTTCTAGAAATAGACATATATACACACACACACTGATAAATATTACGCATAAAAAAATAAAATAAAGTGATAAAGTACTCTATCAATGGGCATAACATCTGTTGTTTTATACATGACCTCTCCCATCGATGTCTCATTTCAATAAGTAATTTAAAATGGAAATAGCAAGGTTCAAAAGCATTGCTGGGTGAATTTTAAAATGCGTATGAGGTAGTAGCCGTCATCATCATCATCATCATCATCTGGTAAGCAAACTTAAAACCCCCAGACTATCCAGTTTATCTCGAGCTATGTTTGCCCAACCTTTATTAGCCAGTGGGTTTCTAGGGGACGGATGCATGATCCCCTCCACCCTCACTGTGATACCTGCTTCTGAAAGCGCGCGTCGAGCACGTTGCTCAGCGAGTTTGCCCACTCCGATCACCATTGAGACGCCCAGTGCAGTGACTACCTGACAAAGAGCGCTATCACAACAGGACAAAAGGGCATCACGCTCCGCAGCCGGGAGTTCAGGTGGGGTCAGGTTCTTGCCAGACTCACTCATAAAGATGAGAGGACACAAGTTGTGCACAAAACAGTGGCGGAAGAAGTTGTGAGTTTCACCGCAGAGCTCTTGGAAGAAGCCCCAGAAGCGTGCTCCACTCACTTCACTCTGAATACAGTCGAGGCCTGTGATTCGACGCTTTGGGTGCTCGTCTGCTGGACGCCCGACCGTTCCAGTGATCTTCAACCAATTGCGAACTGCTTTTACCTCGCCAAATGGAACCTTGTGAAGGAAAAAAGAGATTGAGATGGACTTCTTTTTTTAAACTGTCTTCTCCAGCAACTGTTATACTAGCGTGTATTTTCAGCAAATGAGTCTCTCACAGAAATTTGCTAACCACAGTTTCCCTCAAAATACCAAAGTTGCTACAGTTATTGTTGCTTTTTTAAAACCATGAGAAATTATTATGAAATCTTATGCAAACAGTGTAAGAATACCATAAATGTTATTTTTTATGATCAAATAGTGTTAAAAAAGCTTATTTTTTTAGGTTGGACCAGCCGCATGTGCAGTCCTAAACGCGAGTCTCAGAACACTGCAGTGACGTGATGACCTTATCAATCGATGATTGGCTCTTTTATTTAGAAGGCGGAACTTATTCGCCATACTGCATGTTGTACTCCCATTCATAAGTAGGGTTGTAAAGGGGCAGAAGGTTTCCGTTAAATTTCCTGAAACTTTCCACGCGAACTTAACCTGGGGGATGTTTGGAAATATTCCAATTTGGAAACTTAACAGGAATTTATGGGAATTTACGGGACTTTATGGGAACTTATGGGAATTAATTTGAAATTTTGGGAAATTAATATAAATTTATAATATTTATACAAAATGTATCATATAAAAACATAACTGTAAACATTTTGTTTGGTCATAACATGAAATAACAGTTATTTATTTTTCACATTCAATTAATTCTAATTTAGTAAATATGTAAAATAAATATATTTTTATCACAGCAATTGTTACGTGTTATTTATTTCAGTGTCACATGATCCTTCAGAAATCATTCTAATATGATGATTTGATACTCAGTTGTTGAACCAGTTGTGCTGCTTAATATTTTTTTGGAACCTGTAATAGTTTAATAATTCAGGATTCATTGATGAATAAACAGTTAAAAAGAACAGAATTTATTCAAAATAGCAATCTTTTCAAACAATATCACTTTAATATCACTTTTTATCAATTTCACACATCCTTGCTGAATAAAAGTATTAATTTCTTTCAAAAAAAGAATTACTGACTCCATAATGTTGAACGCTATTGTTACAAAAGAGTTCTATTTTAAATAAATGCTGTTATTTAACTTTCTATTCATCAAAAATCCTATCACAGGTAATTAAGCAGCACAACTATTTCCAACATTGATAACTGATCATCAAATCATCATCTTAGAATGATTTCTGAAGGATCATGTGACACTGAAGACTGGAGTAATGATGCTGAAGATTCAGCTTTGATAACAGGAATAAATTGTATTTTAATGTATATTAAAACAGAAAACCATTATTTTAAATTGTAGTTATATTTCACAATACTACTTTTTTTATGTATTTTTGATCAAATGTTCATGTTATGGACTGGAGGAATGCACAGTGCATGCAGGGGCTTCAATGCAGTAAGAAGTGTGCTGTGTGACTGTGATTGAGCATTGTGCAGGGTAAAAAAAAACTGAAAATGCATTAAATCTAGTTGTTTTAACCAACTACATGTAAGTACCCTGTTATAGGCTAACCTGCAATTTTGCAAATTCCCAGTTTATTCCCATATAATCCCGTTAATTCCCATGGAAAGTTTCAGGCTTTGAAAATTCCCGGAATTTTGCAACCCTATTCATAATTACTATGAGTGCAGCGTCTTTAAGCCTGTACAAACACCCACACTTGCAGTCTTTGCACTTGACCACTTGTCTACTTTCAAGACGTATTTCCTGTATTTGGCCCTAGTGTTCAAGTGGGACACACTGATAGTGTTGTAAAAAATTGTATATTTAATACTTTGCATTTTAAAATAAGCTTCTAAATGTCTGTTCAGTGGTCTCTATGTAACAGACGACACAATTTAGTAATTGTTGTGCTTCTAATTAAGTGATAAAAAGCAGTTGCACAAAATACACTCATCCTTGCACCAATAAAATGTGTAACACTTTATGTTTCACTACCAAATTATATATAATATCAATTATAAGTAATAATTATCTGTGAAATCTTGAGATAGATTTATTTATTTAAAAAGAATCTTCATTTTTGGGTGAACTATCCCTTATGTGCATGTCTTTATTTATAGATATTGTGAAATAAAGAATGAAACTCTTCTGACCCCTGTTTGTGCCATGCCAAATGGCCCGGGGTTCATGCCCAGAAAGAGAACGCTCTGTCCGTCCTGACAGTACGTCTCCACGTAGCATCGGTGTGTGTCCCAGGCATACTCAAGCGGGTTGTACGTGTATCGCACCGGTTTTCCAAACGACAGTGTCCGTAACCTTGCATTCAGCTCCAGTTCAGCCTGCAGGAACCTTGAAGCAACTGTAGAGCTATTAAAAAAGTGGTCAGCAGCCGGGAAAGGAAGACCGGTGGGATCTTCTCCCTGAGATGCATCTCCATTTTCCAACCTACAAATGAAAAAAAAAAAATCATAACCATCTGAGTTCACAGATTGTTGGCATGGCTATTGCATAAATGAACTAAAATGAATGCTTGTTAATCAGGTGGGAAATTATTTGAAAATGAACATAACTTGTTGTAACCGCAATTCTTTACTCTTGCACAGTTCATTTTGCAGTACAGCTGTGGTTATATTGGACTGTTCTGCTGTATTGAATCTGATTTGTATTACTCTAAACTGCTATACAGAACTATATTTGTATGATAGTTAAATGCAATTATATTTTGGAGAATGCAATAGGACTTCACTGAACTGTATTTGTACTATTTTGAAATATAGATCTACTGCAGAGGTAAAAAGGCATTTGAACTGTGCTCCAGGTTTCATTGCTTTAATGCAGCCTCGAGTATTACTGCTTCAGTATTACTTCTGTTTGACTAAAGTTCATTTCGTAACGGTGCTTTATGAGTTTCTTGGGCAATGCAAACATGCATTTGGAGATACATGTCTCACTACAGTCTTTCTTCCATTCAAATACTGAGAAGGCAAAAGCCATTTATCCACTGACGTAAAGTCTTACAACACGCCTTTTATAACAGCGCTTATTAGATCTGATTTTATCTCGTATTTTGTGGTTTACCTCTCAATATCGGGCTGTGATTGCATTCTTCCAAAGGGTTTTCCGGCAACAAAAGCGCGATCGGACCGCGATGCATACTGGGATCTTCTTCTTCTTCTTCTTCTTCTTTTTGCAAAGCAGCTCTATGATGCATTACCGCCAGCGCCTGAGTGTGGAGCACCAATGCGATTTGCGAGAGAGAGAAAATGTAAATATATTATTTTTGTTTTTATTTTGATTCCATACAGCCAACAGATTTTCTAGTGACAAATACTTTTCATCGATTTTGAAATTTGTATTGCACTGTACAATATGAGATGGCATGTTCCATTGTTTCTTTATTATTGCACTGATTGCACAGTCCATATGCTCTTTTATTTTATATAAATTTGCATTTAGTATTGTGTAACCTGTCTCTGATTATTGAGATATGTCCTATACACAAAAGCACTCTTTATATTAAAAATAAATTAATTAATCAAAATCAAAATACTTAAAAAAATACATCTAAAGGAAATCTGGATACATTCATTGCTTTTATTTTAAAATAATTTTGTTAGTAGCCTATTATTTAAATAAATGCTCTATACTTGGAAAATACATGTAATTTAGCCTCAGCATGAGGTCACACTGTAAAATTGCTAAAGTGTTTAAAAATGCAACAAATTCAAAAATATACATTTAAATTGAAAGGCAGAGATCTGTAATATATAAAAAAAAAATACAAAAAAATAAGTCTTAAAATTTATCTTCTTTAAAATTGCCTATAAAATTGCTTCAACTCATTCAGAATTTGTTATAATTATGAATAAATCAGGCAATTTCATAGTGATCTTTAACTCTGAGGACCCCTTTCCTTTTTCCTGCTCATTGTGGATCTCACAGTAGGACACTGTCCTGGAAGTTTTATATATTTTTCTTGTATTTTATACAAACAATGTTGAAATCTCTGCGGTCACAGCTTTAACTTTCAACTCCATCATCCCAGTGTAATAGTTTCTGTAAATAGTTGTGGGATAAATCTGGGCATTTTGATATGTTTATTAAGGCAGCAAATGAGAAAGAAAACAAAATTGCTCCACTGAACAACATGTGGTTAAGGTGGAAAAATATTCCGTTTTCTCAACTCCATCAGGTTTTATGTCTGATAGTTGACAAGTGCTCTCAAAAAATCTATATAATGTGATTTCATTTTTTTTTTTTTTCAATTCTAATGTTTTTTCATGATTCTGTTTACATATACTGTGTATTTGGCCCCAGATGGACCTTTGTCAACTGTCAACTGACAGTTTTTAACACCATCAGGTGAAGGTTTTTGTTAATTATGAAAGAAATGTCCTATTCTTTTTTTTTTTTTTCTTCAATTCATTGTGTTAAAATATTAAAATATCAACTGCGTGTCTAAGTTACCTAAAAACATTGGTTATATATGTTTAATATTAAAAAGGTTAGAGAGGTTAGAGAATTAAGGAATTTAGGAACTGGATTGTTCATAATACAGAATTAGAGAATTTATTTTTCCACTTAGTTCCTTTACTGAACACCATTATTATATAAATGAAGACTTTACACTGTTGCTGGAAAGATCGAATTAAAATATCAAGCTTTTTATTAAGGCAGCAACAACTGAGAAAGAAAACAAAATGGCAAGTTGCTTTGGATAAAAGCGTCTGCCAAACGAATAGATGTAAATGTAAACTTAGATGTGATTGCCCAGCCCTGAAACATGTGGTTAAGATGAATATATCAGTTTTCTCAACTCTGTCAGACATCAACTCTGTCAGGTTTTATGTCTGATAGTTGACAAGTGCTCTCAAAAAATCTATATAATGTGATTTCATTTTTTTTTTTTTTTTCTGCATGGGGAATTCTTCTAATGTTTTTAGATGGACCTTTGTGAACTCTGTCAGTTTTTAACACCGTCAGGTGAAGGTTTTTGTTATTTATGAAAGAAATTCGAAAGAAATTATTATTTTTTTTCCCCAGTTCATCGTGTAAAAATATGAAAACATCAACTGCATGTCTGAGTTGAACATTGGTTATATATGTTTATGTTACGTCCCCAGCTAGTCTAGGGTTTAGGGGACAAGTAACAGAATAAATATGGTGTGATGTGTGGAGGCAACAAGGCGCAATTCCCAACCCAAGGGCTTTAACAAAGACCAAAGGCAACTCAATATCAAAAACAAGTTCATTTATTATACAAGTGTGGGAGGGTTAAAGCTTCAAGAGGGGGCAAGGCCAAAATAACAAACATAAACCCTATAACTATTTAGGAAGAAACTAAGTAATCTACAAAAGAAAAGAAACCAAAATACAATAATACGCTAACTCCCTAACTAGCTTAAACAAGAGAAAAACAAGATATAAAGAAAATGGCACCCACCTCTCTACTAACCCTTCCCCAAATAATTGACAAGATAAACTTAGGTAAAGGAAAACAATAACAAAAGTATATACAAAAGAAAAGAACTTACAAAACATAAGGGTTTTCTAGTAGCACCAAAGTACAACAAAAAGTGTCAACACAATGACACTAAAGCAGGGATGGACAACTCCGGTCCTGGAGGGCCAGTGTCCAGCAGAGTTTAGCTCCAACCCTAATCAAACACACCTGAACCAGCTAATCAAGGTCTTTAGGATTAGTAATAACCGGAGTTGTCCATCCCTGCACTAAAGGGAAAGAAAAACAATTCAATCAACGAGATATAAATCAAAAACAACTAACAAGGCTTTCTGGGTTGGAAAAAGAAGCCTCACGATGCAACACACACACACACACACACACACACACACACACACAGATGTGCACTGGTACTGCTGAAAAATAAAAAACAAAACAAAAACATACGTCCTTGGACGTAACAGTTTAATATTAAAAAGAGAATTAGAGAATTAAGGAATTTAGGAATTGGATTGTTCATAATAACCCTAACCCAAGGGAAAAAAAAAAAAATAGAGAATTTATTTTTCCACTTAGTTCCTTTACTGTACACCATTATTACATAAATAAAGACTTTACACTGTTGTTGGAAGGATCAAATTAAAATATCAAGCTTTTTAATGTGTCTGATGGAATTAACACAAATTAAGTTAAAAAAAAATGTACATTTTGAGAAAAAAAAATTGTATCATTAAATAATAAAAACTAACTTCTAAAACATGTTTTGTCACTTCTCAAGAATCAGTGCTGTACATCTATATTCACATTTATTTGCATCTTTGCATATAAATACCTCCACTTTCCCCCCCGGTCCATGTATTAATTGTGGGGTCAATAAATCCATTAAAAGCCAAAGCAATTCTCAACAGCAGTCACAAATCACTACCAGTAGATTAAGATGAAGGTTACTCACTGACTATCTCACTCACTCACTGCTGAAAGAGGTGAAAGACAGACAGACAGAGAAGACTTGCATCAGTGAAACTGAGCTAAAGCTCCAAGAATAAGACAGATGATCAAATGCCAAAAAGTATAATCAGTTTAACTGCTGTCATTTAAATACTGCCTACAATAACGAGGAAAACAAATAAATGACAAACAAAACAAATATATATTCCAAATGTAAAACGACAGCCAGGTTCACACATAGGAAGTGATGCTGTTGTCAGCATCCTGCACAATGAGCCATTTTGTCGAGTAAAAAAAAAAAAAAAAAATCAAAACATGTCTCTGTTTCATTTCATGATTAGCACCATGTTCAGCCTATAGCAAATTCATATAATAACACAAATAAAGGGTTATTTCACCCAAAAATTAAACATCTGTCATCATTTACTCACACTTGTGTCATTCCAAACCTGTAAGACCTTTGTTCATCTTCGGAACACAAGTAAAGATATTTCTGATGAAATCAAAGTTGTTGTTTTTTTTTATCTCTCATAGAAATCAACGTAATTACCGTCATTCAAGGTCCAGAAATGTACTAAAGACATTGTTAAAATAGTCCATGTGACTACAGTGGTTCAACCTTAATGTTATGAAGCAACGAGAATACTTTTTGTGTATTATTTTGTGTTTATTCAACAATTTCTTATCTACCCTGTCAGACTTGTACGCAGGTGATGCAATGAATGCAGTTCAACGCTTCCAAATGCCGGCTCAGTATTGGTCGACTCCTGATTCAGCACTACACAAAATGCATCTTGGTGCTCACGTGAACAGCATCAGCCAATACTGAGCCGGCGTTCGGACGTTAACATGGAAGTGTCGAACTGTGTTCACTATTGATGTCTTTAATACCTTTCTGGACAATAAATGATGGTAATTACGTTGCCTTCTATGAGTGATTAAAAAAAACTTTCCGTAAAAATATCGTAATTTGTGTTCTAAAGATGAACAAAGGTCTTATTGCTGTGGAACAGCATGAGGGTGAGTGATTGATGGCAGAATTACTTATTTTGTAATATACACCGATCAGGCATAACATTATTATCACATTATGAAAGGGTGTACATGGTCTGCAACAATGCTTAGGTAGGTGGTACGTGTCAAAGTAACATCCACATGGATGGCAGGACCCAAGGTTTCCCAGCAGAACATTGCCCAAAGCATCACACTGCCTCCGCCGGCTTGCCTTCTTCCCATAGTGCATCCTGGTGTCATGCGATCCCCAGGTAAGCGACGCACAAGCACCAGGCCATCCACGTGATGAAAAAGAAAACATGATTCATCAGACCAGGCAACCTTCTTCCATTGCTCTGTGGTCCAGTTCTGATGCTCACTGTTGGCTCTTTCGGCGGTGGACAGAGGTCAGCATGGGCACCCTGACTGGTCTGCAGCTCCATACGCAACAAACTGATGCACTGTGTATTCTGACACCTTTCTATCAGAACCAGCAATAACTTCTTGAGCAGTTTGAGCTATAGTAGCTTGTCTGTTGGATCGGACCATGCGGGCCAGCCTTCGCTCCTCATCAATGAGTCTTGGCCTCCCATGACCCTGTCACCAGTTCACCGCTGTTCCTTCCTTGGAGCACTTTTGACAGATACTGACCACTGCAGACCGGGAACACCCCACAAGAGCTGCAGTTTTTTTCAAACTCACTCAAATCCTTACGCTTGCCCATTTCTCCTGCTTCTAACACATCAACTTTGAGGACAAAATGTTCACTTGCTGCCTAATATATCCACCCACTAACAGGTGCCGTGATGAAGAGATGATCAGTGTTATTCACTTCACCTGTGGTCATAATGTTATGCCTGATCGGTGTGTGTGCAAAGCCTCTGCCTTAAAGGTATAATTCACCCAACATTTGACCCATTGACATTCATTGTATGCACAAAAAAACAATAATTACACTTATTTTTGATGGTCCACTTTAGACATTTTACTACTATAAGTAACTTTGCAACAACATGTCAACTAACTCTCTTTAGAGTATTTCTGTCATGACAGCACTTGGAGTGTTTGGCAATATTGATATGTTTGGTCTTGGCGGAATGCAGCAAGTAAGCTGCTGTAGAGGAAGTACGACATGCTGCTGCTGTACAAGCATAAATTACCCGTAGCACACCTATACAGGTGGAGCTGAGAAGGTGGAGGGTTTTTAATCCTAAACCCATAATTCCCTCATGACCTTAAAATTATTCTCGTAATTTCTCATAAGTTGACCAATGATTGCTTATTTACAGTTGAATGACTATTTGTGTGCATGTGTGTTTTCTATTTCCCTGGCTGTTTGAGTAAGAGAGGAAGACAGAGAGAGAGGAGAAGGGGAGGCGTGAAGAGCAGAAATGTATGATGTTCCGACTGCCTCTGTTGCCATGGCAGCACTGGCCGAGGGAGAGTCACACACACACACACACACACACACACACAGACACACTTCTCTAAGCCTGACCTCCATCTGAACCTGCCTGAGGTCGGAGGGCGACAGCTTTGAGCGTTTCATGACAGTGAGTGATGAGAGTTGGGGAAAATGAGAGAGAGGAAGAACAAGAGAGAGAGAGAGTGAAGGGTGAAATGGGAAGTAGCATGCAGATGAAGCAGAGGAATAACAGATGTGGGGGGGGGGGGGACCCAACATTAAATTATTATAACTCAAAAATGGGGATCAAATCACTAGCCCTGTTTTGTTGTTGTGTTTCTGTCTGCTTCAGCTGTATCACAGCTACATTTATTTTCTCATTTACATTTCAGTCAAACATTTCATCTCTGCTAACAAAAATATGTCATAAGAATGTTTTGTCAGTGCTCCTATTTAGTTATGAAAACATTATTTCTGAATGTTCTCTGAATGTTCAAAACATCCATTTTTTTAAATTTTTGTTTGTTTGTTTGTTTTGTTTTGTTTTGTTTTTTTGGTAGGTATGCAGTCGTTAAGGAAACATTCCATGTTATCATTCTGCAAACATTTTGGGAATGTTACATTTGAATGTTCTCTAAACATGCATTCTGAAACAAGTATTATAATAATAAATTAAAAAAAAAAAAAACGAACATCACTTAGACGAACATCCAACTAAATTGTTTCAGAAAAAACGTTGCATAAACAATATGGTTACACTTTATTTCAACGGTCCACTTTAAATATTCTTCTGATTGTGAGTATCTTTACAACTTCATGTCATCTAACAGCAAAATCCCCAGAGTTAAATCAGCTCTGCTCAGAGTACATATGGTCCCTCTCTAAATAGTGTTAAAGTAACACTGAAACAGAGTTAAAGTTAATGAGATAATTAAGAAATTAATAAGGCTTTGACTGAAGTCAGTTGTAGTTCTTGTGTTTCTCTTTTGTTCAGTGATTTTGCTTGTTAACAGCAGGTGTTCATCACTAATGCACAATCATCACTTAATTAATTGCTAAATTATTTTCTTAACTTTAACTCTGCTTCAGTGTTACTTTAACACTATTTAGAGAGGGACCATATGTACTCTAAGCAGAGTTGATTTAACTCTGGAGATTTTGCTGTTGTAACTACATGTCAACTAACTCTCATTAGTAGTCTGTTAGGTTAGGGTTCAGGTTAGTAGAATAAGTTGACATGTAGTTGTAAAGTTACATATAGTCAGTAGAATGTCTTTGAGGAGCATCAAAATAAAGTGTTAGCAGATATTAAGCAGACAGTCTACTAATACTCACAGCAAAATCCCCAGAGTTAAATCAACTCTGCTCAGAGTACATATGGTCCCTCTATAATTAGTGTTAAAGTAACACTGAAGCAGAGTTAAAGTTAAGGAGATAATTAAGCAATTAATAAGGCTGTGACTGAAGTCACTTGTAGTTCTTGTGTTTTTTATTTCTTCAGTGATTCTGCTTGTTAACAGCAGGTGTTCATCACTACTGCTCAATCATTACTTAATTAATTGCTTAATTATCTCACTAAATTTAACTCTGCTTCAGTGTTATTTTAACACTATTTAGAGAGGGACCATATGTACTCTGAGCAGAGTTGATTTAACTCTGGGGATTTTGCCGTGAGTTTTAGTAGACTGTCTGCTTAATATCCTGCTATCACTTTATTAACACGTTATTTATACTGACTATAATAACTTTACAACTACATGTCAACTTATTGTACTAACCTGAACCCTAACTTAACAGACTACTAATGAGAGTTAGTTGACATGTAGTTACAACAGCAAAATCTCCAGAGTTAAATCAACTCTGCTCAGGGTACATATATGGTCCCTCTCTAAATAGTGTTAAAGTAACACTGAAGAAGAGTTAAAGTTAATGAGATAATTAAACAATTAATTAAGTGATGATTGTGCATTAGTGATGAACACCTGCTGTTAACAAGCAGAATCACTGAACAAAAGAGAAACCCAAGAACTACAACTGACTTCAGTCACAGCCTTATTAATTTATTTATTATCTCATTAACTTTAACTCTGTTTCAGTGTTACTTTAACACTATTTAGAGAGGGACCATATGTACTCAGCAGTTGATTTAACTCTGGGGATTTTACTGTCTAAAGTGGACCGTCAAAGTAAAGTATGTTTTGAGAACATTATTAAAGAACAGATAACTTTGAACAAACTTTGTATTAAATATTACTGGAAGAATGTTTGTTCATAACTTTGGGAGAACCTTGTCAGAACGTTAGCCAAAGTTCTGAGAACATTTCCTGTTCTCTGGGATATTTGTGAGACTGTGTGAAAATCTCTTTGTATATGTACATTTTGGTGCGTATTGATTGGGACATGTTTTGCCTTTGAGATGACTGGGAAAAAAAGTGTCCCAATCAACATGAATCTTACTTATTAGAACTATTTCAATTAAGTGAGCCTAAAAATGTGAAAGAAAGTGAGAGAGCTCTAGGTAGACCACACTTACATGTCCATCTGTTTGGCATCCGGTGTCATTCGCTTCAGTTATTCTAGGCTACATACAAAAAATGTTTAATTTTGATCATATTATTTTCATTTCATTAACATAATCATAAACACATGGAATAGGCACTAACGAATGGGAAGCCTTGAACATTAAAATAAATAAATAAATAATAAAAGGCAAAGTTGCAAAATAAGTTCACGGCAATGACATAGTGACTTGACTTATTTGATAAATGTTTGAACATGTATATTTAAAATATCTAAAAAATCTGTCAGCATTCAATTTTGTAAAACATATTTATTGTGTCTAAATGCTATGTTCAAACCCAGACACTAATAATAAAACCCATAATAGACGATTAAACAGATAATTCACCTTACAGTGCCTTTTATGGTCATCCATAGTCTTGTCAAGAATAATGTTAACAATAGCCAGTAACTATTTATATCTTTTATAACTATCTATAACTATTTATATGTCTTTTAGCCGTATTTGAATTAAGTTATAGACCAATCGCAGCAAATTAGCAGTGCAGCCAATTTACTATGTTAAAAAAGGGATTGATAGAAGATTTAGATGCAGTACATTTTAGAAGAAAATACATATGTGAAAGCATGCTATTTTAATGAAGCATAATGTAGGTAGAATTTCATTGTATGTTTCTATACCATGTGCAGAATTATTATGCAAGTTGATTTTCTGATAATTTTTTTTTTTTTTCAAGCACATTTTACCAATTACAAACCACATCATAATAACTACTATAAATTCTGTATTTGATCATTTAAAAGTGATATATAATTGTTCATGAAGGCTGGGAATGAAAAATGCCTTATATTCAGGTGTGCAGAAAATAATGTAATACTAGAAACTGCAGTTAAGGCATGCAGTGGACAGTAAAATACTCATTGGGTCAGCAGGGACAGACAAAAACAGGTGGAAAAGAAAAGACACATGTTAACTGCAAAATAATTAAGAATTAAGGTGAAGAATTAAGTGGGAAACCATCAGGAACCCTTTAGTCTCCAGCGCCACTATTTTTCCAAACTGCAAACTACATGGAGTCTCCAGAAGAGCAAGATGTCAGGATCTCAGAGACTTAGGTTAGGTAAAGAATCCTAAAAAATGACCCGCTCTAAGAATCACAAGATGAAGTGTTGTAAAATATATGAATACTGGTTTTTAGTTTTTATAGACAGACAGATTGAGGGTGACTCTTGAAGGACCAGCACCACATCCTCTTGTACCACTGTTTGAAGAATTCATCTTCCAGAATCTGGCAGGAAGTTTTGGAAGATCATTTTTAGTCCATCGCTGCAAGACGAACTTTTCGGAATAGGAGATGGACTAAAAATGACCCTGCTGACCCAATGAGCATTTTGCTGTCCACTGGTCATGCATTAACTTTCCAATTTCTAGTATTGCATTAGTATTGCATCCTTCTCATTAGCATTTAATAATTTTTGACTTTTCAGTCTGAGTTAAATCTCTTTTTGGCTCATTTTGCCTGTAAAAGAAAACCTGCTTCGGCACACCTAATATATTTTTTCATATATTAAATTGAATATATTTATTTATATTGAATATACTAAATATGTATATATATATATATATATATATATATATATATAAATATTTATATATATATATATATATATATTTATATATTTTTTTTTTTTTTTTTTTTTTTTTTTAATAGTTTTTCATTTCCAGCCTTCATGAACAATTATATATCACTTCTAAATGATTAAATACAAAATTAATAGTAGTTATTAAATTGGTGTGGTTTGGAATTGGTAAAATGTGCTTGGGAAAAAAAAAAATATGATCAGAGAATCAACTTGCCTAATAATTCTTCACACGGTGATATCATTGTTGTTTCTGTACATTCTCTATATAACCACTTAAAATGTACTGATAGTGAACATGGATATGGAGACATTGACAGAAGAAAAACACTTTTTTTTTTTTAATTGTTGCATTACACACTAAACAGAGTTAAATCTATCAAATAATGTCCTGTTGATTATACCTATAGTAAGTCATATATGAAACCCTCTCTGAATACAGCAGATGTCTGATATCTCAGATGTGCTTCAGTACCAACGCAGAGAGACAAGACAGAAAACTCCCTCCGGGGTTATTTAAACACTAATCTACACACACTCTCCTTTTTTCCATCTCTTTCTACTTAGATCCATTTCTGCTGTTTTCATCTTTGTGTGTATCATTGGTTAATGCTGCTTCTCTTTGTAACTCAAATTTGTCATTCTATAGTCTCAACAATTGACCATTTTTTCTGTCTCTCTCTCTCTCTTTACACAGTGTAGTTGTGTGTATTTCCTCTTTGCTCTCTCGTATTCTTCATTGTGATGTCTTTCACATTAAGTATCTGCTCTTCTTTGAAATTAAACTTTCCTTTAATGTGGAGTTGATGCGCTCTCATTCTCTCTCTTTCTTCTGATCATTGTTGACCTTTCGTGAGTTTCTTTCTCTATTGTTTTCATCTTTTTTGTGGTTTATTTTGCCCTCTACACTCTTAAAAAAAGGTTCTATACTGGCATTTATGGTTCCATGAACAACCTTTAACAGAATCTTTCCCTTCCACAAAAGGTTTTATGCAAAAAGGTTCTTTAGATTCTTAAAATCTCCACACTAAGAAAATGGTTCCTTTAGGAACTCTTCAGGGAAAGGTTCTTTGGGGAACCAAAAATGGTTCTTCTACTGCATCTCTATGAAAATCTCCTTTTGGAACCTTTATTTTTAAGAGTGTAACACATCTTCTCATCTTTTCTTGTCTCTTATCTTCTCCTCTGACGAATAACCTTCCCCTCTGTGCGAACTCAGTAATACAGGCTTGCAGTAAGAGCTCATTGATCAGATCCTCCACAGCCACACCACAGTCCGACATCCCTGCAATCTTGCTTTACTTTGAGTGAACTGTTTGTGTATGTATGCTTTTGTGAATATGCTGCATACATTTTTGTCTTCAGCATGTTTCCCACAAGATAACATATTAACAATTTACACCAATCCTCCTGATAAAATAAAATTATATTGTGTCGCCTTCTTAAGCATCAATGCCATTGTATGAGCTCAAATGTGCAGAAAATGCTTGAAAACCAAAGAATGTGCAGCATTTTTCTTAAGAACGAGGAGCAGCAGGGACAAAGAAAAGACAGATGGAAACTTGTTTCTGCCACAGAATAAAAAGTAAAAAAGGTAATTGCAACTTTTTAAATCACAATTCTGACTTGTACACAAATGCAGTAATACACAAAAGAAGCAGGACGCTGGTGCACACTGTGAAACCCACTGTGTAACAAAACTGTTTGGTGTGTTTAGAGGATATAAATTCTTATTAGTGCATATGTTTCATGTTTCCAGCTGTTTAAAAGCATCTGTGCTCCTCTGAAATCAATGTGACACTCTAAAGTCCCATGTTGCCACTTCATAATGTCCATTATTGAGTTGAATGGCCCCTCAATCTGATTTGGCAACAATAAACTTGCCTAATGATTTTAAATGTCACATTTTCAATGTAAACAAGCCCACACAAATTCTGATTATTATGCTGTGTTAGAAGAGAATCAAGGGAATTGTCAGGAATCAATAGTCCGTGGCCTAATCTCGATCCACTCAAGCTTTATGGGGAAGTAAAGTCACAGGGTTCACACTTTGGTTTTCCGAAAAATAAGCTTTTTGTATTTTCTCAAAGTCTGATATTGTTTGCACTTCTGTCTTGCCTAAATGTAACACTTTCATGAGCAAAAACAAGGAACCTAGGCTTTAATGGAATCAGCAGCCACTAAACGATCCACACATGGCAATAAATCTGTCCAAAAATAGTTTAAAAGAGACAGCAGCTGCAATCAGTGTGTCAAGCGTGAGAAATAGACAAAACGAGTCTAATGTTCAGCCATGATTCGTTATGCAAGACATTATTCTTGGCTATTGTTGCTGCTTTTCACGTTAAAGTATAGATGTAGGCATAATATAGGCTACATTTTGAGTGTAGCCTAAATACAACCCACGGCAACGTCGTGTCCCTGGCCAAAAATAGTTGCGGTAGGACTGCATAAATATTTAACAGAACATTTCCTAAAAATGCATTCAGTTTGTACGCAACTTTTCTCTATTTAGCTACTAATTTGACGATACACGCACGGGCGAGTGACGTATGTACGCATTTTCCCGCGAGAACCACCCCGTCCAATCACGTGCTCTCGAAATTATATAGGCTATCCCTGCGTTCCAATGTCCATACTATCCATCCTAAATAGTATGTGAGATTAAAATAAGTGTGTCCCAAAGCATAGTATGTTGAAAAGAGTATGCCAAAAGTCCCCGGATGGTCTACTATTTCCGGTAGATTTTCGAAGTGTGGATCCGTGCACACTATAAAGGCTAATATTGCCCACAACCCATTGCGCATTGGACGAGGATTCAGTTCAGAACTACAAACACGAGTAAAAAGTGTTAAAAAACTACAAAACATGGCGGATACGCGCGATCGACGCTGAGAGATTTGAGTGACTAATAATCAGTTTAACCTGATAGAAAATATATATTTAATGTTACCCGTGTTATTTTTCATCTGCAAATACCAATGTGGACTTTTATAAAGATCCGAATGGCCATTAACTTTTAAATGCATCATTATGCATTAATAAGAGGAGAGTTCTCCACATGAAAGACTCGCGACTGCAGATCAACGTGCTGCATTTCTCTCCGATTTGGTAGGAAATTAACTAAATGAAATGTGGAGGATGTAAGATGATTGACAGGCCAGTTTACGGTGACAGGATGCGACA
The DNA here is from genome assembly GCF_024489055.1 of Chanodichthys erythropterus. Lineage (NCBI taxonomy): Eukaryota > Metazoa > Chordata > Actinopteri > Cypriniformes > Xenocyprididae > Chanodichthys > Chanodichthys erythropterus. The sequence goes on along the minus strand of NC_090226.1, from coordinate 32,978,015 downwards.
GAGAGAAAAGACGCGATTGTATGACGTGTTAGTATGTCCCAAAGCTTGTCTACTCTTTTACTACACACTCAAAAGTAAGTACTTTTTGTTCACAGAAAAAGTATATACTTTTAGGGCGTAGTATAAGTAGGCGAATTGGAACGCAGCATATGAGTTTCCTAGGTAAACATGAGCATAACACCTGTTTAATAGGCTTACCATAGTGAATCAAAAACACCTGTTGGAAGAAGTATTGATGATGTATTGACGCATTATTTAAAGTTAGTTAATTTTGAACAAAACAACTCAAATAGTATAGGCTACCTTTAAATGCATCCTTATTTTCATCTGTTACTATTTTGGATTTGTTCTCTTCCTTCCTTCCTTAGCCAACGATTTAACGATGAAAGCTATATGCCAGTTGAAAACACTAACCTATAGCCTAACATTTCTATAATGTACTTAAAGTGCTCTATTTTCGTGCACTAATTTTGTACTTAATATATTAAAAAAAAAAAATTCTTTAGTACTTTTTAAGATAATCTTAAGAACATTAGTGTACTCAACTGTGCTATTTTGAGACACCATGAAATGTGAACTTAAATGTGCTTTTAATGTACTATCTCTGTATTTTAAAAATGTATTTAGATACTAGCCTACTTATAGTAAATCTGAACCCATTGTGTACTACAAGTGGTAACTAAATATATATTTTTTTAAATACAGAGATAGTATATTAAAAGCACATTTAAGTTCATATTTCATGGTGTCTCAAAATGGCACAGTTGAGTACAATCTTGAGTAAGATTATATATTAAGTACTAAAGAAGAATTTTTAGTATATTAAGTACAAAATTAGTGCGAAAATAGAGCACTTTAAGTACATTATAGAAGTGTAATTTTTATTTTATTTTTTCATATGGGGACGGAATCTAGTGGTGCAACATGAGCTCTATGCACAGAAATCATGATTAAAAAATCATGCACAAGTAGCTCAACAGCGTCACCTTGTGGTTGACTGCAAAACTTTTTTACTATAAACATGAAGCCAAACTGACTTCACTCGTTTAAAAACAATGACAAGAACAAGAACAGTCATTTCATTTATGATAACTAATTCAATTGCATTACACTGCCATAAAGCCAATGGATATGAATAATTATAATGCAATTAATATTAAGTTAGAAATTTATAATGATGATGCATTAGACTTACAACAAGATTTACATTGGTATTTAAAAAAATACCCATTTAATAATATTAAAAAAGTAATCACACACACAGTGGATTACAGTAACTTCAAACAATTAGGATGGATTAGAAACCCAACAAAGTTCATAATTTTTCTAATTGTACAAAGTATAATCAGATATTATACAGATATGATGCATATGCAGCTGAGATATAGAACTATATATAACTCTTGCTCTGACTCAGCCATAAGCAGAAAAGAATTGTGTTGTTTCTGGGTTGTTTTCGTCTGCTGGGAAAAATAGCCTTGTATATATTTATTGCTAAAATAGGGGTAATTGTTGTTCTGTTTTTTCCCCTATTATGGCACTTTTGGTATTTTTTCAGTTTGTTGGTTGATATTAAGGATTTCAGGATAGATACTGTTATCAGAGGTAGTTAATGTAAAGCATCGGTTCAGTACCTCCTCATCATCTTTCTCTTTTGTGGATGAGGCTTCTTTCATGAAATAAATGCATTGATGCTCTGGTGTGGCTGCTGTCCGTGCACATCATGAAGTTCTGGCCCGCTGACAGACCTCATCTGACCGTCAGAGTCACATGCATTTGTGGCCTAAACAAACTTATCAAATACAATGATTATTTTTTATATTTCTTTTGTTTTCCCACATTTGTTTATCTAATATAATCTTTGACCAGAAAAGAGAACAAACCTAAGATGATGTTTATTAATTGCCATCTACACTCAAAAAAATGATTTTTGATTCTGTTCACTTTATTTAAACAGTTTATTTTGATTCAACACCTTTGTATCAGGTTTCTGGTTTAAATGTGATTGATTCATGTTAAATTGACTTGAAAAGATTACTCTTTGACTTAAAGGGATAGTTCACCCAAAAATGAAAATTTGATGTTTATCTGCTTACCCCCAGTGCATCCAAGATGTAGGTGACTTTTTTTCTTCAGTCGAACGCAAATTATGATTTTTAACTGCAACCGCTGCCGTCTGTCAGTCAAATAATAGCAGTGGATGGGAACTTCAACTATAACAGTAAATAAAACTTGCTTAGACAAATCAAAATTAAAACCTGCGGCTCGTGACGACACATTAATGTCCTAAGACACGAAACGATCGGTTTGTGCGAGAAACCGAACATTATTTATATAATTTTTACCTGTAATACACCACTATGTCCAACTTCGTTCAGCTTCCTGTTAGTGAGGTCAAAAAACGCGTTCTGGTGAAGGAAGTGATGTCTCGCCCATATACTTCAATGAGCGCGAGACATCACTTCCGTTGTCAGAGCGCGATCAGACCTCACTAACCGGAAGTTGAACGAAGTTGGACATAGTGGTGTATTACAGGTAAAAATTATATAAATAATGTTCGGTTTCTCGAACAGATTTTAAGTTTTTAGGAAGATGAGAAAATGGAAAGACTTTTTAATGTTTACTCTTCTATTATGTTGGTATTTAAAAGTTTCTGTTTTAGGGTTACCATTGTGGTGAATGGTTCACTTGTGCTTGGGTTGAGGACCTAACAAACTTTCAAATTACTTTAATAAGAAAGTAATCACTGTGGTAGTGCTCTGGGTTGATTGTAAAACCATTGCCACCAGTGGACTTATGATCCATTTAGGCTTAACAATGTTTTTTGGTTAAGGCAATTTAGGATGAATCCAATATCACATCTAGATTTCTAACACTGAACATCACAAAAGTTATATAAATCACAAAATTACACAAGAAGAATTAATAGTAAAAATCAATGTATATGAAAACAATTTATTTATTTTTTATTTATTTATTGCTTTTTATTTATTTTATTTTAAATGAACACAATTGATTCTAGTTAATTTAACATGGTTGATTCTATTGGATTTTACTTGTCTCAATCATGTTGAACCACTGTCCATGATTGAATTGAGTAAGTTGGACATAACTATTTTACATAGATTCTTCCTTAGTCAGTTGTTTTGTCAAGCTGTACCCAACCATAGTAAATAAGTTGAATCAACCTTAATAAATTAAGTTGACCCAACGTAAGTACATTAAATTGGAATAACAGAATTGCATAATGCTGAAATAAAGCAACTTAATCATGTGGAAATCCTTTCCATGATTTTTTTATGTTCGTTCAAAGAGTTATTTTTTTGAGTGTAGTAAATTATCTTTTTATGTTAGAACAGAATATGATAGAATGTCATGATAGAGTACATACAGTAACAGAAGGATTCATTCTTTACTTATAAGCACTAACTTTCTGTTCTCAGCTTTAGAGTATTGAAACGATAGTAGTGCTTCAAGAAGCTTCGGAGCATTACGAATCAGCGTGTCCAATCAGAGGTTTGGAGCGGCAAAGTCAGGTGATTTCAGCAGTTTGGCAGTTTGACACGCGATCTGAACCGCTGATTCGACATGCTGATTCATAACGCGCCGAAGCTTCATGAAGCAGTGTTTTGAAATCGGCCATCACTATAAGTCGTTATTTTTTGGTGCACCAAAAATATTCTCGTCTTTTTATAATATTAATATTGAACCACTGTACTGATAAATGAACTGATTTAAATACGTTTTTAGTACATTAATGGATCTTGAGAGAGGAAGTACCATTGCTGTCAATGCAGGCCTCACTGAGCCATCAGATTTCAGCAAAAATATCTTAATTTGTGTTCCGAAGATGAACAAAGGTCTTACAGGTGTGGAACGACATGAGGGTGAGTAATAAATGAACTAACCCTTTAATTCATTATATGGGGCTTTTAATACAAGAAGTTCTTTTTGCTTTACAGGGTTGTTGTTGCTGAAGAGGTGTTGTTCTAATACTTTAATTTGTGCCTGATATGTTTTGGATCTGTATCTTGTGTAACTTAATATTTCCCCTCTAATATAGGCTTTGAAGGGCTCCCATTTTACTGAAGTACTCGTCTGATTTGTCTTAATTAGAAAATATAGGTCTATTTTATTATCCAGAAATGTAACAAAATTGAGATTGTGCAGTTGAATTGTAAACGTGGGGTGAGATCAGACAGTAAGATACTGCACCATTATTTACCTTTTGACACTAAACTTTTGAGTACGTTTTGTATGTGTTTGAGAAGCATGAGTATTCCTTTTGGCTTGAGTTAAGATACCTTCTCCATATTTCCATATATATATTCCATATATACCTTCTCCATATTTCAACTAAATTCAGATCAGTTATATACTTAAAGGGTCATTATTATGTAATAATGACACCCAGTGTTCAAAATAGGTATTGCAGTCCAAATTCAAAATATTGTTTGCCCCGCCCCCTCTTTCAAAAACGCGGGTTGCCAGCAACAATAGGGAGCGCAATTGACAATGAAAGCTGAGGAGACTTACACACTGTAAGCTGATGAGTTGATTTATCTGTTTTAATATGCTGTTGTTCATAGAGATATTTAGATGGATTCAGAGGCTTTTTAGGTCAGGTAGATTCTGCGATTGCTGGTTTCCATGGTTGCAATACGCTGTGTTTTCCGCCAATTGGCAACCTGTGATGTTGAAATACTATTGGATAAACTGCAGCACGAGGTTTCGCACAGACCAAAACAAAGACAGACATTTGGACACGGAACGCACATTTCAAAGCAGAATATCTGGCTGTAGCATTGTTTTTCAGAGAAACAAGTAGGTGATCTTAACATGTTTCCTAAATATCTCCAAACATATTGGGATATTTTTTATGCTTTATTAAAGTAAAAATCTTACATAGAGCCCCTTTAATGATTGTGAATGCTTGTGTAACAGTATGTTGGATTCGTGCAGCTCTTAAAGTGACAGCAGCCTAATACTCCTGCTGTGTTGATGTCAGTTTTTTAATGTTAATCAAACAACAAAAGACAAAAAAAATGAAAGAAAAATCACCTTTGACTAAATAACTTTTGTAACTTTAATAAGGATTAATATGTATTTGATTTATTTAGTGAAGAAAATGCAGTGTTATTTTACATTTGTTTACTCTTATTTCTGAACCTGAAAACTACTGTTAAACCTGCCTAAATAGCACTGTTTATTTTCGTTCTGTTGCATTTATGCATTTATGTTGGCCTATTGAATGTTAAATGGATCCAATCCATGTTCATTAGAAATGATTTGATGGTGCAGCAATACACTCTAAATGGTGCTATATAGTACTAAAAGTGGTTCTTTTGTTCATAATCATAGGGGAAGCACTTTAAGTGCTGTATAGCACCAAATCTTGGTGCTTCAGTGGTTCTTCAGCGGTTCTTCACTGGTTCTTTGGGATGACTAAGGTGCACCGCTACTGTATATAGAGCCTGTTAAGCCTCTTTAAAGGGTCTTTATGAGCCAAAGAACCACTCTTGGTGCTGTTTAGCACCATTTTTTTTTTTTTTTTTTGGCACCTCTTATGGGTTAGCACCAAAATTGGTTCCCCTGTGATTAAGAGCCAAGAACCACTTTTAGTGTTAAATAGCACTTTTTTTTGAGTGAGCAAGTAAAATTAATGCATGTGTTTTTGAACTTTGCCAATTTTAAACATGATCAGAACTTCAAATAAGAAAGCAAGTGACCAATAATTCTTAACATCGGCACTGGCCCCAAAAAATCCTCTAGGCGCATCCCTTAGGACTGTAAGTGAGTCGATGAGAATATTTGTGCTGCATTACCTGTAGACAGTCTAATAGTGTGTTTAAGTCCTCTTGAGAAGTTCGAATTTATGAGTTGGGAAGTTGTTTACATGGTTGTTTAAAAAGTCAGGTGCCCAAATCAGTCGTTTTGTCAGAATAAGATAGCAATACCTCATCCTAATTAGGCTAACTACTACACAAAAAACAGCAAGGGTTTCAAACTCTACTTCTAGAAAAAGAAGAACAAATAATGTGCATCAGGTGTGTTTTGCTTTTTTATAGTTTTAATTAATTTATAAAGCCACTGTAAATTTTATCATTACACGTTAGGCTATATAGGCCTATTACAATGCTATAATCTTCTGTGCAGGTAATTATTGTAAATAAAAAAGACTGACAATGTCACTGCTAAATACATACCACTCCGCCATGTTTTCGATTAATTTCTGTAAAATTAATAGAAAGTCCATATTTTGTTTCTACTTCCTAAAACATATCTCTTTTTCATTGTACATTTTACAGAGCCATTGAAATACTGTTTGTAACATCATGTTATTTAAGTTACACATGCCAGACAGCCATTATAGTTTCAGGCTTCTCTTAATATTTTTGAGAAAAGTGAAGTAGACGGTAAAACATAACCTAGTGGTGTCTGGGTATACCATAATTGCAAAATATGTTTCCCCCCCCCCCCCCCACATACCACTGTGCCACCATTGCAGTGTTTTCAGTTGGTAGGCTATATGAAATAACAAAATCATACACCGATTTCACAGAAGTAGCCTACATATCTTATAGATTATTATCAATCATAGGCCTACCACTTTTGCAAAATCTTAAACACAAAGAAATCAATCAAAAGATATTTAATGCTTAATGTATTCACAATGGGCAATAGATTGGAATCTGCATTTGTACAATGACAAGGTTATTTGTTTTTTTACATTTATTTTATTTATTTTTTTTAAATGTATTTATCTGTTTGTTTGTTTATTTTAAAGTCTAATCTAATCTGTTGAATCTAAATATAATGTAATAATCAAATCTTTATTTTATTTTGTAATTTCTCTGTTATTGTAACAGTATTAGTTATTCATTTGAACTTTTTTCAGCATCACAGCATGATTAAGTGCAATGCTATATTTGTAACAAAGTATGATATTCTCTGCTAATTTTTGCTTTGTTAAATTGCTGCTGTATAATTTTGAAAATTTATGGTTGATGGGTAAAATATACAAGAATATATTCCTCAATTCAGTGTTTGAAAAACGTTTGAGTTTTTTGCGAGAGAACGCAAAAGCAGTGAAATATAGCTCCCTCCCTTCTGATTTTTTTCCATCATGTCCCTTTAGGCACTTGTATTCCTATCATCAGCATAGCAGAAAATAGACACAATCATAATTTATTCTTGATTTATAAAAATCTATCTACAAAGATCTATTTATATATAAGAACTGAATTCAGAAGAAACCATAAATCTGTTAGCTACAAATATTCCAAAAGTTTGATTCAAAATGAATTATTTTAAATAAATATTTTTAGATTACTGAATCAAACAAATAGCATGCTGTTCTTCAATTTGATAAATTATATTATGTGCACTGTTCAGATCATCAGGAAGACTTGATGAATAAAAATCGGATTGAGATATTTTAGCCCAATTATCCTCAACATTTACAGAAATGTTGCTAGTCTGGCTTTCATTAATTTTACAGATGTGCTTTGAACATATGCTTTTTGCTCTATTTTTGGCTATTTCTTGCAATGTTTCTTCCAAGTATTTATCTGTTTCTTCAGACAGCAGCTCCTCATACCGCCTCTTGTAGAAGGGCTTTGTTTTACAACAGTTCATCAGACACTCACAGCAGAGGATGCTTTCAAAGATCTTGCACCAGTTCTCCATACAGTTCTGACAGAAATGATCACACCGAATCCCAATCTTGGTGTTTGATATCACACACCATGCAAGGAAACCCAAAGCTATGAGGATGTAACCCCAAAACTGCAAAGAAAAAGAAAGTAACAAACATTTTTCATTATTTTAATACTTTGTTAGGAGAGACCAGGGTTGTCGACAAAGGGAAGTTATCACAAGGGTCTATATCTTAGTGGCAAGGTTTTGATTCAAATGTTCAATTACACAAATGTGTTGTTTTCAGAACACTCTTAAAATAAATGATTGTTTGAATTTTGTCCTCTAAAGAATAACGTAAGAATCATTGGGTAAAAAAGTGAACACTAAAACCACCATTCATTTCATTACACAATGAAAACTGATTATACAGTTTTTTACAATCACTTTGCTACTATTTTCCGAACCTTGATGTCATTTTTCAAAACTCTAGACACAAAACTCACAACCAATGATCAAAATGCACATTTTTCAAAACTCTAACCCTTTTCTCAATTGCTTGGATACAATACACATAAAACTTAGATCATTTGTTCATTCAACAAAAATCCCCTGTTCAATATGACACAACTTAACATCAAAGTACTACTATTTCAAAAGGCAATTCACACATTACATTTCAAATGAGTGTCTGTTCATTTCCTTACAATGATCTAACTATCAATTGATAGAACTGCTCAAAATGATAAGTAACTGTTGCATTACTCTTAATGCATAGTTGTATGGAAACAGACAAACAATCTTCCATGTTTACTGTAAATCATGAAAGTTTCAGGTTAATGAGATTCATTGTCACCAATTAGCGTGGAGCATGAACCAATTAGACCACAATATCCATGGATGTAGCCTAATATTTTATCATAATGCTTCATCAGACACTGTGTCTATGGCCCCAAATACTGTACCACCTTCTCACACTGCAAAATATGCTGTTCTTACTTAGAGTTTTTGTCTTGATTCTAGGCAAAATATCTTAAAGTTCTTAAATCAAGAAGCATTTTCTTGACAAGTAAAAATTATTTTCTTGTTTTCAGGAAAAACTTAATTTTGACTTATTTTTGAAAATAATTTTTACTTGTCAAGAAAATGCTTCTTGATTTAAGAACTTTAAGATATTTTGACTAGAAACAAGACAAAAACTCTAAGTAAAAACAGTTGTGTTTTGCTGTGCACTCCTGTTTTGTTTCTTACAGTACAAGCAAGCAAGTTGAGGAACACTGCATTTGATGTTTTACAGTACTGACTTTTCTATTTCATAGCTAATTATTTTTGCTTTGATTCAAATAAACCTATGTTGTGATTGTACTGTAGTGTTTTACATTACAAACTTTGTTCAATGATTCCACTGTGTCAGTAGTATTCTCTCTACTACTGCAGTACTTTTACAGAGGTGTATTTACTGTACATGTAGTACCATAATGAAACCTGAATCACCTATTTTGTTCTACAATATTTAATGATTGTACGAACAATGACACAGTGAAACTATTGGTTGCTTGTGTGTGGGTGATCTATAGTTATGTTTCAATGGTATTTCACAGTAAAATTGTATTTTGAACCAATGATTGTGCAAGTGCAAGGTTTCTTTAAAGATGTGAATGGACAATGCAATGTTTTGAACATTAGACAGCCTGTGTTACAAGTGATAACCGTTTTGAGTTTTGTGTCTAGAGTTTTGAAAAATGACATCAAGGTTCTGAAAATAGTAGCAAAGTGATTGTAAAAAACTGTAAATAAATGTTGTTCTCAGAACAAGGTATTTTCCTGCAATAATGGTAGAAATTCATAACTCTTTTGTACTTTTTAAAGACTTTAAGGTATACTGAAACTGACTCAAAATATCCACTAAAGTAAAAAGACAACTAGTCCCATGTCTCCCCTATAGGACAACAGTCCAAACATGATCATTTTTAGCATAAGCTGCGCATTCAAAGAATATAGAGAGAATCTTAAATTTATATAGTCTTCATTTACACAAATTGACAAAATACCACACATTTATTGTAGTTACTTACCTGTGACGTGTTTTTGTAAATTGTAATCACACTGTTTTCGTGAAGAGTGCGCTCCTTCTTGCAAGGAATTTCAACCAGTGAGTCATTAAATTTGGTTGCCATACAAAGATAAAGATCTCCGTCTAAAAGAATAAATCCCCACCAGTACAGACAGATTCCAAGAAGTTGGGAGATTTGAGACCAAATACCGCAGCAACAGCCCCCACAAACCTTTGTTCTGGTGTGTTTAACGATTTTTAAAATTAAAAACAATATTATAGGAATGAGACAAATGTAAATTAACACAATTTTATGAATCACAGGTGTGCAGGTGCAGGAAAACTCGGCATTAAAGATGTACTGAATAATGTAAATCAGAACAATAACAAGAAATATATTCGCAGCCTGTGACAATATCATACGTAGGTTGTCTGGAATATTAGAGAAAAAATGCGGCATGGTTGATCAGCTGAGGCGCAGACGCAGAGGTTCAAGACAAATAAACTCTTCAAGTCTTTGAGGAACCTGTGTATCAATCCTGATGTGTGCAAAAATCATGCTCTCGATTATGTTTTTAAGCAGTCTTACCTTACCACAAAAGGTTCCCCTATACGGAAGTGGAGTATGGATGTAATAATGTATTCCATTGTGTTAGGTTTCAGTATGATAGTTTGAAAGTTCTCATGTGCCACTCATGATATGCAGCACCCCCCCAGTACACACACACACACCATCACCATCACCTTTGAATCTCAATGTATTTCCTTTTTTAAATATTGTTATTACATCAGGATTTACCATATCAGTTCGCCATAAAATGAAGTCTTGCTAAAACCAGCATACCATGTGCCCTACAGCCACTATAGTTTTAGGCTTCCCTATATATTTCTATGAAAAGTGAAGTAAGACAGTAAAACGTCACCTGATGACTGTGTCCAAGACCACAATTGCAGAACAAGTGTTTTCCCAAGTACATTTTGCCAGTATTACAGAGTCTGTATGATTTCAATTGGTATATGAATTCACAACATACAGCTGCCATTTCGTCAGAATCTTAAACACACAAAATCCCACTATTCACTAAAAACTTAACAAACAATACACACATTTCCTTGCCGCTGTCGCCTTTTAGTTGGGGACACTTGACATTTGATATTCAATAGTATTCTTGACATTTATTCAACAGTGCTTCAGATCTGCCTGCATTGACACTATTATTTAAGAGCTGCTGTGCAGCCAAATTATGTACAATGTAAAGCTGCTTTGACACAATCTGCATTGTAAAAAGCACTATATAAATAAAGGTGACTTGACACATTCAGCATGTAGAATCACATTTTTAAAGAAATTCCAGCCATATCAAATGCACAGCATTATACAATGTGAACATAGACAAGAAAACATAAATGCAGTTTCATTATCAAGCATGGAGGCCTGATGAGGTCATAGATTGTACAGAATGCATTTTCCGTTACCCGAACTGCTTTTTAATTGTTTCCTATGGAAAGTGTAATCACAAAATATCATTATACATGATGTGAATGTACATTTTGTGCATTTGTAATGCTTGCTTTGTGTGTATCTGAGAAGGCTTAGGCTATTAGTATGTGCTTACTCAACTGAGAGTAAACATTAGATTTATCCGTGCTGAGGAGTCGTGCCGATGCACAACCCACATAAAGATGATAATTCCTGTAAATAACTGCAATTGCAAGTTTCAAACAGAGATGGCGACAAAGAGAAACTTACAGACTGCAGCTTTAATATTGCCAAAACAAAATTAAATCTGTACAAAATACAGCAATGCTCGTCAGTAAGGAACGCACTTTCGTATTCTTCAAAAAGCTTACATTTATAAAGCATATACATTTACATTTTTTTCGAAAGTGACCGATCGTTTAGCTAGATAAGACCCTTATTCCTCGTCTGGTATCGTTTAAAGCCCTTTGAAGCTCCACTGAAACTGTAATTTTGACCTTCAACCATTTAGAGACCATAAGGAGAATAATCCTGGAATGTTTTCATCAAAAACATTAATTTCTTTTCAACTGAAGAAAGAAAGACATGAACATCTTGGATGACATGGGGGTGAGTAAATTATCAGGAAAATGTTATTTGAAAGTGGATTAATCCTTATGGATATCATAAATTGCAAAAATAAACCATGGTTAAAACTAAATAATGAAGGCCCAATTTAACAGAACCATAAGCTACTCTACAGCCGCCAAAAAGACATTAGAGAAAAGCGCTGTTGAGTTGAATAGAAACCACAAAGATTTGTTCTGTTTACCATATAATAACATACCATATATAGCCTAACAAGATTGTATGTTATTTTGTTAAACTGTTGTTTAACGTAGTCAGGTTTGTAATTCCCAGATGAGGAATCAGGTCTCATTTCAGCATCATGTGGAGGGCTAGAAAAACACAAACCATATGGAAAAACTGAGAGGAATGAAAAACCATTTATCCTGCTGAAAATGTGGCTGTCCGGGCAGCTGTTTTGCCCCATCTAGATTTCATCTAATTTCCTACCCATCAGGGGAGAAATGGGAATAGCTTTGGAGGCCTCTTGCCAGACCACCATGGTGGCATTCTTGCGTTAATGACCAGAGTAATAAATGAAAATCTCCTTCTCTACTTACTTCCACCTCTCCTGGTACAGAGCTTATGCCATGTATAGCCTAACATATATTGTCCTTCCAGAATCCATAAAGCTTCTTACAAACATCAACATTAAAACAAACATATCGTCTTTATTCTATATAGGGTTCTCATTGCCCCTTAATAAAATGTTGAGTCGATGAGAACAGCTATGTGCTGCAATACCTGTAGAGTCTAAAAAAAAAATCTCATTAAAAGGTGCTAAAGAGGATCTTTTCATCGACTGAGAAACCAAAGACTGTTACTGAGTTTTTGAAATGAGCGCATGCGTAAGAACAACCCCCCTCCTTTCGAGGGAACGCCTCCCAAAACTCGTGCCTCGAGTATTGGAACACGAGTGTTTACCACCGGCATTCGCTGTGTCGTGTTAGTGGATTATGTCGGATTCACCACAGGTAACTCATAATCTGCAGTTGTTATTCCTGTCTTCTGACAAAAACATCGCATGCGGCGCCTGTGGAGCGTGGAAAGTTACTGGAGTGCGCAGCCGCGCACGTCTCTCACAAGGAACGTCACGGCAGTGATTGACAATCAAAGGGCCAATCGTTTACGCGATGATTGCGTAAACGATTGGCTGATGTTTTTAAGGCCCTACCTCGTGCACAGATGATGTATATTAATATTATTACTTTCAGTGCACCTTATAAATAGTCTTTCATCAGTTAGTAAAGACAGTTTCAAGTAATATTGCAAAAATTTATAAAACAAAACATCCTCTTTAGCACCTTTAATAATGATAATCCATAATTTTGACTTTCACTTTAACATTAATCTAGCTATCAATCCTCACAATTCCACGCAGCTCATGTACAGCTGTGTCTATGATTGATAAATGGGTTGTGCATTATTTTACAGTACGTCCACTTACAGTGTACTTGCCCAAGAAAGTAACAAGTAATAAATTAAGTAATATTATTAAGCCTAATATAAGGTACCTATATGTAATTTTTTTAACATGGAAAGTAAAATTGGCTCCTTAATATTCAGTTCTACATGCATAAAACAAAGTTGGCCAAAGATTAGCCATGAATTAAACAAAGCTTCTCGAATATGGCAGAGATTATAAATGCTTCGAAGTAAGTTGTGCCAAGTTGAGCTTTGAATCCAAATATAGGAAATACTATACTGTTCTTGTTCTTGTTTGATTTGAAACAGTTCAGGTTGTTTTTTTTTTTGTTTTTTTTAATTCAAAATGTATAATATTGTTCACATTTCTCAGACTCATCTGATCTGTTGACATAACCAATCCCTTATCACTGGACCATATTGGTCCATATGTTATGCTTTAAATCTCATTTGATAGCAGACATGCCGAAATACAGTATAATTAGGTGTGAAGCCCTCCTTTATAACACTGCATTAATAAATTCAACATTCCACACCATAATGTTAACTTTTATTAAAAGGAGTATAAAAACAAAACAAAAAAAAATGCACAAATTTAAAGTAACATTTAAAAATTTCAAAGTTTCTAATGCTGTCCTGCAGCCATTGTTTGGTTCCATGATTTGATAACCTGAGGGGGAAAAGAAGAGAAAAACTTTAACACAAATAGCATGCTTAAACTAAATGATTCACTTGTTATTGCCTGGCATTAAGCATTCAGACGCATCTATACTGTAACAACAGAAAATTCCCACACAAAATAATTTTAACATATTTGAAATAAATACTTGCAGCACACACAAACCGAGTTGTAAGATAGCTTACCGTTTCAAATAGTCTGTCCATCTGCAAACATGGGTAAAACAGCACAGTCTGATATAATAGGAATGAATTAAAATGTTTGTGCAGTTGCTGTTTTAGGTGTTTGCGACAGTCTTTAAGTACCCTAGAAGTAAAGAAAATGATCATTTTGCAACCGACATTTGATAACGAACCAAATTAAAAGGATAAATCCAATTAAATGAACTCACCTTCCAAGATCACCAGCCATTCGTATTTGCTGTAACTGTCACAGGTTTAAAATCCACCAGTTTATATCCCTGGAAAAAGAATGAACCGACTTAGAACCAAAAGAAGGAGAACAACAAACAGACATGTAGCCAAGCACAGAAAGATTGAAGTCATAAGTGTCTCATGCACCACTGACACAAAAGACTACTTTTAAAACATAAAATTTAGGTACCGAACCTTACTTAAGACACAGTTGGAAATGTGGTCACTGTGATAGTTCGGCAGTCATGTTTTCACCACAACCACGAAAACAACCAAGCAACAAAATCTTTACACTGTTACCTCATTTTGATGAGCACAAATAATTCACATGAAAGAAAACTAAAATTCTCCTCTTACCTACCAGTCTGGCATGTTAAACACCTTACTTTGGTAGCTGTTTCTCGCTAGTCTTACAACAGCAATCATCTGTTCTCAATAAGACTGCTGGCGATCCCAATAAGCTAGCCTCTCAGCTGGCTCATCCCAATGGCTAGCCTCTCTTCGACGGAGCGCTTCTCAACAGTCTCTTCTCTTTGGCTAGCCTTTAAGCTGGCTCCTTCCTCCTTTGCTGGCACTTCTGACCGTTTATGTGCGAGATTGCCTTCAGGTGGCTAAAAATCCTCTTATGGATTTCATTCACCACAGGAACTCAAAAAAAAAGCATCATTTGTCCAAAAATTAACTACGTGCTACCCACATGTTGCACAATACAAAAACACTAGAACGTGTGCTAGGCCCAATTGTAAAAGTAAATGAGCAAGCTGATTAAGATTTAGCTGAAGCTAAATTTGTTAATGCAATCTGATTACTGCCATTTCACATGGAAGTTGAAACGGACCAACATTATATTAGTTAGGCAGCAACCAAGGCTTAACAGTTTTCAATGTGTCTTTAGGGTAAAGCTACAAAAGACAGATACCCAACGGCATCAGAATACGCTGAGGGTCTGTTGCGTGAAACACAATCATGCAACTGGCCGAGTACTGAACATCATTTACCAAATCAAAACACTGACGAATGCAATTAAATAAAAAAACTGGAGCGGTTTATTTAATCTTGATTGGTGACTGTTTACATTTAAAAAAAGAAAAAGAAAGAAAAGCAGAAGACAGACACCCTACTGGTTCAAGAGAAAAGCCAACACAACAATTAAACCCTGCATAAAACCTCATTGGAATGCTTTGCACTTCACAGACAAAAAAAAGGGAAAACTACAAACTAGTAAATGTCTTCCAGGACAAGAGTACTTTTGAAACGTTCCTTTTTTTTTTCTTGTTTTTTTTTTTACAACTTCAAGACCCCCAACCCCATTCCCACATGATTTTCCTCCCCTATTGAACACGTTCTCTTCGCGTGGCAGACGTTAAAATCGCCACCACGCTGCTTGGCTGGGCAGATCTAGGTGTAAACCTGCTTGCTTCTCTCCTTTCCCTGTCATCTCTCTCTGGCTCTCCTCTAAGTACTGTGGCCTGTTGGACAATACGGAACATAAATTCAGTTACACTTTGCAACCTTGCTTTGTCGTTATCAAGAGCTGAACTGGAGGGGAATGAGTAGTAGTAGCACAGAAGCAAACCTTCAGGTCAGCTAAGACTGCATGGTTAGGACAATGAGGATGGGTTTGCATGTGCTGCAGCCAGAAGGTTTGGAGAGCAACTCAAAAATCAACATTCGTCTTGTGATACTGGATCTTAGCTTAATAAGATTTGAAGGTTTGCTGCTGGATCCCCTGCACTGAAAACTCAATGATTTACTCATTTACCGACCAATTGAAGAGTGATTAGGGGCTAACATTTGCATAGGTTACGCATCTTATGAGATGTTTGGATGAGCTAAAACAAACTAATGGCTAACTTCAGAGCCCTCAGATCCATAAGCGGGGCAGTTCCTTACCCTGGAGTCTAAAACCTTCGCCCACCAGAGCTGCCTCCATAACCACCACTGGAGCCTCCTCCATAACCACCTATAAAAAGAAGCATGATCGAGCTATGACAAAATTTCAATCATAATAGTTCCATAATTGCTGCTTTTGATAAACTTCAAAACTGCCAAAAGAGCCCTACACCGTGTCCTAACCACATGTGACACGTGATAAAGGTATCTTTTCCATTTTAACCAGACTTTTTGTCTGAACTGGCCTAAACGGCAATGTGGAAGGAACGACAGGGGATTCTTTTAGAAATGGTTTGTATTTCTGCGACGTCCCTGCTGGAACAACAACATACAAAGTATGACAATGATAATATCAGGTACTGATTAAGATCTTTTAACATTAAAGCACAAAGTGAGTTTGACTATCATTTTGTGTGAGCTTTAGAGCCACACTCAAAGTGTCAATGAATAATTCACCTCAGATACTGAAAATAAAAAGGAAAGAAGAACAAACAAATGTGTATTCTATAACAAAGTTGTTTTCAGTCACTCAGTATATATTTTTAATAATGCTAAAATAATGTAACATTTATGAATTTGATGTGCGAGTGCAGTGCGCTTGCTGAAAGTGCTCCGCCCACACCAATTCTTCTGATTGGCTGTGATTTTTGACTGATTTTGTCATGTCCTGTAGTTGCGTCTCGTCTGGTCTAGACGGACAAATTGCTTGTATCGCATCTGGTTAAGACACGGAGTTAATGCAACAGATTGAATTCAAATATAATGTTATAATACCATGTGCAACCATGAAAAATTCACTCACCACCATATGGGCCACCGCCGCCGCTCCTTCCACCACCTCCATAGTTTCCTCCCTTCATTGGGCCGTAGTTAGAGGAAGACTGGTTGTAGTTGCCAAAATCATTGTAGTCTCCGCCACCTCCACCTCCAAAGTTGCCTGCGAAAATTCAGTGATCCTTTAAAATTTTATTTGCTACAGAAGCAGCATGGAACCTTTTTTTAACACTATATACTTCGTATTAATATTTGATGTCTTAAAACAGTTGCAGAGTAAATCTAAAAAAACAACAACAATAAGATAACTGACCTCCTCCAAAGTTGCCTCCACCACCATTGTTATAATTATCATAGCCGCCACCGCCGCCACCATAGCCTCCACCTTGGTTTCCATAGCCGCCACCACCGCCGCCGCCACCTCCATAACCACGGTTACCACCATAATTAGGTCCACCTCCACCGTAGCCTCCTGATAAACAGATGGGAGATAAATTAAACAGTGTAATAATGTTTGATTTAGGGATGGGCATTTATCCAAAATTTTGTATTCAAATATTTGTTTATTTAAATGAGGTTAAACGAGAAAGACGTTATTGTTTTATATTCATCAATATTTTGTAACCATTTCTGAACAAGCTTACGATTAGGCAATATACACAACAAGCTTACATTATGTCTTAAGGTTTTTTCTTTTAGTTCAAAGCATTAAACAATATGTGTAAACAGAAAATATTAAGAACAAAAGCATTTAATCTCAAGCAGCGTGAGCGGGAAAAATACTAATAAAGCAGACAGCGCCAGTTATTGTACAAAACGTACATAATACACTCGAGTCAGTATATGGTTATCGTGTTTATATTGTTTCACATGTTCATGTTGAGAAAAACAATAATATCCACATGCTTGGTTGAGAAAACGAGTCGTGCTGACAGACGTTGCAGAGACACAAAGATAATAATACATAACTATGCTAAGCTAAGTTTCTAACAGTAGCACTTTGTTTTCTGTTCGTAAATATATCTCCCTCGACGAAACTTAAAGGAAGCATACGTCTCAAAATCATTTTGCTATCAGATAAGTGATCATCTTGGCTCACTCGGGGATATCTTACAGCTGCTCTTACCTGTCGTGAATGCAGTGATGGACAGCTGTCTTTCCTCCCTCGACGGGTATTTCGATTTTATGTGCTTTCTCATTATGGTGTTGATATTATGATAACTCTGTTTCATTAATTAATTTGATCAAAAGTTATTCCATTTTGTAAGATCATTTTCATCTAAGTAATTCCAAACTTTGCGAGGCAGACGACATTATGTGACGATCAAATAAAATAAACTTATTTAAACATGCTCCACAGCGCCACCCGGTGCATTAAGTTATAACGGCGAGTTTTAGTGCTTAGGATTTATCATGGATTCACTGCATTTACGGACAGCAAAGCAACACAGTAAAATTCGAATAGTATTTTTATTTTTCGAATATTAATTACAGAACGAATATTCGACTATTTGTGCACATCCCTAGTTTAATTGTCAAGTGTAACGTGAATCAAATTTTTTAAAGCCTATTGATTTACCATTCCCTCCATAGCCATTATATCCACCATCTCCTCCACCATAACCTCCTCTTCCTCCGCCACCTCCTCCTCCTCCATATCCACCTACAAAATGAAAAGCATTTCAAATTAAAAACTCAAAGAACACCACAGAAAAGTAGTTCTCAAACAGATGGGTCAATGTACCATGGAATTTGTCCTTACAACCTGAATAACCTTTTCCACTTATTCCATGAAATATACATAGTACAAAATTGTACTATTTTAACATTTTAAGATTAAGGACTAATTAGGGTTGTCGCGATAACCACAATATTGTAATACCGCAATACTAGTAAGCCAACCGCAGGGGAATGCATGCAGCCACGATGTTCACATTCTCTTTTTTCATAAGGTTACGCCCTTCTCGTTTTACACTTCATGCATGCGTGTTAAATGTTAAGTTAATAATGATATCAAGTTAGGATTTCTTTTCCTCCAGCTGGCTCCTCTCTTTGTGCCATTGTTATTTGTATAGAATTGCACTAAACAAGCCTAAATAGACAGTGAGTGAGAGAGAGTTCAACTGAGCATGTGCAATTCAGGTCGTCATATTTCTGAAAAAAAAAAAAAAAGGTTTGCATTGTTTGAAGACGAAAGCGCTATCTTTGTCATAGCATCATTTCAACTTTTAAGGGTATTAAAATATTTTCAACATCTTGATTAATTCATGAATGAATCAGCGTTTTTGAACATTAGTTGAATGAATGGTTTAATGACTCACTCAAAGACAGTCCCTTGCCGCCACCTAGTGACAATGTAACTGACAACTGTCTAGAATGCGCAGAGGCAACCAGTGTGGTGAAATGTCAGCAGTCTTAGAAAGCCTCTCATCCAGTCAGATTCAAGGATTGGAATGAACTGTCATACAAAGAACAGCCCAACAACATTATTGTCAGGATTCTGTTCTGTTAACCCTTAAGCCGCGGTCACACTAGACTTTGAATGTGCAAAATTTCATCGGATGCTGCAACAGTCATGATATGAAATCACAATGTATAAAAATATACAACCTACTCGACATTACTGCAAACATATTCTGTAAATTCTGCCAAGAGGTCATGCCATGACGAATCGCATGTCTTCACGTGACACGAATTCGCAGGTCAGAGTTCACCAAACTTTGGAACACAGCGAAATGCACAACTTTTCGCATGAGCTTACATCTGACGCATTCACATGCATTTGAATGGAAGTCAGTGAAACGAAAAGTGCTGTGTAACTGCCCCTTTATTTTGACATTTTTTTCCATTTCCTTTAGTTTCTGTTTTCCGGCTCTGATTAGTTTCAGTTTTATTGGTTACTGATTATGTTCTCATTTGTAGGGCCCTATAATTTCCGCAATCACGGAATCCAGTCATAAAAACGGAATTTACTATATAACACGGAATGTCATGGAATTTGTCAAATTTTTGATGAATGAATTAAAAGCAGGTCAGTACACGTAAATTAAATCGCGATATAGACTAGTGACTAAATATTAAACTGCAAAAAGACTATTTAAACATGAATCCTGCATGCCTGTGTGCCTCTGAAATGCACAGACGCTGAAGCATGTGTTAAACCATTAAAATGGAATCCAGAAAACAAAAAAAACAAAAATTTGAGGGGAAAGAATAAAACGTAGGGCCCTAAAAAAAAAAAGAAAAAAATTAGTAATGTTTTTGCTAAACTTATTAAATTGTTGGTAAATTGGACAAGATTCATTATTTCAATAAATTAGACATGCCTT